>NC_066314.1:3364178-3664830 GCF_022539315.1 Serinus canaria | reverse complement strand
AAGTCTGAATTGATCCTCATATTTCTGTAGAAATGTGCTAGAAAACAACCTTTCCTTGAATTATTACATTAAAAAAAAAGAATATGCACATTTATACAAAACCTTACGTGAATAATAGGTTACCAGGATGTGCCATTATCCAGTCAGTTTTAGAGCTTGCATCATCTGTTTTATTTTGGCATGTCATGCTGTCAAACAATCTCCTAAATTTAACATTTGAGATCTACCTCAAACATAAATCCTCTTTAAGTGGTTCATTTCAAAAGACTGTCAAAAAAGCCCCAGGATTCAACGTGTTTTACTGAAATTCAAAAGAAAGTACACATCCATACACATGCAAATATATATATGTATATGCATAGAAATGTGTGTATATATAAATATTTAATTTATGCAGTTTGAAAGCCAGATTTAGCCATAAAAACTCAATTCACTGTTTTTCTCTTGGTGTGGGAAAGGATGAGTCAATCATTAACCCAGTGCTTGGGTCTCAATCTCTTCCCCCCAAATATGGCACAAACAGAAGTAACACAAATTAATTATTTGGAGCTACACCAACATGAAAGTATAGCAATGGAGAAAAGAATAATAATCCTCTGTGCATGAAGCTGAAGAAGTTTATTTTAGTTTCATTTATTCCCAGGCTTTTCAGCTGGGAGTCCTGGAGTTTTTTTTAATTTCATATGGTGTAACTTGAGGCTGCTGTAAAGACTCCTTTATTCTTTTAAATATTCTTTCTTCTTCCTTTGTGTCATCTGTAACCCTTGACTCTCTCATGGATAATGTGTCCCTCAAAGACTCCTCACAAGAGGGATTGATTTGAGGTTGGTTTCATCTTGATTGCATTTTGTAGGACAGGAAACATAAGCAACGTTGACCTAATCCTATGACCTGAGGCATGAAAAAACAAATAAATTAAAGGGAAAGATTTGCATTTGGCTGTTTGCCCATGGGGTCAGCTTTAAGGACTTGATGGCCCCACATCCTGCAGGACCTGGGAGCAATATCTACATGATTTTTGCATAAGTCCAGTCTGATTTATCCAGTTTGATCCAATGCACCCAGTGCAGATATCCAGAGCTCAGCTCACTCAGCACCCTGCTCTTACCTGGTTCATTGTCAAGTCCCAAAAATTACCCATGTCACCTTCCTCCAATTACATCCCAGTGTTGTTTAAGGCCATTCCTGCAATTTCAGGCCAAAATGCCTTGTCCTCAGCAGACACACAGAAGAGATACATCTTTTCCTTTGCTTCTAATGACTAATTTGGAAAAAGTTGATGTATTATGCTTTGCTGCTCACTTCTCTTGACCTGAACATCCTCCATGGCTTCCATGGCTATGTTCCCTACACCTTAATCCCTGTTACCATCCTCTGGCCTCCTCAAAAAACACATTGCAGCCCACCTGGCACTGCAGTCAAAGTAAAGGTGACACCTAAATGGTCCAGCCTTTTAATACAGGTTTCCCAGTCTGCATTAAACCAGCAGTTTTTCCTTTCCATGGAGCCTGTTTCAGTGGGACTTGTCCATTACATCCAGCCTGGCTGGATTTTTACTGCTCAAGCTGCAAACTAAGCTTTGGTTGAAAGTATTCCCCTAATATTTTGCTTTCCTTTTCTGTTCCTGACTCCTTTGTTTATTTTGCTTAATCTAATCTCTCAGGATGATTCAGGAACTCACAGGAGCTCAAGGGAATTCCAGCCACCAAGACTGATCTGTTGCAGCAGCCCTGGAGGCAGCACAGAGCACCAGGCTGGGTGCTGTGCTATGTTCCAGATCCTGCCCTCTTTTCCTGCCTGTTGCTCTGTTTCCACCAGATATTCCCATCCCTGGAGCAGAGCTGGGGGAATGAATGGCAGGATGGGTCCTTATCCTGTGAAATCACACTCTGCAGGGATGCCATCTAGTCTAAAAATCTCTGTAGTGAAAGCTGTGGGCTAGGTTGGTAAACTCCATCCAGATGGAGTTTTCAGTTTTTGAAAGGTTTATAATCATAGAATCAAATAAGGGTTTGGGACCTTACAGGCCATCTAGCTCCAAGCCCCTGCCATGGGCAGGGACACCTTCCACTAGACCAGCTTGCTTCAAGTTGATTTGATATAGCACCCAGTAATAATTTATCCCAAACATCAGAAGAAAACCCCAAAATGGAATCTCATTACAAAGGAATGTGCATTTTAAGCAGATTCATAAACTGTGGATCTTTTTTCTTCATTTGTTGTATTTTACAATTAATTTTATTTGCTTATCTTCTGACATGACATTCTTAGAGTATGACATGCATTTATCTCATCACCACTTGATACCAACAGTGCAGACCCACAGGTCCAAATTACTCAGAATGAGGATGCCACTGTGACACTGCTGAAGGTGCAAAGTGGAATCAACAGAGTAAAATCAGTACAAATTTTGAAAGGACACTGATTTTGATGCAGGTAATCTTCCATGGCAGAGTAAATCCATGAGAAGAGGTTAATGGCAACCCAAAATACATCAGTCTGTCAACGAAAGACATGCACCATCCCAGCAGTTTGCATTGACAGGACTGTGAGGATAATTAGCTTGGTAGCCAACAGCATTGCACAGCTTTTGACCTTTGCATTGAGCACCTTTTCTCTGTAAAAAAATAAAGGAAAAAGCAATGTTGGGGAAAGATGTCAAATCTTGTATGACTCCAGCTAGCAACTGGAATATAGATGAGTTCATACTCACAAAAACCATTCTCAAAAGGGTTTTAAGTTGAGCTTTTCTGATGGTGTGGTTTAACCTGGCAGGCTGAGTGAGCTGAACTGCTCACTCACCCTCAGAGGGATGGGGGAGAAAATCAGAAAAAGGGTAAAATTAATGATGAAATAAAGACAGTTTAATAGCACAGAAAGGGGAGGAAAATAAGAATAAGGATAAGGATAAGGATAAGGATAAGGATAAGGATAAGGATAAAAGGATAAGAATAAGACAAAGAATAAGAATAAGACAATAAGAATAAGAATAAGAATAAGAATAAGAATAAGAATAAGAATAAGAATAAGAATAAGAATAAGAATAAGAATAAGAATAAGAATAAGAATAAGAATAAAGAATAAGTACAAAACAAGTGATGCACATTGTAATTGTCACCTCTTACTGACCCAGCAAGAGTTGGAGCAGCAGCTGCCACGCCCTGGACAATTCCCCCTGTTCAGTTTTCCCATTCAGAGAGATGCTGTATGGTCTGGAATCTCCCTTTGGCCAGTCTGGGTCTCCTGGCTGTGTTCCCTCCCACTGCTTTGTGTCCCCCAGTCTCCTCCCTGCCAGGACAGTATGAGAAGCTGAAAAGTTCTTGACTTAGTGGAAGGTCAGCAACAACTAAAACATCAGTATGTCATTAACTCATCTCATCCTAAATCCAAAATCCAGCCCTGTACCAGCTACTAGAAAGAAAAATAACTCTACCCCATCCAAACCCAAGAAATACATCCACAACTCTGTGGGTTTTTTACCTCTTTAAATCTATCCATTGCTCTAATAAAAACATTACCTCTCTCTGCAAACCCTGTGTTACTGATATCCTCAGGACATCAGGGCTACAGAAACACTTCTAGTAAAAAGTCAAATGAATAATACATTAAGGAGAATTTCTCTGTAAATATGTCTTTCAGGTCTTGTGTTTACTCACTTGTAAAAAAACATGAAAGAGAGAGCTTTGCTTTACAGCTCAAGAAAGGTGCAGAGAAAGATGACAAAGTTGATAAAAAAATAACCTTGGACTCACTCCCAGACTGAGGAGGTGGCTGTGGAGTACAAGAAGGATCTATCACACTTCTATCCTTGTCCTAAATGTTTTTCCCTTGTTTGACATCAGACTGATACACTGCAAGAACTCCCACAGCATCTCTCCTGGCCCTGCAGATGTTGTAAAAATGAAAGAGGGACAGGGAATAAGCTCAAGAATAGGCTCCTGCTTGCCAGCTTCATGCCCACCAATGTATCCTCATGCCACATCCCAAAGGAATAAAACACTTGTTGACAGGTTCCTGCTATGGAGCACAAAGGTACCAGACCCCACTGCAGTCTGATTGTTGTGATCTTGGCCTGAAAACAAAACCCTAAAGGGACATCTGAGAACCACAGGAACATAAGACATGTCATGGAGAAGAGCCAGGCCCAAGGGCAACGTGGTTTGGACATAGCCAGGAACATTCCCAGGACAGGCAAACAGTGCCTGCCTTGGTTAGGTACAAAATAAATAAACATTTTTAGGTGTTTCTCCACAGAGCAACAACCTCAGATGCTGTCTGGGAGAGAACAGAATTTGGTCAAAAAGACCCAAACTTAGTGAGGCCACTCTACAGTAGAAAATATATAAAAGGAATATCTTTTATTCCCCTGCCTGTGGTCTGAAGACTCTGTCAGGTGCTGAACTTGACTCCCAGCTCCTCCTTCCAAGCCACTGCTATTTTTCAAATATTACTCTCCTATGTTTCCAGCCACTTCTATGTGTGCTACCTTTTGGCCATGCAAACATTTTGCTCCCTCAGGACAGACCCATGGTCCTGAGCATCTGTTTTTTATTTCAGCCTCACAAGGGGGCCTGTGATACTGCAGCAGTGGAAACAATTCATTATCACAATTGAATCACTGTTTCATTTCTCAGTTTAATCTGATTTTTCTGGCCTGCAAAGGCACCTCTGGGATTTATTGCAGTGTTGGACATGTCTGAGGACCTTTTTTTTGCTGTGTGCCTGACTTACAGGGCAATAATTCCTCTGGAGCACATGCTTGGAGCCACGCCTCAGCCTCACTCCATATAAAAATGGGGCTTGTGGAGCCATATCTTGTGTGCATCCCTTGCTGCACACCTTTGGGTCAGTTTGAAGAGCAGCCTGAGGGCTCTAAGAATTTCACATTTCACAGAAATGCTGAAGATGGGGATCCATCCCCACCTACAAAGGTTGTAGCTGCAAACACAACCTTTATCACACCTCGGAGAATCCACACAGGCAAAACCTCTGGGCTGCTCCTGGCACCTTGCAAGTGGGTGAGAGAAACAAGTTCCTACAGCAAATCCACAGGTAATTCATGGAATGACTTCTTTCCTCCTCAAACTGTCAGCTCTGAAATAACCCAGCCCACCACACTCTGCTTCTGTGGGAAAGGGAGAAATGGGAAAGGGAGAAACTGAGGCAGGGATCTTCCTCTGTGCTGTTGAAGAGAAGAAGACCCCAGAAGACCCCTGAGCTGTGTGCTTTATTCCCCACCTGATCCCTCTGTGCTGTTGAAGGGAAGAAGACCCCAGAAGACCCCTGAGCTGTGTGCTTTATTCCCCACCTGATCCCTCTGTGCTGCTGAAGGGAAGAAGACCCCAGATTTCCTGAGCTGTGTGCTTTATCCCCCACCTGATCCCGCTGTGCCACACCTTGAGCTGTACAATTGCCATCTCTGTTTTCGTGGGACAGGGGGTGGTTACAGAGAACAGCCCCAAAAACCCCTTTTGGCAGCTCTGCTGTCATCTGCCAGCACCAGGACAGCCCACAGCTTCCCCTGTCTGAAACAATTCCCCCATCAACACCAAACACTCGTTTCCTTCAGCTGGGGGGAGGCCAGTTGACTTTTCTGGAGAGGAGGAAGGCAGTGCTTGGCTAGAATGTGGGAGGAGGCCACATTTCTACAATGGTAGAAATTGTGGTGAAAACCCAGGAGAAGACAGGATGTTATCTTCACCAGACATGGGTAGAGCTTTGTTTGGATGTCAAAGAATTGGTCAATCAATTTTTTTTTTTTGCCTTCCAGGAAAATTGTGTTGCAGGATTTTGATTTATACCTGAGAAAACAAAGTTCTTTCTAACAGCAGGTGTGAGGTGAGAGGGACATAGAACCTGAGTGATTTCCTGCATATTCCTGGAGCACCAGGGAGCCTTTGTGCAAGGGAGTTTGTGTCATTCCCTTCCAAGACTCTCTGAAGATTAGTGATGCCAGGCTAGAACCAAAAAGTGTAGGGAAACATCTGGAGATTATAATTTCAGTGAAGAAGATGGATCATGCTTTAACTGCCTGTTTTATTTCTGTATTTCTGTGGAATGCTCCTAAAGAAATCATTAACAAATTGAATTCTCATGAGAAAGAGGCAGGGCTTCTTCTACTGACCTAAACTGAGATGCCTGGAACCATCTGAGGATACCTGAGACATTCAGGTGAATTCAGCCAGGTGAGGCTGGCTATGTAGGACCTGTGCCTTTCTGGACATGTGGCACTCAGGAACATCTAAAACTGAACCAGACACCTAAAAAGAACAGTCTGGCACCCTCAGAGTCCAGGCCCCACAAAATCATCTCCATTTTCTGCTGAGGATGTGACATTTCAGTGCAATGCTGAGCCTCTAAATGCTGAGGAAAGTTAAAGAGCAGTCTGGCACTTCACAGCCAGCCAGCAAATCCCTAAAGCAAAGCATTTTACTAACTTTTATTTTAAGCTTTCCTTTAGCAAACATAGCATGTCTGAATACAAATTATCACAAAGATCAAGATGTTCAGATCTGAAAATACCTCAAAACAACTGTCTGCTTTAACCTTTGCATATTTTACATCTTTTTTCCTGATAATCAGATTCCACCCACTAAAGGATTTCAGAAGCACTGGAAGGCAATGCTTCTATGGAGGGTATTTGTTGGAACATAATATCTCCTATAAAATGTAGCTGGGAATTATTAAATAGCATCCTGAAATAGATGTTCCTCATTAGACCTATGTTAATTCAGAGGATCATGCCATTTTTATACAAGATGGTACATGCAAATAACATCTGTCTCATTTCTAGAAAATGGCCCCAAGCTTAAAAATTTAAGTCTGGATCTAGAACTTACACCTCATGAACTGTCAAGAGCTCCAGGCTTAGGATCTTGTTGAATAAAACAAAAAATAAATAGAAATAATATTAACACAGAGGTCCCAGCACTCAAGGTCTCTGATGAGCCCAGCAAGCAATACAGGTGTGGAGTCACAGGTACCAGATAAATTCAGTGATCAGGAGTTCAATCATTGAGCCTTTCTCAGCTGCAAGGATTAATTGCAGTTGTGCTGGATCTCTCTGCTGGGTTTTTCACCATGTAAGTGACATTTCCTCCCAGATTTACCAGAGATGAGGTGATATGGGGTGAGGGCAACTGGAGGTGGATGACTACACCTTCCCTGGAATGGAAAAAGAGAAACCTGTTAAATTCACAGGACTTCAAATCCCTCTCCTTTTTCCCCCCATCAGCTTAAAGAAAAATCAGAAGGTGAGATAGGCCTCTTGTTTGTGGTGTTTTCTTGGTATCCATGGAAGGTGAGGTCCAGCCTGGAGCCTGCTCTTCAAGAAAGGTACGGAAAAGAAAAGGATAGCAAAAACACCTCAGAGGCTAAGAAAGCATCACCTACAAGAAAAATTAGAATGAGTTAGAGCAATTTCGTGTTAAGACAAATTCAGTACAGGCAAAATGGTTTCCACTCTTTGACAGTTACTAATGCCCAAAGAACTAAGAAAAATTATAATAAGCCAAACTACACACATTTCCTTTGATATTTTCCACCTCCAGGAACTTGCATTTCCAGGATTTCCTAAACTAGAAAGCCTACCAGAATTTAATAACCCTCAATAGATTTTTATCTGTGCAGTTTGAATCTGCCTAAGCTTTCAGTGGTCACAACATCCTCCAGTGAGAGGTTTCATAACTTAATTACAGGCCTTGCATGCTGCAAGAAGAACTGCATCTTCATGTTTGTCTGAACCTATTTATTTCATATAATTTGATGGTAATTTGGTGTTCTTGTGCTAGAAAAGACAGTGGGCAATCATCTCTTACATGTTGCCTCAAAGACACTCATGGTTTTTCGAGGTCTGCATCACAGGATGAGAAGTCAGAGATTTATCATGATGGATTTAGATTGCATGTTAATGATAAATTGTCTTTCTAGTGGTAAAGGGAACGAGGTGGTGAAACAGATTGTGTGGTAGGAGGATAAGCTTGATTGCATGTGTCAAGAAGGCAGACAATCAATGCTGTTCATGATGCAGTTTATCCCATTCTGAAGTAAATGTCCACATTCAGTCAATTAAATTGCACTTTAAATTCCACTGACTATTGACTGGGTCTTCAGTGACAACCATGAAACTCCAAAAGCCTTACCTTCAGAGAGATAACTTAAGTTAGAGGAGAAAAATACCACCCTTTTGGGTCTACCCATGCAAAGCAGGACTGACAAACTAAACTGTAGAATCATTGGACGCTACAAAAGTGCCATGAGGATGATTTGAGTTATTGCTACAGAGACCAGCTTTTCCAGTGTGTTCTTTGATACCAGGCTCACAGCACCAGGTCAACTCCCATATGTTTTGACTTTGCAAATTGTGCAAGGCAGCAGAAAACAGTGGCTGAGCTCTGCCAGGTCATGGGGTGAAAGTGAAGCCAAGAAACTGAATTGTGGCAGGAAAAGATGGAATCACTTGAGTTCCTTGCTCTCAGCAAAGCCTATAACAGGTATCTCTCCCACTGAGAGCCCAGTGCTGTGGCTCTGCACACCAGGATGCTCCTTCCTTTCCCAAATCTCCAGACCTGAGGGACCAACAGCTGACCTTCCCTCACAGGGGCAGGCAATGACTTTGGGTGGGCTTAGCTCACCCAAAATTATTTCCATTAGGTGGAAATGTCTAAAAGATGACCTTGGCTTTGACAGGAACCACCATCTCAGCTGTGACACAGCCATGGAGATCAGCACCAAGGACTGCCCTGGACTCCACAGCCCACATCCACACAAGTACTCAGGTTCCTAAATCACAGAATCACAGAGTAATGAGGTTGGAAGAGACCTCTGAGATCGAGTCCAACCTGTGCCCTAACACCTAAACCAGACTACAGCACTAAGTGCCATGTCCAGTCTTTTTTTAAACACATCCAGAGATGGTGATTCCACCACCTCCCTGGGAAGAGCATTCCAGTGCTTTATTATTCTTCAGTGAAAAACTTTTTCCTACTATCCAACCTGTCCTTTCCCTAGCTGGAGACTGTGCCCTCTGGTTCTGTCAGTGCTGCCCGGTGGGAGAGACCGACCCCACCTGTCTGCAGCCTCCCTTCAGGGAGTTGTAGAGAGCAGTAAGGGCACCTCTGAGCTTCCTCTTCTCCAGAGGAAGAGGCTGCATTCACAGCAGCACAAAGGTGAAGCTGCAACAGGTGAAGCCTTGGACAGTTCCATGCCCAAGGTCCCTCACGGATCTGATTCCTCTGCCAGTGCCATCACTGTGACTAATTCCATGCCAGCTGGTTAATTCACCACCCTTCCATTCCCTCCAGGTGCATTTCATTATCCCTACATCTAATTAGCCAGATGTAAAGAAATGCTATTTTTTTAATCTTTTTTTTTGTGTGAATAATGGCCACTGTTAAATCTATGTACCATAATAATGGCAAGCAATATGAGCAGCATTTAACAGCCCTTGAGCTCAGCACAAGCCCAATTGACTTGCAGGAGCCTTTTATAACCAGGTACTCTCTGCACTATCATCAATTATCTCCTAATTAAACAACAAAATTCCCTTGAAATGCCCTGGTTAGACATCATTACTAAACATTTTGCCATCACTTAGTGGATTAATGTGTCTAATTAAATAACTTGCAGCGTGGAGGCAGGATCATGGCATGATACTTGAAATGAGGTGTGCAAACCTCTATAAATTGTTTGAAGTCAAAACCTGCTCGGTCTTGTATTGACAGAAAGGATTACTTTAAAAATCAATAGCTTTCTTCTGTTATTTTTTTCCCATCTGGGTGAATGAAAACAAAGAAACTGCCCACAAAATCCAATGACAAATTGCCACTGGAAATGTTGGATTTTCCATGCTCAGAGGAGAGACAGCTCATTTGCTCGGTGTTTTCAGGGGTGGGAGTCTGAGGATTTTACAGCAAGGGTTTGATGAAATTTTCCAGTTAGTTTTCCATCAGTGATGAAATCTGAATCCTTTAAACACCTTCTGGGATGTCACTCCATACTGGAGCCTAATTTCACCTGTAAGAGGGAATTCCTGCACTGTTCATATGATACTATCTACACCAGAAAGAATTTGGGGATGATCTTCTCCTGGGAATGACCAAACCCAGGCTGGTGGGTTATTTCTAGATCCAATCTACTTCCAGGAAACTTGTGGGTTTGCAGGTGCACCTTCAGCAGCTGCCAACTTTCCAGTTAGTGATACAGACTGCAAAAAAGCTCTTTTAGGATTAGATTCCCCTTTGGAGCTGGGGGCTATTCACATGTCACAATGACCCTGATGACAATGTTGACTCTCAAATCCATGACAGCAAAGGGCAAACCCAAATCACTCGTCCTCTATCCTAGGAGCAATAAACCAACAGCCTGTCACTGAAAAAAAAATCTGAGAAAAACATGATTAGGTGGTAAGATATTTTCGTGTCCTGAGGATGTACAGAGGGTTCAGATTTGTATTCAGATAAAGTGATCACTGTGAAACTGAAACTCCCTGCATGGTAACTACTTCTGAATAATGTCAAGGATGTTGCCTGAATTATTATGAACTCTGAGGCACCTACCAGAAGCAAGGGTGTCCCAGATGCTGGTTGATTGGATGGGGTCCTGAGCCACCTGCTCTAGAGGAAGGTGTCCCTGCCCAAAGCAGAAAGTTGGAACCAGATGATCTTTAAGGTCCCTTCCAACCCAAAGCATTCTGTGATTTTGTGATTATGTTGTTGGCTGGCACTCCAAAAATACTGATGTCATGGCTGACACACTCTCCACCAGGAGGCAGACATTAAATCCCTTTACTTTGCAGTTGATGATCTTGAATATTCACTTCATCTCCCCAGCTGGGTTGAGCAGAGGCTTCTCTGTTCTTCTCTTTCTGCCAAATTGAGAGCAGAAGGATTCAAAGTGAAAGTCACACACACACACACACATATGAAAATGATCCCTTTGGCTTTCCTGTGGTCTGCAGTTTGATCACTGAGCTGCTTTGGAAGATTGATTGGCACACAAGTGCTCCTCTGGCAGGTTGGACAGAGATATCCTGGTTATCCCTCGCTGTTCTGCTGTGGTTTTCAGTGTGCTCACTGCCCTAGGATGCCACTGCCTGCCCTCATGCCAACGTGGTCACAGGTCACATGAGTTAGAATGAAACCTACTCATCTCCAAACAAGCACTTCCTGCCTTCCCTTCAGCCTCACATGTGTCATCATCTTCTGCTTATTGTGCTGCCCAGTGCCCTGTCACAGTGATCAGTTCCCCTTCCTCCCCTGCACTGCAGACACCACACCAAGAGAAACCAGGGGACAAACTGCCCACAGGGAGGGGGTATTTCATTTGGGCAAGGGGTGACAGCTCTTGCTAGTGGGCTCAGTACAGCAGCCTGATGAGAAGCAGGCATACAAACCTGTGCAATAATCAAAGGGACACCTCGGAGTTTAGGCTGGAGGAGGGAGGTCCCCTCCAGGCTGTGGCTGCTGAAAGGTGTGGCAGGGTAGGTCAGTGGCACAGCTCCTCCAATGTGTAGGTGACAGCCCTGTCTTCAGTCAGCTGGACAGAGAGTGCCACCTCTGCTGCAGGGAACCCAGAGAACAGAGTGTGAAAGAGAACTGCAGAGGGACTTTTGTCAGGGGCTTGTAGAGATAGAACAAGGCACAATGGCTTCAAACTGAAAAATTAGATATTTAGATCAGATATTAGGAAGAAATTCTTTCCTGTGAGGGAGGTGACGTTCTGGAACAGGGTGCCAGAGAAGCTGTGGCTGCCCCTGGATCCCTGGAAGTGTCCAAGGCCAGGCTGGATGGGGCTTGGAGCCAGCTGGGACAGTGGATGGTGTCCCTGCCCATGGCAAGAGTTTGGAACAGAATGGTGTTTAAGGTCTCCTCCAACCTAAACCATTCTACATTTGGGGACACTTGGCCTGGTTAGGCCGGAGTGGCCACCTCCTCCACAGCCCCACAGCCCTCAGCAGGAACAGCAAAAGCAAAATTACATCAACCTTGTTCAAGTGGGAAGGAAATTGCTCTGCAACTCCAGCCTGGAATACAGAGATAGTTGTTGATCCTCTTCACCTCCTGTTCCACATCTTCTAGATATCTCCTCAAAAGCAGGCTCTCACCTTCTGAAATGTCTCCTACATAATCTCTAGCAGCACATGGCTGTGCCCATTTCTGCATTTTTTCTCATTTTTCCTTGTGTCCATCAGGCTCCTCAGCTGAGGGACTGCAGCTGGCTCAGACCCTGTGCTGAGGCACCAGAGCAAGGACTGCAGGTTCAAGATGGAACAGTCAGTCCATCCACTTCCACAATTCTTTCATGTTAGAGAGGGGAAAATGTCTGCACAGGAATAAGAGCCTGGAACAGCTCCCCTGGCTCTGTGTCACTGCCATGGCACAGCACGTCCCCCCTGGCTTCCAATATCTGGCCAAATGCATTGAGAACATTTGCACAATTAACAGTGAGACTGGCAGGGACTACAAATAAACACATGCATAAATACTCACATGGGCAGATGGGACACAAGACTGTTCTGTTCCTGCAAATCTCTTCTATCATCTGGGCATCTCTAACCTGTTGTCACCTCCTGCTTGCCCTGCTGTTGCAGGTGGCCCTCTCCTTGGTTTTAGATGTGGTCACACCCTGAGGTGTCTGGGGGTGTACATCTGTAGGACCTTCTGATACCCTGTGTAGATGATGCCCCTGCCACATCCCTGCATGTAAACATTTCTGCAGAGTGCATATGGATGTGGCTTGGCAGTGTTAGGGTTACAGTTGGACTCGATGATTTAAAAAGTGTTTCTCCAACCTAAGTGACTCCATGTATGAATATGGATTTGCATGCATAAATACCCTGGGGTTTGTTACTTGTATGCCTCCAGATTAATGCACAATGGTTTCAGTATTCAGTTTTCTGGCTTTTAAAAAGCATGTTTTTTACTCTTAAAGTAAGCTCTTGACATTAACTCTTAAATTAAGATCTCACTCTTAAATTAAGCTCTTAACTTGCTCTTCCAGCAAACCTCAAATACAAACCAGTCCATGTAACTTTTTGTTCCAGCACATTCCTTCTCTCCCCAGACTCAAACACAACAAACCCTTCCAGTGACTCTGAAGTAAACTCATACAAGTTTTCCTCTTGATCCAGACTTCTAAAACGATTGGAGATAACGATTACATAATTCCTGAAGGGAATCCATACTGCCTCAGCATCACAGTTATTATTTAGCATTTGTATTTCACCAACACCTTGGTTAAAAACCCTCATGCTAGAATGAGTCCAGACCTGTAGAAGTGAAAATTGCTGCCCCAAAGAGCTCAAAGATCCAAATCAAAAGAACTGGGGGAAGAAAGGCACACCACTGGAATGAAATCTCAAAAACAGATGCAGAGTCTTCATACCCAGTGCTAAGTGTGGTGACATTACCAAAAGTCAAGGCCCTGTGCACCTCATGACCTTCCAATTGCAGCACAGAGCTGATTCCCAATTACTGAATGTGCAAGGGCATGAGAAATAACAGGAATTAGGAGTTTGTGCAGTGACATTTTTAAACATTCACTGACTTTTAGGGAAAACCCACAATGAATATTAAACAAGCCCCTGCCTTTCCTAGGGTTGGTGGGTGAGACCTGACTTTCTCAGTTATGTGAGGTGACCTTTCAAAATCATTTTTGCCACTGCACCATTCCCCTGTTCTCCTGGTTCTGCAGCCTTATACACTCTGGGACTTCAAAGAATTAAGTCTCTTTTGCTGTTAATAAATGGAGCCCTGCATTCCCTCACCTGGAAAAGGACTTTTGACAAATGCTACTGTGCACAGAAGAGTGCTCACAAATTATAAGAGCGTTTGAGTGGAAAGCAGAGGTACCAATATGAAGAATTTCTGGTTTCAATTGTTACATTTAGTGCTACAGCACCTTGATGCCTTACACAACACCCAGATTAAGTCCAAATCTGCAGGGCTGTACTGGAAGATAAAACACAAAGCCTTCTTATCACCAAAGTCCCACTTGAGCCTTCAAAATAGATTTCAGGTACAACTGGAGTGCTGCACTCAGCTCCTGCATGGGGGACCGTCTATAATGCAGTCATTTAATTTCAGGGCATGTTTGAGCTTTTTCTTATGTATCCTGAAGGAAATCATAGGATCAACCACTTGGGATCAGAAAGCAAGAAACAGATTGTAGTTTTGTTTTTGCTCTCCATCTTTTGTTTCTCCTCTCATTAGCAGGCACTGCCAAGCAGCCTTCCAGCCACCTAATCCTCTCTGAGAGCTCTCTCTAAGAATCAGACAAAGCTGGAGGTAAAAAATGATTCATACATGGATGTGTTTGTCATTGTCTGGAAAGCAAAATGTTCAAATCCACCAGAGACAAAACAGCCTGAGCTGACACTGTGATGACCTACTTTTAATAACAAATGAAAGCTTCAGGACTGTGTGTCTGGGGTAAAGGTGTGAGGCCCCTAGAGCACAGCTAAGAGAGATCCTACAGGAAGGATGCTCTGGGATATTTTCACCCTTCAGGTCCTGACCTTCTCCAGAAAGAGAAGATAATGCAGCAATACCATGACTTTCACTTGTTACCAACATACAACAGGAGCACTGAGGGACAGAGAATCATTAGGGCTGGAAAATACCTCCAAGACCATCAAATCCAACTTTCAGTGAAGCAGCCCAGGATGTTTTTCAAGGCAGGGGGCCAGAGCACTTGCAGCAATTGTTAGGTTATCCCAAAGTTGCATTTTCATGGCTGTAGTGTCAAGGACAGTGTACAAAGACTGTGTTGCAATGCACAGACACCAGTGATCCACCAGCCCTTGCTCCACATCTGTAGTGTCACAGGGCAGCTCCCTGAGCTGGTTTCAGCTGAGCTCAGGCATTTCTGCACTGCACTGAGGGCAGCAGCACCGGCATCCCCAAAACCACCCTGAGTGAGGTGACATCCTCTGTTCACACAGTGACCCCTTGCGTGCTGCCCCAAACCCTCACCTCCTGACAGGAGCTCTGTCTGTGCCTCCCTCACAGCCCTCTGCTCTTCCCATGGCTTACACAGGGGGCTGGAGGTCACCTACAGCAATAATCTGTCCTTAATTCCTTTCCCTTTGTTCTCCCCCTGGTCCCCTAACAAGAGTGTGGAGGTTTCAGTGCTTCTGTTCCCCTTGGCCACAGTGGACATGAGTGTCACACCAGGCTATGTTTCAAAGGGGTTATGGAGTGGCCTTCAGCCATTTGTAGGAAAATAGAAACAGTGAGCACCACAGCCATGAAATGCCTGGAGATCTCCAGGTAATTTATTTTTACCTTTGCCAAAATCCCATTTCTACTGCAGCTAGCAATGCTGCAGACACTTGGGCACCTAGGTGGGTTACAATCAGTTGGCTGTGGACAGTGACAGAGTGAGAGGTTCATGGCTTACTTTAACTTGAGGTACCTCCCTAAAGCTGGAATTGCTCAGGACATTGCCCCAGGTGTCTCCTCCTGAGCCTAACTGAGAACTCTGGAGCATCTACCTCTGAGGGCCAGCTCTCCTGGCTGCCAGAGCTGGTCTGAGGGCATTTGGTTTTCAGAGGGAAGGCGACACATTTGACACCCTCTTATTTTGTTCTTTTCCATAGTGCTGAAAACTGAGTCTGTGTTGTCTCTTTCTGTGCATCCCAAAGCTGAGATCATTGATGGAAAAAGTATCCTGGACACCCAGCGTCTTCCAGGGAACTGAGGTTAGTGTGGCAAGTCATCATTTGGAGAATTTTATGGACATAATAGAAAGGATCACAGAATCACAGAACCACAGAACCACTTAGGTTGCAAAAGACCTCTGAGATAATCAAGTCCAATCTATGATCACCAATCACCACCTTGTCGACACAGAATCCCAGAATCAATTAATGCGGGGTCACAGAACCTATTAAAATGTGTGGCAATGATGTGAATGGCTCCCTTAACCACTGCTCCCTGATGTGTTTCCACCAGCCAGCCCTGATGGTAAATGCTCTCACATCAGAAATTTTCATAGCACCGAGAAAACGTTTTGACCTGTCAACCACTAAGAAAAAGCAAGCCAGCAAACCCACTCCTCACCCAAAATATTCACCACACAGAGGTCAGGCCTGAAATGTTCCCGTCAGCAGCCTCTGCTCACCCTGACTTACATCAACCCTGCAGCAGAGGGGGATGATTTCTGGGAAACTGAGAAGGAGTGTGCAGACAACAGCACCCAACTGAATAACCCATTATTAGCACAATTTCACTGGGAAACAACAGCCTGGCAGCACCTTTGTTTCTTGTGAACAGGGCACTTCACAAGAATGAATAGGTGAGCTCACGTGGGAAACACAGGGAGAATTGGGAGAAATCAAAGAGCACCCTCACAGATCCCCTGTGGCTCTCAGCTGCCCCGGTGGGTCACAGAGGAGAGGCAAAGCTCCCAGGAAGGGCTGGGGCTTGGCTGGCTGGTCCTAGCTGAAGGGTGGCACTGGCAAAGCAAGCAGAGGGGGCAGATCAAAGCTCATTTTGCAGCACACAGAGGGGGAGCAGGATGGGAGCGGAGCAAGGGGCTGCCCAGCACCCTGTGTTGGGTTGGGGGAGTCAGGGTTAGCACCTTCCAAACTGTCTCAGTTCCAAGGACCCATTTCCTAAACTACTGATGACTTGTCTCAAAGCCTTTCTTGGAAAAAGCTCTAGTGAGAGTGTGAAGGCCTCTAAAGCACCTGATGTGATTCTGGTGAGAGGGTCAGTTTGGTGCTTACATCGTCACCAGTGCTGTGTGCTCAGCTACCAGCTCCTGACACATCTCCCCAAGCTTTTCCCTTGCTAAATCAGCTCTTCCTTTGCCTAAATCTTCACCATCTGCAGCAGATTTCCCTCATTCTTTAAGCAGAGGGTGGTGAGGCCCTGGCACAAGTTCTCAGAGCAGCTGTGGCTGCCCCATCCCTGAAAGTGTCCAAGGCCAGGTGGGACAGGGCTTGGAGCAACCTGGGATAGTGGAAGGTGTCCCTGCCCATGGCAGAGGGGTTGGAAAGATCTTTAAGGTCCTTTCCAACCCAAACCATTCTGGGATTCTGCCATTAATTTATGCCACACCTCAGGAAAGACTCTGCAGTGGGACAGTTCTCCACCTTTCTCCTGCCAGGCCTGTCAGTTCTCACCATGTGCCTTACAGACGTGTCCAAGTGCAAAAAACACCTGGAAATAAAATTTAGCAATACACAGCAAAAAATTTAGTGAAATGTGGACAGAAGCACTGAGTCCTCCACACTCCTGTTAGGAGACCAGAGGGAGAAAAAAAATGAAAGAAATTAAGGACAGAGTATTTTTTGCTAATTTTTTTTGCTGTGTATTGGGTTGGAAAAGACCTTAAAGATCTTTGCAACCCCTCTGCCATGGGCAGGGACACCTTCCACTATCCCAGGTTGCTCCAAGCCCTGTCCCACCTGGCCTTGGACACTTTCAGGGATGGGGCAGCCACAGCTGCTCTGAGAACTTGTGCCAGGGCCTCACCACCCTCTGCTTAAAGAATGAGGGAAAACTGCTGCAGATGGTGAAGACTTAGGCAAAGGAAGAGCTGATTTAGCAAGGGAAAAGCTTGGGGAGATGTGTCAGGAGCTGGTAGCTGAGCACACAGCTCTGATGAAGATGTAAGCACCAAACTGACCCTCTCACCAAATTGTGCTGTCAGTTCTCACCACATGCTTTACAGACGTGTCCAAGTGCAAAAGACACCTGGAAATAAAACGTCCTGGGATTTTTATGTAATGTGCCTGATTACCCAAGAGCCAGACATTGCCCTGCTGTGTCCCAAGGCTTTGATCCCTTGTCTATAAAGGAGGGAAGGCTGATCCTTTTCAGGATCAGAATGGATAAATGCTTTAAAAACTAGGAGATAGTAATACAGTGGATGTGAAAACTTTTGGCCCTGCCTTAAGCATCTCTTTCTTTCTGGCTTTCCCCATCCAGATTATTTGTTGTTAGAAGCAAACAGCAACAGCAAAAAAAGTGTTCCTTTTAGGGCCCAGCTCAAGAGGTTTCTGTATTGGACATTCAGCACTTCCCAATTAAGAGTGATAAACTGCTTTGATTTACTACAGTGTAGAGCCCAGAATCAACGTTATCAGGCAAAGCCTCCCACCTCCTCTCCATTACATGAGATGGGCAGGCATCTAAGATTCAAATTTGGTGTCTCACTGCTCTTTCTGGCAAACTATTTCAGCTGTGTGTCTGCTGAAATTGTAAAGATTAAACAACCAAAAAAAAAATTTTGGATTCCTGGGAGGAGTTCAAACCTGCTGTGAGTGCACACTCACTACATCAAATGCAAGAGCCCTTACCAGCTTTAATTTGAAGGAGGTGACTCAAAAAACCTCTGTCCCACCTCTGCAAGTATCAGCAGCATCTTCCAGGCATGATGTTCATTTCAGATTCCACTTAGGCTGCAGATTCAACCTTGATACAGACCTCAGACATGGGAGGACACAATGCTGTGAGCTGTTGGCAGAAAGGAACAAAATTCAGACATCCAAATCTAAAACTGAAAATTTAAAAAAAAAATCAGCCTCACAGTCATCTTGCCTTTAGAGTACCCTCTAGAGGGATAAAAAGGCTAGCAAAGATAAATGCAAGCATACTGGAAATCTTGCTGATCTCTTAGCCTCTGTGACCTCCCTGGGCAATGCCTTCTACTGATTCTAAATGAAATCAATCAAAATGTCTTTTAATTGGCAAGACAGAGGATGTATAAATACACAACAAAAAGATCCCAGTGTCATTCAGATGGGTTCTCCATCCTTGGAGGCATTCAGAAGCTGCCTGGACATGGTCCTGGGCAGTCAGGTCTCTGTGGCCCTGCTGGAGCAAAGAGGTTGGACAAGGTGACTTCCAGAGGTGCCTTCCCAGCTCAGACATTCTGTGTCTCTGTGATTTCTCAGCTGTTTTTTGTCTGTTGTTTTAGCTTCAGGTTTCCCTGTGTTATTAGCTAATGTCACCCAAAGAGACAGGAGTGGTCCTGCAGCCCTCCAGGAGTAGGCACTTTGTCTCCAGTTGTGGTCAAGAATCATGCTTGGAGTGGCTTTCCATGGTCCCCATTTCAGGGGGAATTATTAGGGATGGTCTCTCTGCAGAGTCAGAGGGGGGATATTGTTTTCACACAAGCAATGGGAGAGTGCTCTCCAGGACAATCACAAGTGACTTTTCATTTTTCCAGCAGTTCCAAAGCAGCTCACCTCTCATGCCGTGTCACCTGGAGTGCATGCTCACACACCACGAACCTTTTGTGAAGGTCTTCACCCACTCCCACCCCTCCAGCTCTTTACCCCCATCTCTCTGATCACTCAGCCCTTCACGTGGCCATTTCCTGTGACAATGATGCCTCTTACAGGCAAAGGGCAGCCCAATTTTTTGTTTGTTTTCTTTTCATTTGTTGGGTTGGTTTATTTTTTCCTTTTCAGTTTTGCTTTGCTGGTGTTTCTTACATGCAGGCTGTTGTGCTGCTCTGGCTGAGGGCACTGAGGTGATGGGTTGAGTCAGCAAAGTGAGGAAACCAAAGCCTGGAGTGGCAGGAGACAGGCAGAGTGTGGAAACCAGCAGGTGAAGTCAGGCAGAGGCTTTGCCTCCCTCAACCTGTGCTCTAAAATGCATTTTATACCCCTCCTTAAATTGATTATCTTGAGTGCTGCTGACAAACCAGAATATTGAGCCCAAACTGACAGATAAAAAGCTATGAAACTTTATAAAATCAGAGATGAGAAAACTTTATGGGCTGGGAACACATTGAGCACCATATGCTCAGTTGATCCTTGGCGTGAGACTAACCTGAAGGATTTTTTAACACCAGCACCACAGTTGATTTATTTCCCTTTATAGCTTGAGAGAGACAACACAAATCTCCAGTCAAGGAGTTCCAAGGAAGTCAAGTCAGGCTGGACCCTGTAGAAAGATTTACTCAATGTTTCCTGGTGGAGCCTGGCAGATGGGCATGGCCACACAGCATTTTGTAAGCAGTTTGATTTGCTCACTGCATTTCCTGTCCTCTTCTGGGCAGGCCAGGGAACTCCCCAGCTGGAATTGTGTAACCTCCAGCTGGGCAGATGTCTCATGGGAACAGGGGGTTTGGGAAGTGCTGGACCTGCTGCATGGTAAAAGGGATGAAGTGACCTCTCCACTCCTTTCTTAGCAGATTTTTTTTATCACTGCTAGAAGAGACTGAAATGTAAATTAAACTTCATGGCAACATGCAGTGCATTCTTGTGGAAGAAGTAGAAACCTTTGAGGGTGAAAAGAAAAAAACCCAAAAATATAAAAAACTCTGAAAATACCTTGACCTGCTATATTTTTTCTTTATTTTCCAAACACATTAATTCATTCATTTCCATTAATTCAAAGCACAGACCAAGAAGAATATTATATTTGCTTTCACAGCAGTTATTAAATATGTTTCCTTGTTATTTCCCCCATCTCCTCCTCTAAATTAACATAAATTACAAACAACTACCCTTAAAAAACAAACAACAGAGACCAAATATTTTGAGAATTAAACCCTTCAGAAAGGTGAGAATTAAACTCTAGAGAATTAAACTCTTCACTGCCCAGGTGAAATGCTCAGTTTTGGATTTTAATTTTTTTTTTTTCCTTACTGAAAATGTGGGTGGTTTTCAAATACAGGAAAGAAAACACGATGCCTGTGGTGATATTTTCCACCAGAAAGATGCAGCTTTAAGGGCTTTTGGTTTCCAGATACCTCCACCCACAGGAGTGGCCTCTTCTGCTGTAGAAGGCGACGCCTGATTAGCTGTAGAGTCGAGTTAAATGGCAATAACAATGCTCAGCAGTCGTTCCTGTGTTTCAGTGGAAGCTCTGTGTCAGCTAGGTAATTATCCTGAGTCTGGGTAATTAATATGGCAGCTGCCTCCCAGACCACAGAGCTTTTAAATCTGATCAAAAGCTGCTGTGGAAAAAAAAAAAAAAAAAAAGGAGTGGAAAGAAGTGGAGAATCTGTTCTTTGTATCCCTGGTGGACAGGATGGAGTTGAAGATGTTGCAGGGGGTGTGGACTTGACAGCCTTTAAAGATCATTTCCATTGCAACCATGCTCTGGTTCTGTGATCCCATTACAAGAAATGGGCTTAAATCCCAGCAGGGAAGGTTTAGGTTACACATGAAGGGCAGTGAAGGACAACTTTGGGACAGGCTGTGGCAGGCAGGTGTGGCTCTCACCAGAGATCTGGAGTGACAAGATGGGTGAATGTCCCTTCAGAAAGGGCTCATGCTGATTTATTTTCCCTTGCAGCGGGAGTTGGAATCCTTGGCTTGTCTTGCCAACAATTTTCCCTGATCTGAGATCTTCTGGTTGCACAGTCAGATGTTTTGCTGGGGGAGGATGCAGGCTCAAACCTTCTGCCAGGTTGGAGGTAAGTGGTCTGGTACAATGTTTAGTGTGTGATACATGGACAGTAACCCTGAGCCTAAATATTTGCACACGTGCCAAGTTCCTAAAGGCAAAGGGATCCTCATGGAAACACCTGCTCTGTCGTGCTCTGATCCCCAGAACACAGAATCCCAGAATCCCAGGATGGTTTGGGTTGGAAAGGACCTTAAAAATCATCTCATTCCAACCCCCTGCCATGGTCAGGAACACCTTTCACTAGACCAGGTTACTCAGAGCCCCATCCAGCCTGGTCCTCAGCATTTCCAGGGATGAGATGTGACCTATGTGAGTGAAGCAATGGGGTCAGAGAATGGGGGACAGACCATGGGGCTGCATCCCAGCTGGGGATATGCCAGTACACACCCAAAGCTTGCACCCAGCCTAAGAGCAGGTAGATATGGTCCTCTAAACACCAGGTTCCTGTGCAAATTTCAGCAACTGCATCAGTAAACAACAAGAGATGAAAACTGAAGCTTGGGATGGGAATACATGGAATTTTGATTACCTACAGCTTGCCTTCAGCTGGGGTGAAAGAACCTATTCTGTATACTTTTATTATCAACAGCCCAGTGTAATGGACTCTGATGCAGACAGGAAGGATGATGAGTAAGTTAATGGGGTGTGAGCAATTAAAATGCAAAATCGTCTCCCTCACTAAATGTCTTTTTCTCTCCTGCCAGTGACAGGAATAGGTATTACAGACTAATTGTCTCAGAAAATAGGAAAGAACCACACTTTGAAAGCAATTGATTTCCCCTGATTTCCAAAATCCCAGCAACCTTTCCCTTTGCCTCACCTCCCTTTTCTTTATTTTAATGTATAATTTACATTTTAGAGACCAGCCTCAAGGGCAAAATAATCACAACAATATTCAAAGGGCCATCCCAGCCTGCTCAAAGTGAACACTTACAGGCCCTAAAATTTCTTAGCACCTCATTTGGGTGATCTCAAACAAAACATCTTTCACAGATCTGGCAGGTGTGGTGTTCTGTACATTGGACTTTTAGAGAAACTCTATTTGAGATTCTTCACTGGAGCCTTTGGAGCCACAGAAGGTGGTTGAACATGGTCTCACATTTTCTGTGGGTACACCAGGGAGCTGAAGGACATCTTTAGGTGTCCTTGCTATAGCTGTGATCATGTTGATTTGTCTGTCAGCAAAGCCCACGGGTCTCACAGAGCTGGTGTTACCCTGGAGGATAGAGGAATTTCCCACTATCTTCTCCAGAATCCCTTGCCACCACATTTCTGGGGTTTCCTTGCCTTCCTGTGGCTCCTCTCCCATGTTCCTGGGCCAGTTTCCTGCTCCAGATCCACCCATCCATGATGGCCAGCATCACACATTTTCTGACAGCACAAGAGGAAAACCATGATTCCTGTGGAGCTGAGAAGGTCTCCTAGGGAGCATCCTGAGCAAAACTCACTTTTGACACCCTCAGCCCCTGGAAGGGGTGCACCAAACAGGTACCACCCATCCTTCTTCCACACAACAACCTGGTCTGAGGTTCCTAACATCTATGTCCAAGAAGGTAACACAGTGGGAGATATGAATGAGGAAAGGACTTCTCTGCAGGCACTCCCTCTGCACCCCTGCCAGCCACGGCAACAACGCTTTGCAGCCTGGACAAAAAAGTCAGGTTGTCCTGTTTGATTATTTTGGGAGAGAGTTTCACTGCAGCCAGTTTCCCCTTCGGTAACAGGGACCCCAGCCCTAAGGGACACCATGCCCAGCCCCCGGCTCGGAATGTGTGGGGGCAAACGGAGAGGACACCGGGGGCGGGGAGAGAGGTGGTGCCGAGGACGAGGAGGAGGAGGAAGGGCGGCAAGGGCAGCCCCGGTGGTGGCTGCGGACGCCCCGGAGGGCGCTGTTTCCCTGCGGGGGCGGCGGGAGCGCTGAGCCGGGCTGGGCTGAGCCGGGCGGAGCTCAGCAGAGCCGGGCTGGGCTGAGCCGGGCTGTGCCGGGCGGAGCTCAGCAGAGCCGGGCTGGGCTGAGCCGGGCTGTGCCGGGCGGAGCTCAGCAGAGCCGGGCTGGGCTGAGCCGGGCTGTGCCGGGCGGAGCTCAGCAGAGCCGGGCTGGGCTGAGCCGGGCTGTGCCGGGCGGAGCTCAGCAGAGCCGGGCTGGGCTGGGCTGAGCCGGGCTGTGCCGGGCGGAGCTCAGCAGAGCCGGGCTGGGCTGTGCCGTGCCGAGCCGTGTTGTCCCGGGAGGAGCGCTGCAGACCTGAGCTGGGCTGTGCCGGGCTGGGCTCTGCAGAGCTGAGTTTGTCTGTGCGGGACTTAGCCGAGCCAGGCAGAGCCGAGCCGGGCTGTGCCGGGCGGGACTGGGCTCAAGCCAAGCCGAGCTGAACTGAGCCGAACAGTACTGATCCGAGCCGAGCCGCGCTGCGCGGGCAGCAGGTACGGCCGGCGGAGCGGAGCGGGATGCGCGGGGGATGCGCTGGGCAGGGCCGGGCAGGGTGTTCCGCTGCAGGGCCGATGTGCCAGGGCCGGGTGGGACCTCCGAGGGAGAACCTATGCAGTAATACCGGGAAAGTTGAGGGCACTGCTTGGTGGATTTCAGTGTCACTTGCTCCGCTGCAGCCATCGGCGCTGCTGTTACGGGGCTTTAAAGGTGATAACTTGGCATTTGTCCGGAGAGTTGTGTTTGATTTATCGTTTTACCCTTAAATAAGAGTATAAATTGCTTTCAGCTTCTCCACCTGATGTCTCTTGCGAGTGTTTGTGGTTTCGCCATCACATTTTCCTGCCTTTAAAAAAGAGCGTTGTTTTCTCCCGTGTATCTTCGTGTAAGAGAGAAAAGGGGAAAGTGAGAAACATAATGAAACAACTACAATGAAACACCGGCTACAAACAGTTTTAGTCAACAGAGTGAACAAGCTGGGGAAGACATAGAGGGAAAAGCCTTTCTCCTGCTGGGCTCAGGGGTGATTTGTAGGTGTTTCATGGTTACAGCAGTGTGTGATAGGACAGACAGACAGAAAAGTAGTTTTAGAGGCTTTGCTGTATCTCAGCGGCTGGGTATGTATCACTTTGGGGTCGGGTTTGTAATGTTCTAGAAAGAGCTGCGATAAGTTTGAGAGCAGATTTGGGCAGTTGAAGAGGAATGAACCCTCCATCCCTCCTCCGCTCCGCAGTGTTCGAGCTGCGTTTCCTTTCGGAGGAGGGGACTGAAACCCCAGCCCGGCTGAATTCTCTGCTACCCGTTGAACTCGAACACAGTTAAACTTCGGTGTAATCAGATCCTTTCTACCAGGCAAGTAACCAACTTCTCAGCTGCGCTTTAATCTCCAGGAGTGTGATACTTTTCAGAGAGGAAAGCTTTTTACAAGTTGTTTGTTTTTTTTTTTATTTGCACCGATGAAAGAACAGTAGCAAAAAAAAAAAAAAAAAAACCGACTCCAGCAGCTGAAAGCCACTCAATTGAGTCATGCTAACAGCAGATTATTTAGTAGGGTTACTAGGGCAGGAAGAGATAAAGTTTCACTGAACTTGTTATTAAAAAAAAAACAAAGGCTGGGGGAGCAGCAGAACTATTTGCAGTGAAAAGGGCAATGTTCAAACTTTTGTGTTCTTGAACAGCCAAGTCCTTGAGGCCCTGCACAAGTGGTTTTAGGGTTTTTTTATTTCTCTTTTTATCCTTCTTTTTTTAATTGAAGAAAGGACTTCACATCTCTGTTGAGGCCCCCAGGCATTGTGATTTCTGCGGAATGAGCTTTAGGAGTGGAGTTGAGGGACCAGCAAGGAGCTCCAAGGAGGTTCTTGTCCCACCTGGATGTGGTGGAGCAGGACTGCATCCAGCTAGAAATAACAGACAGCCTCCTAGGATGCTGCTTTCCTGGAGTTCAAGCTGCCCTTGCCTGAACTCCTGACATCAGAATTGAATCTGAATCCCAGTGTTGTTGCCTCTGTCTCTTTTTGCTGTCTCGGCTGGACATGAGACTTTGGTGTCTGCCAGCCTTTACTTGCCAAGGCTCCCTCAGCCCTGCTGGACCCCTCATTTTCCCCACATGACTCTTTAGCCAAGCCCTGTGTGGACATGAGGTGAATTAAGCAAGTGATGCTCAGCCTGTGCAGAGGTTTTGGCCTGGAAAGAATCCCTGCCTTAGGATGATGCCACAGTTGCACTGGCACAGGCAACGCAGAGGTTTGCTAGACTTCCCCCTCACTTTTACATGAATTTTATGATTTGTTTTTTAAGGCCTTATCTTATTGAAGATTCAGATCTCCCTCCTGAACCTGTACCCTGCAGCTCAGCAGCCCCTGTGCCCAGGCTGGTTTTGTGCTCACACTGCTGGGGAAACCTTTTCATTTTTTTTTCCACCCCAAGGAGAGCTGTGAAGGTTATTACACTGCCAGGGTGGAGCTAACTAAGCTCTTTTTTCCTGCCTCAAGTGTGTTTCTTTTCAAAGAAAGTTACTTGGTTGACTCTCAGAGCTTCTCACAGAAGCAACATGTGCCTCAAATCCCATCAGAGGTGGAGACCTCAAAGGAAAGAGGGAGAGGCAGGGAAGGAGGGATAGAGGGAACAAGAGAAGCAGCTTAGCTTTCCCAACATGCCAAATTTTTATTTTTCTTCCTTGGGATCTTTTGCAGGTTAGTCTCTGTTTCCACATTGTTCTGAAGGAAGTGATATGGTGAATAAAACTTCTGGTGGCAATTTTCTGGTTTCTTCTCTTATTACCTGAGTTTAATTGCCAAGAGCTCTGCAGCAGCCTGGGAGGGAGGTGAAGCATGAAGAACCTTCCAGGGCTTTGCCAGGAGAGATGTTCTGCTCTTGGCTTTTTTAATGCATGTGTTTGTGGATCCCAGTGAAAACACTTGGCTGCAGCTTCTGCTGTTGCTTCCCATTTTGCTGAAGCCAGGATTTGTGTAAACAGAGTGTTGTTCTTTGCCTAAGCTTTGAGAAAGTGACTCTTAAAACAGAAAAGGAAGAGGAAGTCACTACAGGAGTATGAACATCCAAAACCTGTGTGTGTGAAACCATGGAAAGGATTAATCAGAGCCTTGAGCCTGTAGTCACAGGTACCAGGAGCTTTGCACAGTTCCTCCCAGGGCTGCTCATGTGCCTGTTCTCACACAGAAATGTTCCCCAGATCACTCTGGTGATTGACATTGGAAGCAGCCTGCAAACACTGACAGTTTGTTTCCATCCTGTGCTGTTGTTCTCTCTTTGCCTCCTTGCATCCAGCTCCTGGTTGGGAGGAAAACATTGGCAAAGGCAGCCCAAACTGCAAACCCTTCCCTGTAGCCAATTGCACAGTGTTTTTGTTGTATCATGGCTTTTTTTATGTCAATTTTGTGATTTATCTGCATCGTTGCTTCCTTGTGTTAATATTGTTATTTATTGGGCCCGTTGGAGATTTTTCATCTCTCACCACCAGCCAGATCACACCCAGCAGCAGAGATAACATTTATTAACTGTGATGGTGAGAGTGGAAGGGACCCAAATTACATTTCAAATCACACCCAGCTGTCTTAGCAATGGATAATTCCTCTGGTTGCTATCATACCTTTTAGTAACACCATTGCTTCTGAGTGGATTTCTGGGGCAGAGTGGTGACATCCATTTTGGGGGTATTTTTATTTCCACTTATGCAAAAGAACATGTGCTGTGTTTGCTCCTTTGGGGCAGAAATGCTGAGTGGAGTAAGTGTACAGTTTTAAAGGACATGTAGTGAGGATGTAGGGCTCAGTTATCTCTCAAGTGAATTTCCTGATATTTTTCTGAGCTCTAAAGACCCATGAGATGTCCAGGGGATGATCTCAACATGATATCTTTCTGTTTTGTTTCTTTTTTAAATGGTCATTTCCACCTCACATTTGACCCATTTTGGGCTGGATTGTTTCTCAGTAATCAGCTACCTCAATTGTTACAGCATTTAATTTGCTTGGCATTCATTGTGAAGCAGTGCATTCTCCTTTCCTGATCATCCCAGTTATCTGCAGGAAATAAAACTAGTCAGAGCATTTGCATAGGAAATGCCAATGCTAAAAGACAAAAAAGTTTCTGGATGATAAACAAGTGAGGAGAGGGAGGTGATGAATCTTTGGCCCATCCATGGATGATATTCAGCCTGATTCTGTTAGAATCATAGATCACAGAATGGTTGGGGTCAGAAGGGACCTTAAATTCCTCCAGTTCCACCCCCTGCCATGGGCAGGGACACCTTCCACTAGACCAGGTTGTTCCAAACCCTGCTCAGCCTGGCCTCAGACATCTCCAGGGGTTCTTAATGAAAAATCTGCATTCATTTACCAAAATATCACCTCCTGACATAGACAGGGAACCCACAGTCATGGAAAAGATCCATTTTCATCCAAGGTTAGCAGACCATGGAGAGGTAAAGGAAAGTATTTGATGTGTCATCTAGAGGAGAAAGTTAGAACATCTTCCATACACGTAAAGAAATCCAAAAATGGCATTAAAAAACTTTTTGTGCTTTTCACATGATAATTATCAACAAATTTGTCAGTGGGAGGACTGTTTCCATAATTAAAACTGCCCTGACAGGAGAGGGGGATGAGACTGCACATGAATCCATAAAAATAATTAATTCTATATACATATACATTCTTACCTACAACGTATATGAGTGAAAGCAAACTTAGCACAGCTAATGGTACAAAAGGAAGTAGAAAAGGTGAAAGAAGGAGATGGAAACAAGGGGGAGGTGTTGCAGCCTTGTGTGTAGCAAGATTCCAGCTCTTCCTGAGCACAATGACCTGCTCCCTGGTGAAGTGTTACAACAGCAGGATCCAAGCTGGAAGCATCAGGGTTTACAGACTCAGATGGCTTTGGAGAACAAGAGAAATGGAGAAGTTTTCCTTCCAAAACACAGAAGATGGTCTGGGTTTTTTTATTAAGTTTTTTAATGGAAAATATTTTGGTCCACAACAAAGATGTTTTGATTCTGAGCTGTTATTGTGTCTTGTAGGAATTTAGTAAAAGATGATCCATGCATTTCTATTCTGTTGTTTCCTGGGGCTTCCAAAGTGCAACAGGACATCTTCATGTGGTGCAGAAAGGTGTTGGCTCTGTCTCCAGTGTCCATGGCAATAGTGATCAGGGAAGATGTGGCTCTGTGGATAAATCTGGTTGGCAGAAAGAATGAGGATATGTGGGAACCTTATGGATGAGTCATTTTGGTTAGTTTGCTTTATTAAAATATTTCAGGCCCTACAGCAAAACCCATCACTTTGCTTCAGAAAATACCCATATTTTTTAGTTGGAAAAAAGTGATCCTTTATGATAACTAGAATTTTCTATGGCAACAAAAAGCACTTTTCACCACCTGTTTCCCATGGGTTTCATCATTCAGAAAGGCAGGAAAATGATGTTTGAAACTGGTTTGAAAAGGTGATCCCAGACATTGTCAGTAACATGAGGAAGGGTGTGAGTGTGCCTGCAGAAGTGGTCCCCGAGCTGAGGAGGTGGGCTGGACCTCAGAGTCATCAGGACTGCAGTCTGAGGCAGGAAAACACCTGAGTGAAAAAAAAAAAAAAAAAAAAATGAGGCAAAGATGGAAGATGGTAAGGAGGTGGGTATAAGAGGAGTCTGTGGTGAGAGGAGTGTGTGGGGCTGGAACACCTCATGCAGGCCTCCCTCCTGCTGAAGGATGAAGGTTTAAGGTATAGATTCAGCTGTGTTTAGGTCTGGCAGGTGTTACTGAAGGGCTTTGGTGGTAAAGGTGTGGCTGATGAAGCAGTGGGGGATCAGTGCAACGTACAGGAACAACCTGCTCTAGTCCAACGTGTCCCTGCCCTTAAAAGACCTTTTCCAACCCAAACCATTCTATGATTCTGTGATGTATGAGGCATCTGGAAGATCCAGGAAGAGTACAACAGACAGCTTAAACCCTGAAGAACACCTCTAAGTCAAGCACAGATTCCTCCTCTGTCATCACACTGGGGTAATTTATTGCAGAGCAGCCACCCACCCAGGCCAGGAAGTGCAATTCCTGCCTCAGATGTCATTGCACCACATAACTCTGGACAAGCAAATAAGCCCAGTCCATCCCAACAAGCAGAAGGATGTCCCAGCACTGTAAATGCACCCATCTGCTGAGAGTCAGGATTTGGGGTAGCTCATCTCAGGGATGCAGGGATTGAGTGTGGAAGAGGATTCTCAAAGCAGACTGGCTCTAGGGCTGTGGCTGAGTTGTTTTGTGAAGTTATTCTGGGGTTTTTTTTGTGAGTAAGGAACCCTTCTGACAAATGTACTCCTAGCCCTGGGCTGACAGCGAGGTTTTTCTTGGGTTTAGTAGGGGAATGTTTTATCTCTGTCTCTCCTCATTGATGCAGTCATTCATCACTTTGTACTCAGTTCTTTCCTTGGGATCAAACACACACCAGCAGTTGCTTCATTTGGGCTAAATGACTGTTGGAGAGGCCCTAATCCATACAAACTACCCAGATATGTGGCCTTAATTTTATTTTTTAACCCAAAAACCACTGAAAAAGTAAAAGATAGAGTACTGCTAGAGGGTGGCAGCAGAATTGTTGTAGAATCATTGAATCACAGAATGGTTTGGGTTGGTAGGCTTACTCAAGACTGTTCCAACCCCCCTGCCATGGTCAAGGACACCTTCCACTAGTCCAGGTTGCTCAGAGCCCTTCCAGGGATGGGGAAGGAGGTCACACTCTCACATAAAGCTGGAGTGACTCTCCTGGACCATGCAGGTGTGTCACAAGTGAAGCCCTGATTCAGCTGGGTCTTTCATTGACCTTTTTAATGATTTTGTAAATAGCAGGTAGCAATTCCCAGGGATACTCAGGGGCATCACAGCCAGCAGCAGGATGGCTGTCACCTTCCCATTGGGGCCAAAATTTGGGATCACTCAGTGCCATAAATCCCCAGGAACCTGACTCCAGATTGTGCTGGGAGCAGAAGCTTAACTTCTGTTTTGTTTCAAATCTAAACTTATCCATGATTAATTTTCACTTGGATCTGAGCAGGTTTTTTGATGTGGTCATTTCACTTTGCTGTGCAGTTTGTGCTGGTGAAGCTGCTCCTCTTTCTCACCTGAATCAGCAGCAAAAGCAGGGACAGCTGAGGTGGGAGGAGAGCCTGAGTGAGAGGGGAGGCCTTTTGGGGCTGATATGTCAAGAACAGAAAGAGCAGCTGAGGCTTGTGGAGATCTGCTCTGACTTGTGAATGGGATTTGAAAAAGGTTATCCACGGAAAACAGAGAGACAAGCCCAGTTGTGGGAGTCACTGCTGCTTGTCTTGAAGGACTGTGCATGTGCTGAGGGCTGAATTTACCCAGGTTTTCCCCTCCCACCCTTACAGTAACACTTGCTATTTATGTTTTGATTTACAGCATGGGTGAAATAGTAAAAAATGTGCATCCTCCAGCTTCCCTTTTCAGCTCTCCTGCTCCTCCTCCCCCTCATGCCAGGGGAGGGTGTCAAGACAACTACAGATATTGTCATTCAAACAATTAAAATATTGGTTAAGTAAATAAAAACTCCTGAGAACAGCCCTTTTTCTCCCATCAAAATGGGGTAATTCTCAGCAATGTATTTTGAAGTGAAATTGGAAAGGATGGTGCTTTTACCAAATATCTTCATGAGAAAATTCAATTATACAGCTTCTGTCAGTTTTCCCAGTTCCTAGTCATTAACATTGTCCTCTGCCTTATTTATAGACCAGATTCAAACCCCATGGAAAATAAATAAAGGTTTCAGTGCACTTTGATTCAGTCTGTTGCACTTAGAGAGAGCTGTAAACCATCCTGTCCTCAGCTTTTTTTTTTGTCTCTGCAATACCCCTGTTAGCTCCTGGGGGTTTCAATGCAGAGAAAACACCCATGAGCTGATCTCTGAATTAACTGAGCTGATCTCTGAATTAACTGAGCTGCTGGCAGGTGAGAGCCATCCCCTCTGGTGTCACAGGTGGGGTTCTGTGTGAGGACACACACCTCCACCTGAACCAGGCTTCCCTCAGCCCAGGGGGAAGGAGGCATTTGAGGTCACCAGGCGTTTGACCCATTTCAGTCAGCGAGATGGAGATAATGGAAACTGAAAAGCCAGCAGATCTCTTTCTTTCTGCTCTTTGTGAAGGGGCCTGGGGTGAGCAGTCCACATGCAAATGGGTATGGAGGAGGCAGGAGAGTGAATGTCCAAAGCTGGGGGTCAGAAATTGGTTTATTTGGGTGAAGAGGAGAGGAAAGGGGCCTTCAGTGTGTCCCAGTTTGGGATTTTGTGAGTGCACCTGGATGTCTGGGTGTGTGACTGAGCTGTTCTGTGGCCAGTGGTGTGTGAGGAGGAGCAGCACATTCCCTGTGCTCTGCACTGCTTAGCTGAGCTGGGGCAGTGGTGCTGAGGTGAAGCAGACATTGTCTGCATGTTCATCATTTCCCTCTTCTCACAGTGGGAAGATGAACTCATGAAGGTTTGCTTAAGCAGCCATATAGTGATATAAAAAAACAAAACAAAACCCCCAGAAACTAAATTAGAAACTAAAACAACAACAAAAAACATCCCAAAAACCTGATTCTCACCACTTTGGTCTAAAATTAATTTTCCCTGTGTTTTCTATTTCATTCTTCATCCCACTGTGTGTGCTATATCCCTCCCAGTCAGGGAGATAGCTAAGGGCAGAAGCACAGAAAGAAACTGGTGGACAAATGATAAAGTTGATGTGAGTTAAATGGTGAGTGGAGTGGGAAGATATGGAGAGCTGGAAAGTCTCCCAGGAACTGGTCTGGAGCTCTGACACTGAGAATAGGACACCAGACTATAAATGGGAAGAGGACTTTCAGCATAACTGGAGCCAGAGCTTCTTTATTTAAGTAGAAGTGCAGTTTTAAATTTAAATTTAAATTGAATATGACTGAGGAAGAGGAAATGATATATCAGGCTTTATTTAAGGGGGTGGCTGGAGTCCAGAGGCATTGGGAGTGGGAAGGACACAGAAGGTGGAGTTGGGATGGTGCTGACAAGAGATGGCACAGATGTGGCACCTGAAATTGATGGGAGCAACAACAACAAATTGGGGGTGATGGTGGTGAAGCCATGGCAGCAAGAATTGATGGAGCAGAGAATGAAGGCAGAAACTGTAAACTGTGCAAAAGATTTCTGATGCTGATATTTATGTAATTATATTTAGCAGAATAAACATGAAGTTTCAAAGCTGTGGAAAAGGCTGGGTTACCTGAGTCACGCCTGGTGCTGTTTGTTGTAAAATGTGAGCTCTGCCAGGTGCTCCCAGGAGCAGAGGTCACTGCAGACTTCCTGGGAGGATTTCAGGCAGGGGGGAGGCAGCTGGGGGCTGTGGACCAGAGCTGGGCTGGTGGTGTTGGGGTGCCTAAAATGAATGATCTGGATGGTCTTTTGGTCTTTTTGCAGTTCCTATCTGCTGAGCTTGATAAAAAATTCATCCAGTGCTACAGAGGAGTGAGGAGGAAACAGTGATTCTCTTTAAATAATGGTGCAAGCTCTGGAGAAACATGGGACAATCCCAGATCAAAATTAGTTTCCTAAAATACATACAATTATAGAATGGTTTGGGTTGGGAGGGACCTTAAAGATCATCTCAATCCAAGCCCCTGCTGTGGACAGGGACACCTTCCACTATCCCAGGGTGCTCCAAGCCCCATCCAGCCTGGCCTACATCTCCAGATTCCATTTTGTCACACAGAAATCAGGTGTGCATGTCCAGTGTGGACTCCAGTTGTGATCTGAGTCTCCTCTGACAAATCTGCCCATTTTTTGAGGAGTGTGTGGTGACACCAAGCACAGGAGAAGCTTCACTGCTGACAGATGGCCAGACAGATACCTCGAGGGTGAGGTAGACACAGTCTGCTGGGTGGCAGAGGGGTGAGTGAAATGCTCTTTTCCAGTCCAACATTTCTGTAATCCAGGGTCCAAATACCCTGAGCAGATTTCTGGATTAAACAAAGACTTTAAATACCTCCACTGGCAAGTTAAGTTCATCACAGCATGAAACTGTGCCTGCACAAGGAAGGATGTTCATAAGTCTGTACCCCTCTTTGGGATTTTTTTCTTTGTTTTTAAGAAAAAGAAAATAAAAAATAGGTGCAGATGCTGGCACTGGCAGGAAGTCAGTGCATTAAAAAACATCCTGGTACAAGATGGTGAAGTATTTAAGGAACACTCCACCTGTGTCATTTAAAAAAGCACCAAACAACACCCAAAAGGCCAGAGCAAGAAATCTGTGAACCAGTGCCAAAATCATGCAGAAATAGAGAAATTGCTGTGCTAATGAACAAGAGGAACAAAAGGAAAGGACATATTGTAGCTTCATCTCAGTTTGGGATGTTTTTATTTCCCTCATTACATTGAAAAGCTCTTGAAAGAATTTTCTGTTGTTTTTTAAACAATGCTCTGTCATTTCTGGTTTATTCAGTGTTTGTTAGCAGACAATTAAAACCTGAAAATATAGTATTAAAAAATATAGATAAGTACGATAGGGATAGTAACTTTGAAAACATTTCTTTTGACAAGTACAATAGGGATAATAACTTTGAAAACATTTCTTGTGTGGTCCAGGTGTTGCAGAAATGAAGTGATTCAGGAAAATAAAGTAACCATAAGTTTTCCAGGAGAAGAAGGAAGCAAAATTGGCAAGTTGCTCTTAATACACTGGACCCTAAAAATGCACCAAAAAAAGAGAAAGGTTTTACAAAGGAGAGCAAATTGAATAGTTGGGCATTTTTCCAGCAGTACAAGTGAGAAAGATTGCTTTGTTTCAGGACCACATGTGACAAAAATTCATTAAATGTGAGGAAAAAAAAAAGAGAACTGACCTGGCTTGAGGGACAGGACCTGGAGGGGTTTAATCCATATAAAGATTTGGTGAGTCTGCTCTGCTTCTCTTTCCAAATTGCACAAATAACAAGGGATTCAGCTTTAAACACCCTGCCAAGGTAGACAAATTCACATTGTCTGCTGGGAAACAACAGGCATGTCTGAGAGAGGTTCTCCTTCTGGTGTAAGAATTTGTATCCTCTGTGAGCAAATTAAAAAGTGCTCAGGGGTGTTCCTGTGCATTGGACCCTTTTTCCCTTTCTAAGCACATTCCAGAGTGGATGGTTTTGGTGTGGGGTCCTCCCCCAGATGTTTTTCACTGTCTCTCCAAGCTGTCATTACTGTTAGGCAGGAATGCATCTGCTCCTGGATCAAACCCTAAAATCTGGGTCCTTTTTCACTGGGCAGCTGAAGCCCAGTGCTGGGACTGACCTTGGCCAACTTTGTGTAATCATGGGGTGGAAACAGCAATTCCAGGATGGGCTTGGCTTTGTTTGAAATACCTTCTTTGGGATGGCAAGATGCACCCCTGCAGAGGTTTATATCTCTGTCTGGGTGTTCTGGGAGCTGGGCTGGCAGCCCATGTGTGCAGTGCAGTTGTCTCTGTACATTCATGTGAATCCATCCTTAATCTCTTCACAGGCAGCCAGGCTGCAATTTCCCAGCCTCTTTATCCCAACCAAACATTGCTGCACACCACCCCCCCCACCATCATCTTCATCATCATCATCATCACCATCACCACCACCACCACTCCTGCTTAGGACAGGCCCCACATCCTTGCAGGGTCAGTCAGAGCAGGGGGTGGGTGCAGCTGCAAACTTGCTGGTCAAGCAGAGAAAAGAGAGGTTGCTTTTAGAGAAATCTGCTCTAAGGAGACCTCAGCCTGTGCTGGAGGAGATTGGGGAGCTGCAGCATTACAGGGGGATAAAAAGCTGATCAAAATCCTTGGGCACAGCCTGTGATTAGGTCAGGCTGAAGGAATTGTTGTGTGGAGACCCAAGGGGATAGCAAAGCATAAATTCCCTGGTTTTAAGGCCCAGCTACCCAGGTGTTCCTAGAAAGGCTGAGGATTCCATCCTAGAGTCCATGGATGAATGTAGTGACCATTGACATTCCCAGCAGCTATTCCAGCAATTCCCCAGTGGGAGGGACACCCACCCTTCTAGAGCTGTAAATCTGTTCACTTGTGTTAACTCCACTGTGGTTTAATCATGTTTAAGATCTGAAGAGAGACTTGAGGTTCCATTCTTGCCTTGTGCACCACAAATGCAACAAAAGAAAACCCCAGAGCTCAGCAGACTCCAGACAGAGTTTGTAGGGTTTATAGAGGAGATAGATCCTGTTACCAATACACACCACTCCCTCCAAACACAGCTCCACAAGACTCCCCAGTGGGTTTTTAAGAGAAATGTCCTTCCCTGTGCCTGCTCCTAGAAAAGCCTGCAAGCTTCATTTCCAGAGGGGAAAGAAATGTTTTGCCCAGGTCTTCTGCATCTGCAAGAGATGGGAAAGGGTTTGTGTGGGGAGCATCACCTCTGTTTTGAAATCAAATGGTTCCAGGGAGTTTTGGGGGGCTCTTCAGTTGCATGGAGTCTGGTATTGTACCAATCCCATCAGAGACTGCTGGTCCTGGCTTGCCTCACTCTCTCCTTCCTCTGCCTTTGTGAGATGCTGAAGATGGGGAGGCTGAGAACAGAGAGAGGGAAAATCAAAGGGCTCTGCAGCTTCCCCTCCTTTCCCTCCTCTGATCCACATCCTTGTCAAAGGAAAGTGTGAGAAATGTTGGATGGCATCCAGAGGGGCTCTGAACTTCCACCTTCATGAGCAGGCTGGTGTGATCTCCTTTGAAACAACAGCTGATAGGGGCACCCAAAATGAGTCACTCAGGGGAGTTATTTAGATCCCCACTCCCTCCTGTTTGGTCTGTGGGATATGAGGAGTCAGGATGGAGAAAGGGATTTCAGCCTTCCCTACTGGTGTTCAGGGTTGCTCTTAAAATGTGCAGAAGGCCTTGAGCTGTGTAATGCTCACGTGCAGGTCTCCACCAGCCTTGCACACAGATCTCTGCAGGGTCAGGACCTGCCTTTTTTGCTGGGAGATGCCTTGGAAAGGGGGTGAAAGAAAGTTCATACCCTCCAGCTAAAACTCCTGGATCCTTTCCCTCGTAGTGATGCTGATCTGGAGATTATGAACTCGTTTTGCAAGCAGTTTTGCCTCAAAAAAAAAAAAAAAAAAGGAGAGAGCTGGAAATGTTCCCTCTGACCTTGAGAAATGAGAGTTTGATGACATTAGGAAAGCAGCATCTCAAATCCAGAAATATTTCTCTTTTCAGCTGGCCCTTGTTCAATAAATTGCCATCTTTACTGTGTCATACATGCATCCATTTTCAGTCAGTGAAAGGCAGAAGTACAAATCCCATCACAGGCAGCTGTCCTCCATCCACATCTTCTGCTGTGTGGGAGCAGGAACTCATTTCTTCCTCTCTACTTAGCCACAATTGATTAAGGACGTTAAGGAGTTTATTACTTCCTAATATCATCTGGGAATGGTTTCCATTTGTTGCATTGTTCTCCAGAGTGGGCAGAGCTCCCCTGTGCCAGCAAGGTGGGGTGCAGCATTGCTGAACTCCAGTTACTGGGGTTTCACTGTAGGAGAGGTTGCAGGTGGCCTCTTACAGAAAGCTGCATTTCATCCTTGGTTTCCAGATACCTCACAGGACCACTGGGAAATTAAGCAGACACTCTCCATATCCAGTGCAGCTGTTTGTGGTGTTAAATTAAACTGCTGCTGTTACAGCGAGCCGTGCTGGAGCTGAGCTGTGCTGTTGCTTAATTGTTTATGGCCATGGATGCCAGCCAAGCAGCAGTCCTGTAGTGGCAAACACTGGAAATCTGACCTGGAGAACAGATGTTTGGGCCAAAGCCAAGGTGGTTTCAGGAAAGACAGTGGGAGAGAAGAGAGAAAAGCAGGAAACCAGTTATCTGTCTGATTTATTGGGCAGAGTAAAGAAATCCACCCCAGAGCAGAGTGCTGACACAAGGCTGGTACAGCAGTAAACTCTGGTTTTAGCAAGCTTGAGCCAGCCTTTGCAAGCCCTGGGAGGGCAGCTGTTGGTTTATCAGTGCTGACTCTTGCTGTGCCAAACCCACTGTTTGCTTTGCAGCTGGTGGAAAGTTCTCACCTGTTTGCTGGAGGCTGCAGAGCATCTCCTGCAATAAACTGGTTTATGTGGAGTCCCAGCACAAGTCTCTCAGGTTTGATACATTGAAGGGATCCATTGAAATTTTAATGGTTTGAGGAATCTGATCAACACCACATCTTGCAGTGAAGGTGCTTCATGTGAACAGATCACCCCCAGGTATCCACACTGGCTCTCACAGGAGGGAAATCTCACATTGGTGGTTCCAGCTCAGGATCTGAGGGTGCCAATTTCCCCCTGCTCCTCTCTCAGGAGCCCAGAGGACTGCCTGACATGGGGATGCAGGTGCTGCAGACATCTGGGTCTTGGTGAGATCTATCCCCCTGTGTCTTCACAGAACCATAGGCTGCTTGAGCTTTGAAGTGACCTCTTCTTGTCCCCTTCTTGTCCCCCTGCTTGAGCTTTGAAGTGACCTCTTCTTGTCCCCCTCTCCTGCCCAAGCAGGGACTCTTGGAGCTGCCCTAGATCATGGCCAGATGGCTTTTGAATATTTCAAGAGTGAAGATTCCACAACATCTCTGGGATACCTGATCAGGAGGTGCTTGATTGCACAGAGCCAAAATGAAGAGTTGCACTGCAGGGGAGGGAACATCCAGCATTGAAGATGAAGGAAAGTTTTAAAGCCACTGCTCAGGGAGCTGATCCACAGACCTGAGCAGGTGTCTTGTAGCACATCCAAGCAGTGATTTTTGGAGCAGTGATAGGAGCATTTAGCAGGACAAGATGGTTTCACAGTTCCACCTATATTGTGAATACATTGATTTAATTGAAGTGTGATGAATTGCAGCTCAAACATTTAGTCCTCATTTTATTTCTTTAGTACCTGAGTCAATAGTGTCACCACATTTTATTGCTGAGGAGCCATCAAAAGATCTTTGGATTCTTTTAGCAACACTTATGTTCTTAGATGCCCAACACACTGACTAATGATTCTGACTGCCACTCTGAGCTTTTAAAGGGGAATTTGGAAAGTCCTGGTAAGGGAATGCTTAACCCCTTGCACTTCCTCCTGCTCCTGCTTGTGGAGCAACAGGTTCCTAAAGCCAGAGGTGTAGGAATTAGGGATTTGGAAGAGGACCATCATTTTTTCTTGCCCAGGAGTGACCAGAATTGGTGGAGTGTGATAGAGGCAGAGAGGACATTTCTGTTCCCTCTCAGAGGTTCAGTGAGGATGTTTGGGCTGTTGGTTTTAGTCTTTGCCCAACTTTAGCTTTCCACATTGATGCTACAAAATATACAGCCCCTTGAATTTCACCTCTGCTGCCAGAGACCCTTTGATTTGTTTTTCCTTTTGTCTTTAGACTTCATAAGCTTCTTGTTTTTTGAAACAAAGGAAATGTCTAAGTAATAATAAATGTCTGCATCGCACAGAGAGGGGAAAAAAATTTCTTTCCACTGAAGAGATTTTTCCCTTCTTAATTTGATCAGGTTTCTCTGCTTCTGACAGTTGAGGCAGAACTTTTAGCCTTTTCTTGCCAGGGAGCACTGACAAAGCACTCACTGTACTCTGCAGTGCCACAGGTCTAGCTGTGCTTGAGGATCCATCTAAATGTAAGTGGCTCTCCAAAGCAGCTTCATCAGGCACTTGGCTAATGTGAAACCTCCTTCAGAGATGCTGCCCTCATCCAGAGGAGAACAGGATGGTCCTGACTGCCTGTATCCAGCCCCACCTGGTGCTTTGCCTTTCCCACCAGCTTCTGGGACTTTGCAGAAGTTCTGATGTTTTCCTGGTCGAGGGCAATGCCACATGCAGAGATCCATGACCTCTGCCTTCCTAGAGATACACAACAGACATGAGTCACAGGACATTTTTCTCTTTCTCTGCCCTATTCTCTCTTTCCAAGACACCTGATGGTTTTCTTCTCTTTTGAGTGCAGTATCCAAGAGAGTTTGTGACTTTTTTGCTGTTTTCCTGAAAACTCAGCCTGGTTGTTGGCTAACACAGCCAGGAGCTCAAATGGGAACGAGAGTCTTCAGATGCTGTTTATTGTATAAATTGGCCTGATGTAGAGTAGTAAATTTAGGGAAACCTTCTGGGAAGGCAAATTCTTTGTCAGAGAACATGGACAGTTTGCTTCATGAGCCATCTGTGTCGGAAAATATTGGAATGTGAATGCTCAATGCTTGTGAATACTCAGCCAGAAGATTTGGTGTTCCAGTCCCAGCAATAACTGCAGCAGTTTGTCTTTGTTTTATAAAATAGGAGGAAGGAGAAGATCTCATCAAATCCAGGATACAAGTGGAACAACAACCTGCAACCTGGCCATGTGCTGCCAAAAAGTTGTTCTGGGTTTTGTAGCAGCCCCAGGCATTTGTACGAGGGTCTGATGGAAGCTCATCACTCCACACTGCTGGGGAAGAGAGAAGACACTCCAGCAAAGGGCTCCAGCAAAGGGTATATCTTGGTTCCTCAAGTTCTCCTCTCTCCTTGATGGTCTTGCCTCCTGTGTCCTTGAACTGTGAGGCAGGTTTTGAACTCAGCCTGGCCAGAGGAGCAGATATTCATTCAGCTGAAAAAACCTTTCCATGTTGTCCACAACAGTGATGAAAAGAGAAGTCCCTCTCAGAAACTGAGCTTGTCTCTCAGGAAAATACCATTTGCAGGTAAGAAAATGCTATTCCCAGCAGAAAACATGGAACTTCTTCCATGTGGGGCTAGAGAAGCTTCCCTTCAGAAAGATCATTTTTATGTGTAAAATGCAGAAGAGACTTGGCTGCTTCCCACACCACAAGTCATTCATCCTTTTGCTGTTGTGCTTGAACAATGTGTCCTTGTCAATAAATTTGACAGATAACAGCTGGTGATAGCACTGATGGCTTTTAACTCTGGTGGTCCAAGACAGACATCTACAGCTGAGTTCAAAGTGCCTCTTGCTCCCCATTGACAGGAAGAGAAGTCAGGAATGACAAGCTCAGATGATGATACAAAAGTTGGGTGGTAAATCCCAGTTTTGGACCCAGATGGTAAAATGATGGGCACTAGCTACAACAGTTTAGAATTTCTGGTTTCACTAAATCTTCTCTCCGAAGGCTTTGAAAGACCTTGCAGAGAAAGTTTTGTAGTGTTTCAAACCAAAGGTTTTGTAGTGTTTCAACCCAAAGGTTTTGTAGTGTTTCCTGGCACCTTGATTGTATTTGTTTCTGTTTTCAGCTGCTTAAAATAAAACCTGAGGTGCTGTTTTTTCTGGTGGGGTATTTTGTTTCACTGTCTATACAGTGTGGTTCATATGAGCTGAACTTTCTCTTTATAGCTTCACTTGTGAATGTGGTTCAGCACCCAGGAATGCCTGAGCTCCTTCCCATGCCGTATATAAATAGTGCACAGTTATTTCACAGTTTCACATTCAGCTTGCAGGCTACCAACAGTATTCCCAAACCCCTCTCTACTCCCATAGCATTCAGGCTCTTGATGTGACTCAACATCATTTACAGCAGAGGTTCATCCCAGGCCAAGCAAGCTCTGATTTGTGACTCCCGTGCATTGTCATCCTCGCTCCCGGCTGTCGGCGCGAAGTCAGCAGTGCTCAGGGCTGCTCCTGTGGGTTTTCCCAGCCCTGTGATGAGTTCAGCTCCGTGTTTAAGCCAAGAGCTGAGCTCCAGTACCTTGGGCACGTCCAGCAGTGCTGGCTCAGTCCGTGGAAGGAAGTCAGAGAGGCTCCAGCTGGATGGATAACTAGCGGCCGGCGTCCCGCTGCCCGACGGAGATAAGGGGCTGGTCAAAACCAGGGGAAGTTTTAGACTCTCTCCCAAGTGTTCCTGTCTTTTGCTTGGCACAGGACTTGTCATGTCTCCCTTCCTGCGGATTGGTTTGTCCAACTATGACAGTGGCCCTTACCTGCCGTCCCAGGGGGAGGTGATTAACCCCTACTGCGCCGTGATGGTTAAAGAAGCCGTGGAGTCAGGTGAGTGGGGAGGGGTTGAGTGTGGATGGGGGTTTCTATAGGTCATGTCTGTGCTTGTCTTTGTCACTTTCTGTGTGTGGGTAACTAGAATGAGCCATAAAATAGGTTTGCTTGGAAGAGACCTCAAAGATCATCCATTTCCAACCCCACTTTATGAAGTTTTGTGAAGCCCTTTGTGTGTCCCAGCACAGTGCAAGTTTGGGTTTGGCATGGTCTGCAAGGCAATCTGATTTTAAGATGGTGCCAAACAAATCTTTATGTTCAATTTGAGGATATTATCAGCTGCATTACAAGCCCCAGCATGTGACAGAGCAGATGAGCTGAGCTGTATTTGGTTTCACCCTTCCAAGACCAGTTGTTGGTTTGTCAGTGGGACTCCAGACAGGTGAAATCTGAGTGAGCTAAAATATCCTGGCAGGGCCATCTTTGTTAATCACTTTTTTGGGGGAAACTGACAGATACAGCCACTTTCATAATTTAAAAAAAAAAAAAAAGTACTCAAACAGCCCATTGTCTGCAGAAATAGTTACTTTATCTGTGTAATTGCTGTGCTGTGTAAAAAATTTGAAAATGAAACCTCCTGAGAAGCTGTTTGGCGTGTCTGGATCTATGGATTGTTGCACATTTATCCTGATTGAACAACACTGATAAGTCCTCCTTCAAAAAAAAAAAATTATTATATGTCTTATGCATGAAAATAATTCCACTAAAAGGATGAAAAGTTCTCCAGTTGTGCTTTTGAAGGATCATCAAGAGCAAGACCTTCGGTGTTAGGCAGTTACTCATATTGGCTGATATTTAGCTTAAATCTTTGATAAATTTCTAATTTGACTGCTATGATTCTTTGAAAAATAAAATCCACACAGAAATCCCTATTTATTGAGAATCCCTATGACTGTAATCCCCAGAGGATGTTAAAGTAGTTTTAAAAAATTAGAATTTTAAAATAGTTCAGTATTTCACTGGGGTTCATTTTTTGTTTAAGAGTCAGCATTTATCACATTGAACTTTGTCTTGCCTTAAATGATACTTCAAATAATAATGGAAGATTTGGTGCATAGTAAATTCAAAAGGAAATAAAATACTGCATGACAAGATATCTCTAAGATCTCACTTTTATCAGAAAATGCATTTTATTTTAGCTCTGTGCAGAACTTGGCTGTTTGCTTTAATGAGGCTTTTGAAAGCCATAACTTAAATTGAAATCTGTGTCAGTTCAAAAGTGAATAAAATGAACTTGGTCAGAACAGTCTTATATTTATTTGTCCAACACAGAGCTGAAAGTGTTTTCTGGTATCCAACAAACACAAAAGTATTTTCTAAGGGATATAATTTTAATGCTCCTCAGAGTCAGTAATCATTATAATAATTATATTTATTTTAATTATTACTGTAATAATTATAATTTTATTATTATTATTATAAATCCTCTACCAACAAGAAGTAAAAAATTGTGTTTGAGGGAACTTTTCTCCATTAATGAGGGCTGAGTGTAGGAAAGTGACTTTCTGTATTAGGAGATTTCTGTTTGCTAGGATGAAATTTCATCTGGTGGGACAGCCAGGGAACTCATCTCATCAGTGAACCTCCTGGGGCTGATTCACCTCACCCTCCCCTCCTGTGGGAGGTGTTAATCTGCTGGAGGGTGCTTAAATGTGTGGATGGACAACTTTACCTTAAGGGCACTGAGGAAAGTGAGGCCACCACAGAATCCATCCACCCTTTAATTCCCAGGTACTGAGGTGTGAGCAATCCCAGCCTGAGGAACACATCCATGATGAGTGTGGTGAATCACACCCTGGAAAAGCTCTCCCCTGACCAGACAGACCACTCAGAGGTCTCTGTCTGACGTGCAGGGAGCTGAGCCTGACTCCAAATTCCAGGAATGCTCTCCGTCACCATCCCAAGGAGCTGTCATGCTCTAACAGGCTGCAAGAAGGCAAAAGGTCTCCAGACAACCATTAACTAAATATGTTTGAGGTAGAATCATGGAATCATTAAGATTGGGAAAGACCTCCAAAGACGTCAAGTCCAGCTGTTAATCCCATGCTAAACTGTGTCTTATCCCTGCTTCATGATCATTTTTCTTTTGGTCATAATTTGCTCTCCAGCTCCCTGGTTTAACAAAGCAATTGCTACTCCATTGTAATGGGTTAAAAAATATATATACATAAACAGATAAATATATAAAAATAGATAAAAATATATAAAAATAAATATATAAAAATATATATAAATAAATATAAATAAATATAAATATATATATATATATATATACCTGATATAAAAATTTTGGCTAAAATTTTGGCTTGACCAAGGAGTAGGAGTGGACCAGCTACACATCTGGTGAGAGATGCAAATCATCCTTGCCTTGTGCACTGATACTTGGCCATGAAGTAGTTTTTCAGAGCAGAAATGAATGCTGAGCAGGGCAGGACATGCCTATGTGTTCAAGGTTGGACAGGGCTTGGAGCAACCTGGTCTAGTGGAAGTTGTCCCTGCCCATGGCAGGGGGATGGAACTGGATGTTTTTTTAAGGTCCCTTCCAACCTAAACCATTCTGTGGTTCTATGTTTAGCACTGGCAAAGTGTGGGATTTTTTGGTTTTGTTTTTGTTTGGTAGGTTGGCTGGGTTTTTGCAAACAGAACAGTGGTAGATGATAAATGTGTTTCCAAAATCAGGGAGTTTAACTTTGGGCTCATGCCAGAGGCTGTCCCTTGTCAACCAGCCATAATGAAAAGGTCATTGGTCCCCAGGGATCTGGAAGTGTTGAACATCCTTTGTGGACACAGGGATGTCGCAACAAGACCACAGTGAAGAATTTCAGAAGTTCTGGATAGATCTTGGGCAGCCTTTTATATTTTTTAACTTGCTTATTTTGTAAAAGGATCCCTGTCGCATTATAATGCAATCTGAAAAAAAAAACAAACTAACCAACAACCAAAGAAAACCAGAAAAACAAACCACACCTCCATATAGTTGGAGGTGTTACAGCAATTTATAACTGATGACAAAATATTTCAGAAATTATATGTGCCTCTGAGATATAAAAAGAGTCTGCCCTTTAAAAGTGGCTTCTGTCTTCACAAGCCACCTGGCCGGGTGCCATTTTGCCACCTGCCTTGGTGACATTTGCTTCATGAAGGCTCCTGCTCCGTGTTTGAACTCAGCAAATCCTCCAGGAAAAGCTCTCCCAGCCACAGTAGAAGCTGCTCCCCAGGAAAGACAGTTGCAATTTCATTTTTCAGGAGCCTGGGGTTAGATTAATCCCTGGCAGAATTCCACAGCCGTCAGCAGGACGCACCAGGGGTGACTGTCTGATCCCGTATATTGGGCAGTTCATTCACATTCCAGGGCTTGTTTATTTAAGCCTGGTGTCCTGGAGTGCAACACAAATGAAAGCACTTGTTTTGCAAGCGCTGTGTTTCACATCTGTGGCTTTTTCACTGATGCAGCAAAGAAATGATGGTCCTTTACTGAGATTTCTGTTTTCTGGGATGCTGGGAAGTTTATATCTCATTTTTGTCTCGGATTTTTTGTGAATTAGTCCTCTCGTTTAGGGACAAAATTTCATCAGCACGTGTTATCTTCCAGCTGCATGTTCTTTTCCATCTGGGATTATTGGAAATAGCAGCAGGGCCTTTAGACAGGGGTCACATGTCTGCTGCTTTTTTTCTCTTATTCCTTCAGCTTCAGCATTTGATGGGTTGAACATTTGCAAAGGGTAAGTGTGGTATAGAATTTACCTTGAGTAAGCATCCAAGACTTTTACAAGACTATATGAAGTAAAACTGGTTCTGTGAGATAAATAAATCTGGCTGAGATTCTTTTCAGAGAGACCCAGTTAGAGAGAAACCTCTGCAAACCTCAGAGATATCTGTATTTTTAGCCATCATCACATTAAGATGCTGTGAAGGAAGAGGAATTAAAGCATTAGGGAAAGTTTGTTTCATTGAAAACTCTAATCCTGTGGGACAGTGAGAGGTCTGCAAGACAGTTCATGTTTTAACATCCCTTAGCTGGCTACTTGGCTGGACATTAATCCCAAAGTGCACCCAGCTTTTGGGGGTTTGAAGCAAACCTGTCTCATTTTGTAGTTTCTTGGGACAGATGATAAACAAGGTAGTTGTGTGGGATGGGATTAACCTGATTAGAAATGGGTTTTTTTTTGGTGTTGAAATCAGCATTAGAGATCTCCTCAACAGAACTTGGAATCAAGGGTGAAAATTACCTTTTTTAGGGTAGATGTCTGTATTTGGTCTCATGAACTGCCCTCGCTGCATGGATTTGTGTTTTCTCTCTCAACAGAGAATGGCCAGGTCTATGTGCAGAAGAAGCCCACCATGTACCCACCCTGGAACAGCACTTTTGATGCCCATATCAACAATGGCCGGGTCATGCACATCGTGGTCAAGGACAAAAGTGCTGAAATGGTCTCAGAGACCACAGTGGAGCTGAAGGTGCTGGCAGAGAAGTGCAAAAAGAGCAATGGGAAGACAGAGATATGGGTGAGCATCACTCTCTTTTCCTGCAGGATGTGCTGGGGAGCTGCTGCAGGGTAAGGGGAGGTGTCCTTGTGTCCGTGCCAGGCTGTGGCTGTCACCAGCAGCACAGTGGGGACTGGCTGGAATAATGTTTTGAGACTACTTGGGTGTGACTTGAGGGAGAGACTTGTCAGAAGAGAAGAGCTTGGCACTTTTATTTTAATTGAAACCTGTCCTGTGCTAGTGAGGATCCTGCTTCAGGTGAGCTGTGCCCACGTATTAATCTTTGCTGACAAAACCCACTGGGAACAAATGTTAGTATGACTGGCTGAACATGAGTTATTTTATGTTCTCTGGGGAAACAGCTTTAAAAATTTTATCTGATATCAAGTAGCTGATTCACAGCTGCCTGAGTTCAGAGTTATGTCAGAGCAACTCCTTAAAAATCACTGAAGTTATGGTGGTGTAAATTTGAACAGTCTTCACAAGAATGCTGAATGTAAGGTTGTGTTCCCTGCTAGTCCAAGCAAGAAAGATCCTGGCAGAAATCCTTAAAATGCAGTATCCAGCTTATACATAGTCCAGTGGATTCAGATTTCCAAAGAACTTATGGATGATGAGTCAGGTAGGTGGGAATTGCCAAGTCCAGAGGGGAGGCCCTAAAAAATGCCTGAATCACACAGAATGACTGGATTGGAAGAGACCTTCAAGATCATTGAGTCCAACCCAGCCCCAACACCTCAACTAGACCATGGCACCACAATAATGAGCCTGTAGCATCCCTCAGGTTGACTGTAAAGAAGTTAGACTTGCAGAACTGAGTGCCTAAAAGATTTCAGCATCACCTGTCTGAAGCTGACTGGGTTTTTTGAACTTCTTCCACTTTCCCCTTGCAGGATCCATTGGGAACAGGTTTTCTCTGTAGGTAGTGGTGGTCCTAATTTGGTGTCTAAAAGACTGCCTACATCTACAGGCAGGTGGATCTGTGGTTTAATCTCATTCATCTCTCCTATCACGCTGCTCTGACTGTTTGATATGTGATCAACCCTCCTCTCTCTGTAGTTGCTCCTACCCTACCTTGTTGCCTCTGATGGGTATGAGCAACCTGAAAATTAGCATTCATTGCTATTCATCAGTTCCCACTGGGAAAAGGAGATTGCTTGAAAGTCATCTGAAAAGATTTTCCCTTCTCTGAATGACTGTTTAATGGACTTTTTTTCTTGTTTTTCACTTATCTAAACCAGCTCGAACTGAAGCCTCAAGGGCGAATGCTGATGAATGCAAGATATTTCCTGGAAATAAGTGGCAAGTGATGCTGTTTGTTAATTTATAGCTGTGATTTCTGGGCTGTGGGGCACACATGGTGTCTTCACTAAAAGCAGTGCCTATGTTATTACTGACTGATCCATAACAACAAACATTAACTGCTTGAAATGAAAACTCCAGAAAAGGGATTTTTTATTGTGTGGTGACTATTCTTCTGTGATTTGCAAGGCAGATTTTTTTGGCTGGTTTACCACTAAATGGCAGATATTCCCATTATGCTAAACAAGACAGAACAGATACATAAGGAGGCAGCTCCCTCTGAAATAATTCTGCTTTATGTATTGCAAGAAATTCATGGAGGGGCTGGAGCACGTCCAGAGAAGGAAATGGAGCTGAGGAAGGGTCTGGAGCACCAGGAGTGGCTGAGGGAGCTGGAAAGGGGCTCAGCCCAGAGAAAAGGAGGCTCAGGAGGGACCTTGTGGCTCTGCACAAGTCCCTGCCAGGAGGGGACAGCCATGGGGGCAGGCTGTGCTGCCAGGGAACAGGAACAGGAGGAGAGGGAACGGCCTCAGGAAAAAGCCTCAGGTTGGCTAGTAGGGAAAATTTTTTGTAGAAAGGGCTGCATTCTGCTTTGTTGAAGGAAATAGGTTTAATTCAAATGCTTGGTCTTATTCTCCCATCTTTGTTGCCAGAATTCTCATATCCTCAGGTGTAGGATGTAGCTGTGAGGTGCAGATACCTGGAAGGTTCTTCCATTTATAGAAACAGAGAAGCAGCCATGGCCATGCTGATATTTTCCTAACCATCCCTACCTTTAATGTAGACTGGACTGCTGTTTGTGTATTAAAAGGTGTTAGGGAGGCCAAAGAAGAGAAAATGCAAGTTGTGCTTCTATAACAAATATCAAGATCAGCATCAGATCACACAGGGAGCCAGTTCCTACAGGTTACCTGAGTGACTCACTGTGCAGTGCAGGAGTGAAACTAAACAGAGATTGATTTTCTCTGTGAATATCAGATTTGTAGGCAGAAGCACATATAGAAGAGCACGTGAAGTCAGAATTGGTTTGTTGGCTGTCCCAAAAAGCTAAAATAACTGTGAGTAACAGCATGGGCACAGCAAACAGCAAGGCAAGTTCTTTGGCATGGAAAAATAACAAGAATATCCTGGGACATAAATATCTGCTTACTGACACATATATATGCATACAGAAAGGATTCTGTTAAGTACCCATAAATATATACACACACACACATACACATGTGTGTTTGTGTCCATATATCAGTAACTATTAATTTTTATGTAATTTCATCCTTTTTAGGGTGAGCTTCTTCAGTGCCGTACAAAGTCAGAATTTTATGTTTAAATTACCTCTCTTTGGGAATTTTTGTTCTAGGTTTCAAGAGCAATGTCATGAATAGTCAAGAGAGCTCAGTGTCCCAAGTCTAAAGTCATTTTAGTGTAGGAATGGTGGATAAAAACCATTCAAATGAGACTTTTGTGGGTTTCATTAAATGGTATTTCTTTGAGTATTCATTACCATGAGTAAATCATCAGCTTCAGTCAGGTAGTATTTGAGCAACTGCATTTTCTGATGGCACCTGATCAGGACAGGGTACACTTAAATACCTTTCCTCTCCTCCCAGATGCAAAGGACCTGGCTGACTGTGAGACTGAAAGCTTCTTTTCCTTGCACCAGCGCAGGGGAGCCATCAAACAGGCCAAAATCCACAACGTCAAGTGCCACGAGTTCACAGCCACCTTCTTCCCACAGCCCACCTTCTGCTCTGTGTGCCACGAGTTTGTATGGTAAATGGAAAAGGATCTGGGCTTCTTCTCCTTTCAACCCCAGGAGCCAGTTCTGGTGTCACTGTGGCTCTTGGGAACGGGGTTTAGTGTTGGACATGGAAATGGGCAACATTTGGGCAACATGGGCGAGATCTGGATTGATGGTTGGACTGGATGATTTTTAAGGTCTTTTCTGGATGATTTTAAAGGTCTTTTCCAACCTAAAAGATTCCATGATTCCCTGTTAAATATCTGTGCTCCTCCTGGAAGACCCTTGGCATCTTATGTGTAGAGTTATTGCATCACTTTAAGGGTGTGGTTTGCAGTTCTAATTCCAACTGTGAAAAATTCCCCTCACTTTTTAGTTTATTTTTTACAAATATTTTTTGGTTTGGTGAAATGCACAGGCATTTCTCATTGGTCCAGTTTGCTGTTGGGATATCATGAAATTCAGGATGTGAATGTGTGCTGAAAAGGCTGTGAGAACCATAGAGAATCACTCCACCATCAGATTAAATGAGGATAATGAAATTAAATAATCCCTACAAAGAGTGATAAAAAGCAAAGCAATTTTGTTCTCCTTCTTTGATAATTATTGCTCTCCTTTCTTCTACGGAGGCTTTCAGACAACTCAGGATTAACCACTGCTCTGTTCATTTCAGGGGTCTGAATAAACAAGGCTATCAATGCAGACGTAAGAAACTCTCTTTTGTTTTCTTATTGTCATTATTTACTTAATATTTTTTTAAGAAATTTCTTTATTAACACCATGACACCCTTACTGTTGCAGAATGTAATGCTGCCATTCATAAGAAGTGCATTGACAAAGTAATAGCCAAGTGTACAGGATCAGCAATCAATAGCAGAGAAACAATGGTAGGTTGTATTACTATTATTATTATTGTTGCTGTTATTTTATTTTATTTTATTTTATTTTATTTTATTTTATTTTATTTTATTTTATTTTATTTTATTTTATTTTATTTTATTTTATTTTATTTTATTTTATTTTATTTTATTTTATTTTATTTTATTTTATTTTATTTTATTTTTCTGATTCCCTTTAAAATATCTTGAGTGTCATTCAGATCTCTCCCACACCACTGCAAAGCAGCTTCTGATGAAGCCAAAGGACCTACTTAGCTAAGGACTCTGTGATCTGATCTGTGCCCTTTGCTTTTTATGTTCCCAGTGATTTCATTACCTCCTACTTAAGATTTACTCAAATGCAGCTGCAGAATAAGCAGTTGCTGAATCAGAACTGACATTTTTCTAATGCATAAAGTATAACTCAGAGGGAAGTCATGGACACGAGGTGGAGATTTCCTGGAGAAAACTCTTCACTATCCAATGTTAGGCTGGACATGAGGCTGAATTTTCAGATTTGTGCCTGAACAAATCTGTGCTTGTGTTATCTGAAACAGTCAGTGGGAGATCTGATCTCTCCACTGTTATTTGCTTTATTTTTCGCATGTCCATTTATTCTAAAATTTTCTTTCTGGTAGGCAAAAACAGATCTTAAACTCCTGAGAGGACTATTCCTTTTACCTTGTGTCCTACATCTGTATACTCTCAGTCCCACCCTGGCTCCTGTTCTCCTTCTACAATTTTATAGATGAGATTGCTCTCCCTTCTCTTCTGACACCTCCAGGGTAGATGTAACCAACATTGTCATCACCTTTCATACTAAAAGAATTACAACAGGCTCTTCCAAGGAGTGTTTCATGACAACAAATGTAGGCATCCATTGCAGAATGAGGTGAATGATTTTTAAAAGTACCAATGTTTTCCCACTGAGTATTAGGGGAGCCTGGGTATGTTAATGAGGCACAAGCAGTCCTTTGGTCAAGGCCAGGGATGAAATGACCCAATTCCCTCTGAATTGCAGTCACTATGTATCAAAATTTGGGTTTGTGTGCCTGACAAACAATTTCTGCTTGGCAGTCATACCCAAGGATAAAAGAGCAGTAGAGAAACCAGCTTCTGTGGTACATGTTTGGTTTTCCACACGGAACTGAGGTGGAAACGAGGAGTGGATTTTCATCCTGGCTTTTGTCTTGCAGTTCCACAAGGAGAGGTTCAAGATCGACATGCCCCACCGCTTCAAAGTGTACAACTACAAGAGCCCCACCTTCTGTGAGCACTGTGGCACCCTCCTCTGGGGCCTGGCACGGCAGGGGCTGAAGTGTGACGGTGAGTCCCTGGCCCAGGTGGCACCAGCTGAGCATGGGAGGGGTCGTTGTCTTTGGAGGGTGACAGTCTGAAAATCCAAACCTCATTTATTGCCCTTCTCTGCAAAAGCAGTGTGAGGTGGCACCCAGGAGGGTTTCTGTGGTTGAGATGACCCTGAGGTATTAAAAGTCTTTTTTCCCATTCCCACGACCTAAGAAGTTGAGATTCCTCAGCTCTGGTTGTCAAGGTTGTTTATTTTCTCTTATCTGTTCCATTCTTTCTCTGCCCTGCTGAGATCTGTCCAGCAGGTCGGGTTGTGGCACAGTCCCTGCCCTTGGGCTGGTGTTGGCTTTTTATACTAAGAACTACGTGTGCTTTATTTACAATCATTTCCCAATACCATCACCTGTGTTAGACAGTCTGTCTCTACTCTAAGCCAATTCAAAAGTGTCACCATCACCCAGAAGATGGAGCACAAGAAGGAGAAGAAGGACAGGACACACCCAGATTCCTCCATCTTGACTCTTGAACCCCCATTCTAAATCCCCAAAATTCTACTTTTTCACCCTGTGACAAATTCACTGTCATTCTACTCAAACTCTTGTGGCTTGTAACTCCTCACACAAAGTTGGGAATTGTTTCCATGGCTAAAATCAAAGGCCCAGGTGGTTTTGACTCCATGCCAAGGTCTCTGAGCCCCCTGCCAGGGTCTCAAGTCCTCCAGGGCAGTCAGAGCAATGTCCTGGGTTCCGACAGCACCCAGGAGGGTGAAGGAGTGGTCTACAGGACTGTCCTTCAAGGAGGATCTTCTTTCAAGAATGAGGACAACTGTCCATGTGATGAGACATATTTGATCCAGAAGGATGATGAGTTTCTTCCCAAAGGGACAAAGAACATCACAGTGGCACTGTTCATATCCCCAAATCCCCCCCACTATGAATTTGCAAGCTCAATTTCCACTGTCCAAGACATTTCACTGTCTTCATAATTCCAAACCAATGGGAGGATCCTCTTCTGTGATAACAGTTTATCTCTGAGAAAATGCCTTGTAGTTTTAGTAACCTGTACCTGCAGAGGCTGATGGGTGTGGAAATGCAACCTCTGGCCAGAAGAAAATACAAAAATAGTCTCCATAGGGAACCAAAAAACTAGCTGAGTTCTCAAGAACTTTTTGGGTGGCTGATCTCTGTCCCTGGCCAGCACTTGGTCCTGCCCAAACCTTTGCAGCCTTCATTGTCCTGACACCTCGTGTTCTCTCTTTCAGCATGTGGCATGAACGTCCACCACAAGTGCCAGGCAAAAGTAGCAAATCTTTGTGGAGTGAACCAAAAACTGATGGCTGAAGCTCTGGCAATGATAGAGAGCACTCAGCAGGTAAATAGTTTAAGCATTTTTAGATGCTCTTCTAGATTTTGGCTTTTGTGCGTCACACTCAAGAAGTCACGGTGCTGTTCATAAGCTTGGCGCGTGATTTTGGCTCAAAATTTTGCTGGTTTCTGTGTCCCAGGCTCGCTGCCAGCGCGACAGTGAACAGATCTCCAGGGATGGACCTCTGGAAATCGGCTTCCCAGTTCCTGTGAAGGATGTGACACCACTTCAGGCCTTGCCACCATCAGGAAAAAAAGGTAATTCCTCCTGGTGATACAGGGGAGAGCTTTGTTGATGTTTGGTTGGTACTTGGGGAGTTGGAGGTGACACGAGTGGGGAATTTCTTGCCAAGCTCTAAACAGGATATTTGGAATCCTTCTGATCACCATGGCCAATTTTCTTTCTGATTTCATATTTTTGGGTGGAGGTTGAATTCCAGTAGCTTTGAAAACCACTGATGGACCTCACTTCACTCACTAGGAGCTGATCTAGGTATCACAGCCCTCTGTGGTACAAGAGCAGATGTTTGGGAGGGTAAATGAGAGACTGTGCCCTTTGGACCCCAAGGAGAAATAAATGATGTCCCCATCTGTGTTTATTTGTGTTCTGTTCTACAAGTAGAACTGGCTGTGCTGATGTGAAACAGCAAAGCCTCAGGTGGTTTCACATCTGTTTCACATGTGGGTCAGTTTTTCTGCTGAGTAGTGTTCAGCATTTTAGAGCAGTTGCAGCAACAGGATAAATCCAGTGAGGGACAATATCTCTTAAAAGTTCTTGTAAATCCAGGTTAATGGAGTATTGAAAAAACTCAGAGTGATTCCTCTCCAGGCTGGCTGGAATGGTTCATCTGGAATGCTTCACATCCTGAGCAGGAGCACAGTATGAAAATGCCATCCCACCTTTTCACCTAGATTTGCCTAGGGTTTTGAAAATACCTTGGAAAATGAAGCTGCATCATAATGGCAAGCAGCAAGAAGGACTGGAGAAGACAGGTGGCCAGAAATAAAGGATTTGGTGCCATAAAACAGAAAGACAGATGAAGGAGTTTGTAAAGTATTTTGTAAATTTAAAAAAAGCAGCTGAAGAAGATGCAGTTTCCACTGGAGTAAAGTTTCCTCTGGAGAGAAAGCAGTGTGGGAGCAGAGCCAATCTACTCAGAGATGGCCACCACACTTCCATTTGTCTAAAATACCCTTTTAAACCTCTAAGCAGAATACCTGTGAGTGTTCTGGGGATTTTCTACTCCTGTCCAGGGGTTTATTTGAATGCTTTGATATGTGTTGCAGAGCCACAAGGCATCTCCTGGGAGACTCCAGTGGAGGGCACAGTGAAAGGGGAGTCTCTCATAGAGTCAGACTTGGGAGAACAGTCCCAGGAACAGCAGGAGCACCAAGTGCAGTTAAAACTGACCATTGAAGATTTTGTCCTGCACAAGATGCTGGGGAAGGGCAGTTTTGGCAAGGTAAGCATTGGGACTGGGACACCACCGTGTGCATTTGCACGTTGCTTTGTGTGGCTCTAAATAACATCTGGTTTGAAGGGACACTTAGGGAAAAACATGGAATGGAATCATTTGGTTGGCATTAATGGAATCATTTAGGTTGGAAAAGACCTCCAAGGTTAACTGCTAACCTAGCACTGCCAAGTCCACCACTAACTGTGTCCCCAAGGGCTACATCCAAGTGTTTTTTGATCACTTTAAGGGATGGTAACTCCACCACTTCCTTGGGCAGCCCCTTCCAATGTCTGATCAGTGAAGAAACTTTTTCTAATATCCCATCTCAACCTCCCCTGGAACAACTTGAGGCAGTTCTCTCTTGTCCTGTTCCTGTTCCCTGGGATCAGGGCCTGACCCCCTCAGCTGTCCCCTCCAGTCAGGAGTTGTGCAGAGCCACAAGGTCCCCCCTGAGCCTCCTTTTCTCCAGGCTGAGCCCCTTCCCAGCTCCCTCAGCCCCTTCTATGCTCCAGACCCTTCCCCAGCTCTATTCCTTCTCTGGACATCCTCCACCACCTCAGTGTCTTCCTTGTAGTGATGGACCCAGAGCTGAATGCAGAATTTGAGGTGTGGCCTCACCAGTGCCCAGTACAGGTCACTGCCCTGGTCCTGCTGCCACACGATGGATAAATCTCCAAGTCTTCAAAGAATCCTTGCTCTGGCATGGCTGAATCCTGAACTCCATCTTCTCCTTGCCTTGTCCTTCTCCCTGCCCCCTTAGTTGCTCTCTCATGACAGGACAGAAATGCCCCAGGTAGGGTTTCGACTTCCCCTTCTGTGCAGGTTGATGGATCCAGGATATGCCCAGAGAGCTGGTGGGGAAGGTCTCTGTGCTCTCCCTCTTCACAGGGAGGTGGAAGCATGAGCTGAGAAGCTGAGTGTGGTTCAGCTCTGCTCTCCAGAGCAGCAGGTCCCAGCTGGGAGCAGTAACTGCTCCTTCCAGCTCTGATCTGTGCTGGAGCCCAAAGCAAATTTTGCAGCAGCCAAGAATTTGTGCTTTTGAAACAAGAACCACCTGTTTTCAGTGGATTCATTAATCCTGGTGAATTGTGGGTTGTTCTTCCCCATTGCAGATATCCCCTGGGAGGGGACTAAAGTTACTCAGTGCCAGCACAAAGCTGAGAGAAGCAATTTCAGAGGGACTCCCCATTGTGTTTTCACAGCCAGTAAGGAGAAGGAGTATGGATCACATTGCCCACATCCCACATCTTTCCAAGGGGGGAAACTGCCTTGACAAAGGGCTGCTTTTTGCCTGCTAAGTGATCTGGAGCAATTGCTGCAGCCAGTTCCTCAACTGGTGAAATATTTCCTGTGTTGGCCTTTCATACTAGAAAGAAATAAACTCATAGAATGGTTTGGGTGGAAAGGGGCCTTAAAGACCATCTATTTCCAACTCAATGGACAGGGAAATTTTCCACTAAAAAGTGTTGTGTCTACTTGTCATGTCCACAGTTTGCATGGGAACCAGAGCTGAGGCATCTCACAGCTAAACCTGAGTGTCCCAAACCAGCATTCCAGACTAACCTAAAATCAAGAGCATGGATATAATAGAAACATTTTTATTGGAAGGAAAGGATCTCTGGAGGTCTTCTTATCGAAACCCTTCCTCAAGAAAGGTCTCGTGAGATGAGGTTGTTCAGGTGTTCATCTACTCAAGCCCTGAATGCCTCCATTGAAGCACATTCTGTACCTTGTTTTAGCCCTCGTGCTGACATGGACTCTTTAAGCTTCTGCATCTCTCTGAAGTGCACACTGTGGGTGTGGAGAGGATGGGCCATTTCATGCCTTTCTGCAACAAAAACTCACCCACGAGTTTCCTGTGCTGTTGTCGCTCCTGGTGCCCTCATTTGCTCGGAGAGAGATTCACTTCCCCATAGAGGGGACAGGGTGTGCACATCTCAGTGCCTGAGGGGTCTCTCCAGCCCTGTGTGATCCTGGGAGGCTGAGGGGCAGGTCCATGAGGATATCTCCCACCACCACCTCTGGATGTGGTCTGGCATTGCCTCCCTGCTCCTTGGAAGCCACAGCCGAAGTCACAAATGCAGCACATTCATTCCCCAGGAGAGCAGTGCCCAGCACAAACATGAGGGTAAAAAGGGTGCCTGCAGCATCAGCACTGTGAGCATTTCTGGTCATTCAGTGCAGAGACAGAGGGAGGCTCTAGGCTCTACTCTCTGTCTGGTGCTACAAAGTGAAATGCAGCAGTAGCCAAAAGAGTAAATAAAACTTTTGTCAGGGCTAAAATGTGTCTGAGCTTACTCAGTAAATAGTGTCTGGCAGAGAACTTCAAAGACCTCTTTGATGAATCTTACACATTTATTCAGTCTATAGGAACAGAGTCAGCAGGCTGTTAGTGTGAAGATCAGGACTGTCACTGCCTTCCAGGAGAGACTTCTTTGCTCTGTGGTCTCTAGAAAACCCTTCTCTGCTGCTCTGGGTTTCATTTTCCCTGCCTATAAAAATAGGCAGAAATTGTAACTCCTCTGGGAGGTGTTTTCCTATTCTCAGAGAAGAACTCCTGCAAAAGCACGGGGGACCCAGCCTGTGTGCTCAGACCTGAAAACTGAGAGGAAGGAGAGAAAGACATCTGATATAAAACCAGTCCAACTACTGGTGGACATCATTTTCCACCTGCTGAAGATCTGGTGCAGGGTATTTGCATTTCAAATGCTGACAAAGCAAAATTCTGTGTTTTATTATTTGAAATCAGAAAACAGGAAATGTATCTGAGGAGCATTTGCATGAGGATGGTTTCTGTTATCAGAGGTGTTTGGCTCTCTGGCATGTCCTGTCCACCCATCCTGCTCCTCTAATTGACAAGAACTTCACATCCTTCTCCAGGGCTCAACTTCATAAAACTATTCTGGGTGTGGGGAGCAAACTCAAAGTCCTTAATGGCAGAGTGGGGCCTTAAGCATCAAGGTTTTTATGGTGTACCCCAGTGAATTCCCAGGAGCTCAGCTCCCACCCTCACATGGCTGTTCTGAGAGGAGATAATCCCTCTTTCTGAGCAGCTGTTTCCATTTCAGGTGTTCCTGGCTGAGCTGAAGAGCACAGACCAGTATTTTGCTGTGAAAGCCCTGAAGAAGGACGTGGTGCTGATGGATGATGACGTTGAGTGCACCATGGTGGAGAAGAGAGTCCTCTCCTTGGCTTGGGAGCACCCATTCCTCACTCATGTCTTCTGCACCTTCCAGACCAAGGTAAGACAAGCATCTGCCACCTTTTTCCACAGGCTGAGAATGCTTTACTCAAATACAGATGCTTGGTGAAGGGCTTCAGCCTGCTGGGGTCCACCTGGGACATGAAGTGGTGCTCAGGGAAGGGATCTTCAGATTAAGCACTGGGGAAACAGCTCCAGAAATTTAATCTACTTTCCTCACATCAGTCTGGGGCTGGGATGATGTATTTGAGGATTATGGCATCCAAGAGTCATTGAGGTAAAATCTGCTGTTGAAATCTGCATCCTGGTACCCTGGGCCAAGGGAGTGCCAAGGCCACACCCACAGCCAGGGTAAGGATGTGCTCACACTGATGTGTTACCTGAACCTTTTGGCCCATGGAGCTTTGTGCTGCAGCTAGCCTGGATCAAAGCCAACTGAAGAAATCCTGGTTTTGGAGGATAAACATGCTGTCATTCACTTCTTTGCCCCAGTTGCTGTTAAATGGTAGCAGACACTGGTGGTTCTGCAGTTCAGAGCTCCTGAAGTTTTGCTTGTGACTCCAAACCAAAACTGAAGGGACATTTAAGGAATACACATATTTTCATGGTCCTACATGCCAACAACTGCTCAACTTCCCAGAACCACAACCAATAGCCTTAACACCAAAGCAAACACAAGAAAGAAAAAGATAGAAAGAAACCATGGAAGTTTTAGAGTTTGTCTTCTCTGCCCAACCTATTCAAACCATTCCTGAGAGATGGTTGATAACTCTTATCTCAAATTCAGAGCAGCACTGTCTCATGGCTGCTTGTTCAGGGTTTTGTTTGGATGCTCCCAGTCCCTGCTCAGCCCCAGGGTTTGGTGGCACAAGGCACTGCTCAGTGTAAGGTGAGGACCTGCCCAGTGGGAGGTTCTTCTGCAGGGTCAGGAGGAACAAATACAACCTCTGTGGTACACCCCAGTCATCTGTGGGATGTGGCACCTGTTTAAAGACAGGTTAAATTTATAACAGGCAATGTCTGGGAACTGCTGTAGGTGATGTGACACTGAGCCCAGGCATTTGTATTTAACCCCTTTGGGACTGACAGTGGGATAATGTGTGCTGGGAATGAATCCTTGCCTGGCAAGGAAAGGAATTAACTCCCTACTTGAGGAAGGCTGGTTCTCAGAGGAAAATATAAATGCCACAACTCCAAAAGCAAAGAAGATCAAGATTTAATTGAAGAGATAAAACATTCACAGCAGTCACAGCTCTAGGAGGGAGTTTTACTCCAGGGAATTCTGTCTGTTTCTCCAGAGGGATGCTGACTGAAGCCAGCAGCAGAACCATGTTGTCTGTGCCCAGCCTGGTCTGGGAGCTGTAGGTCAGGGTCAGGAAGGTACAGCAGGGACAGTCTGGAGCCCTGGGTTCAGGCAGTGCAGGCATGCAAGTGTCCCCTTCCTTCATGAGACCACAGGAAAAAAAGGAGAGACCAAATGGAGTTGTGTCAGGATCCAGGTGGGATTTACTGACTGTTTAGGGGGTGCTTCCAGCCCCTGAAAGGAAACCTGAAGGATGGAAAAGAAATGAGTGCCTGAAAAATTCATGGGTGCCAGGCTCAAAAAGCCAGATGATTTTTTTTCAACACTTCAGGGCAGCAGCACAGAATTGCCCTGCTGTCATGGAGAAAGAATGCCCATCCACCTCATCCCAAGCCATCACTGCCTCTTTAGAGCTGTGTGATCTGCCCCTCTTGGCTCCACAGAGAGAGGAGCTGGGATGGGGCTGCCCAGGCCAAAGAGGCTCTGGGCTCTGGTTGATTTTCTCCCCTGACCTTTGCAAGTGATCACTCAGGGCAGGAAAGTCACCCAGAGCTGGGAGCTGTGACAACCTTGGATGGTCTTCCAGGGCTCAAAGCACAGTGGTTGTCAGAATGTCTTTCATGGCAATCATTTTAGGATCATGGAGTGGTTTGGGTTGGAAGGGCCCCTAAAGATCACCTGTTTCACACCCCCCTGCCATGGGCAGAAGCCACAGCACTGCTGTGTAGAGTCCCTCTATGGATTTTAATATGGAAAATACAACATTTTTTTGTTTCTTGAAGTTTCACTGGATAGATAAGTAGTTTCAAACTGAAACATATGTGCCAATGCCTTTCTGAATCCCTCATGCTTTGGCTTACCTGAGCTGCTCCAGGTGCCGAGTGTCTCTGCAAAAGACAGTAAAAACAGGAATACTCCTCCACCAAAAGAAGGATCTCAATAGTCCACATGTTTCCAGAGGGGAAAAAAAAGTCCTTTAATCTGCTGGCAGCTCTCTGAGCTCTGGGATGAGTTTCTTCCTCACCTCCACCCAGGTAATGAGTGGCTGCTCAATTATATAAATCTGGATAACTCTTCAGACAGGTTTTAGATGGCACCAGGCACTTAATGCCCCTCCCTGTTCTGGTGGAGTCTGAATGATCAGTGCTTTCAAAACTCAGAATACTTTTCTTATTTTGTTGCATGAGAATAAAGGCAAACCCACAGTGTTTGGGGTTATTTTGTCCAATCTCTTTTTGAATTTTTTTCTGTTTTATTTTACTGCGGTCATCTTTGTATTCAGATATTCCGCTGTCATAATTACATACTCTGAATTTTAACAATAAGCTCAAAGAGCTATTCTGCTGTATTTGATTTTAAATGATGCTGTTATGTTAAAGAGGAGGAAAAAGATGTTTATAATTCTGTGAAATCCCAAAATCAGTAATGCCAAAAGAGTGACTAGCATCCCAGAGCTTATGTTTTATTCTTTTTTGCATTTCACTGATCTTCTGCCATAAAAATAGGCTTCCCTTTTTTGAAAGTCACTTTTATTTCTGTTTCTTTACTTCATTGACCAAGTTTTATTAATACTCTTTACCTAAATGCAAATTAAATCTTGAGGCATTTTGACTTGCAGCACAAAATAGCAACAGAGAAGATTATCTCAACCCAAAAGAGAAGTAATCGTTACTGCAATTTAAAAGAAAATATTACAGAAATGTTTATTTTCTGCTTTACTGCTGTATTATATGTTTTCTCCTGGTGGTGAGCCTTTTTCACACCCTCTGTTGCCCTTGTGTGCTTAATACTGCCTGAAAAATCTCTTACACTGGCAAGGAGGAGAAAATAATTGTAAAACAGGACTGTGGTCCTAAATTGAAAATTCTTTGTCTCTGTTTTCCATGAGTATTTTCAGATTTCTCAGTAAAATATCTCCTCAGAGGTTACTTCAATTCCTGAATTATTTTTTTTTCCCATGCATGATTTCAGTTTTCTTTTCTCTGTTACTGGATCTTGAGGGGCAGGGCTGATTTTTTTGCCCTGGATCAGAGCATGGGGTTGGCACGTGGGCATTTCAGACCCTTTGGATGTTCAGCTCCTCTGCCTGGTGGTGCCATGGACCTCCTGAACATTCCTAGCTCCATCCTCCTACATTTTCTTGGGGTGAAACATCAGCTTGGAAACATCTGTCCATTCCTGTAGTATTCAGAGTACTTTGAGCTTGGAAAAAATCTGATTCAGGGCCAAATTTGAAGCAGCTGATGGGAAATTTTAGGAAAGCTTTGAGGATTTTGCCTCTTGCAACCAACAGGCAGGAAAACTGGCAAGGTCTTGTTGGATCTTGGCCAAAATTTCAACGTGGTTTAGCAGAAATAGCAACACCTCAGCAGAGCTTTGGGATTTCCACAAGGTTGTGCCAGAGAAGGTGTGAGCAGCTGTAATTATAACATCAATTATGTGAAGTTTTTGTAAGACATTTCTAGCTGATGTCAGCCCACGTGGTGTGAACTGGGGGAAGGCATTGGCCAGGAAAAGAGGAGGACAGCTCAACTGTGGGGTTTTTTAAGTAAAAGATGATTGCCATATTCAATACACATATTGTCATTGCCTCCCCATTGTCCAGCCTGAGGGAAATCAGCCCAAAATGCATTCAGCTTTGCCTGAGATCTCTAAAAATCTGCAGTCTAGCTGCACTTTATCCTGAAATAAAAAATTACTTCCTAAAATAAAAACATTTAATTTTTTCTGTTTTTCAGCTGCTAAAGTATTTACTTTTCATAGATTTGGCTACTTTTGTTTCATTTTTGGTCTGGTGATTTTTATTTATTTTTTTTTAATGTGCAAAACTTCAGACAAATCTTTCTCTAGCCTTGAGAAAATCAGTCTCTCTCCAAGATTCTGCTGGTCACTGATAGGGAAAACCACTTCCTCTTGCAAGACCTGGGCTGATAGTGCCTCAGTTATCAGTGAGTGATGGACTCTGTCTGCTCTGAGTGTGAGTAAAGGTCTTGGGATCTCAGAGCTCGAAGTCTGCACCTTCCTCTCTGCAAATGTGTTTTATTTATGTGTAAAAATATGTTCCTATGCTTTGTACCAAGCAGATGGGCACGCCAGGCTGAGCATCCCAAATGAGCAGCTCAACACACATCTAGGAATGCTGACAGTGCAAGGATTAGAACAAGGAATTAACAGTGAGAGCAGGGGCTGGGCTGGATTATTGGGCAGCTGTAAGAAATGCTGCCATCTCCAGAAGATAGGCTGATATTACACAAGAGAATGGGAAAGTCTTTAAACCAGAGAACAGAATTAAAGCTTGGATTGCTCTGGTGCAAATTCCAGTGCAAGTGAATGCCTGTAGTCACCTCCTAGGAAGGAGTAACCCTGTGTTAGCTGTTCCTCGTGACAGTGGACACAGTGAGGACTGCATTGCCCTCTTTCCCACTGGATGGGATGCTCTGATGGGTTACAGCACTGAGTGAAGTGGTGGAAAAGGCTTGAGAGGCTTTTGGCTGCCAACTATCCCATGAAATAAAATAGATTCAAGGTGTGCATCAGCACTCAGACTGTGCTGAGCTGAATTAAAAGGTGAGACCAGAGCCAGCTGCAGGAATTGCATCATGTCCAGCCTTTCTCTTGGCCAGGAACAGCCTAGTTCAATGGGAATGCAGGATTAGGTCACTTGATCTGGAGCCTTCTCCACATGGAGATATTTGTTAGGGTAACTGATCTAAACACAGGTAATGCCACACTGTCCTGCAGCATTAATTATTCTGACATTCATCCTCCTGGAAGCCCTGGGAAGAAGAATTTTTGCTCCTCAGTAAATGGTGTTAAATTGTGTATTTGTATGTATGCAAGTGCTTTCAAAATGCAAAGGAAACAAAACCTGAAAATCTCTGCAGAAAAGTGCTCTGGAGGGCTTCCAGCTGGTTAAAGGATTTTAAGAGCCTGTTAAAGGATGTACCTTCAAAAGATCAATTTAAATGCTGCCTGCTTTATACTCATTGTTTATAAAAAGTTGAAAGCATCTCTGATAGTGCCTATTCATTCTCCCAGCAGTGGCAGCAGAGCAGGAGCAGGTTGGTTTAACCCCATCCCTGCCGGGTCCTGGAGAGGCAGAGGGAACAGGTGGCTCTGTGGGGAGGAGCTCTGCTCAGCACAGGCACTGAGAGATTGAAAGGGCAGCAAAGTGAGTTCCTGCAGTAATCCAGGCTTTCAGCACCTGGCAGGACTGGCTGGGCTGGGGGCAGTGTTATTTTGTGTGCAGGAGCTGTGTTGTTTTGTGCAGGACACTGCTGCCACGTCTGCGTGTTGTACAACCTCGTGTTGCAGGGCTCTGCTGTAGGAGCAGCATTTCACCCTCCCAGAAAAGGGTTTGTCCTGCTCCCAGTGCTGCAGTGGAGAAAGCCCCTGGAAGATGTTCTAGAAGTAGGGAATGGCTGATACATGGATATTTGTTGTTACCTTATTACAGGAGTTCTATGCTGTTGGCTCCTTATCACAAAAGTTTCACAGCTTCTCGGTGTTTCTCATGGGCAGCTCCTCAGAGCACTGACTCTTTCTTCTTCACAAAGAGCCTACTAACTCCAGTTCCCTTCCCAACCAGCCACCCCACTCTTTTACAGCACTCTGCTTCTCATTGCTCGCAGCTGTGGCCTGGTAAAGTCAGGCCTGTTCCTGTTCTTTGATAATTGGCCCAGCTGCAACTCCTTAGGGTAAGATTACTTTCTACACCATCTTTATTTTCTTATATTATATTCCCCTACAGATATTCTTAAGTCAACTGGTATTAAATTCATCAGGAAGTGTTTGGACAATGCTCCCAGGCACATGGTCTGATTCTCAGGGGTGTCCTGTGCAGGGCCAGGAGCTGGACTTTGATGATCCTTGTTGGTCCCTTTCACCTCAAAATTTCTATGATTCTATAACTACCCTGGTGCAGTGTCCATCCCTGAGTGCAGGGAGGGCCTTTACAATCTTCCTTGAGCTCTGTGGTCACAAAAGATGGGCCTGAGGTCTGCCATGAGACCAAACGTTTTCTGTTGTGTGAATCCAGAACCATGACCAAGAGTTTGGCTTGAGCATTTGCTCCCCAGGGATGTCCCACAGGTGGTCAGCAAGCTGTCACCTTCCTGCAGGGCAAGAGGGGCAGGTCACTCTTTCCAAGCCTCCTGCAGAGCTGTGAGGGTCTCACCACTGAGGAACAACATTCCTGCTTGTTTGCTCAACATCCACAGGCAGGACTGTTGAATTTGCAGGCAACTCCAACATGGGAAGAGATGAGAATCTTGACTCCATGTTTCAGAAGGCTGATTTATTATTTTATGATATATATTATGTTAAAAGAAAATGATATATTAAAACTATACTAAAAGAATAGAAGAAAGGATTTAGTCAGAAAGCTAGAAAGGAATGGAATGGAATGGAATGGAATGGAATGGAATGGAATGGAATGGAATGATAATAAAATCTTGTGACTGACCAGAGTCCAAGGCAGCTGGACTGCGGTTGGCCATTAATTAAAAACAACCACATGGGACCAATCAAGGATGCACTTGTTGCATTGCACAGCAGCAGATAATTATTGTTTACATTTCCTTTCTGAGGCCTCTCAGCTTCTCAGGAAAAAGGATCCTAGCAAAAGGATTTTTCATAAAAGATATCTGTGACATCAGGACCACTGCAGGGGATAAGGGCATGGCAGAACCTTGAGAATCAGAGAATGGTTTGGGTTGGAAAGTTTGGGTTTAAAGGTCATCTAGTCCAGCTGCCCTGCAGTGAGCAGGGACATTTTCAGCCAGATAAAACCCCCTTGCCTGCTCCAAGTGCTGACAGGTTCCAGAGCCTCCCAGCAGCAGGCAGGAGCCATCAGCCAACTTTCCCAGGAGAAGGGGAAGTGAAACTGGAGCCTGTGTGCAGGAACGTCCCCTGAGCCACTCCAACCCTTTGACCTCCAGCACTCCCTTGAATTTTCGGTGGTTTCAAGAATGGGTTTTGCCACTTCCCATATTTAATGTGTTCTGTGGCTCTGTAGATCTCAGATCTAGGAAGCTGACTCCAGTAAGTTGTTGCACTTTGCCTTTCTTGGTTACATCTCGCCACTCATAGTGACGTAGGGCTGATCTCAACCAGTTCTCCTTCACAAGCTGTTCCAGGAATCTGCACTTCTTCAGAAGCAAGGGGAACTTCCAAGCCCCTTCCAAGAGCAGGAAAGTCAGAGTGATCCTGTCTTTTCAATAGGTTTATGTACCACTCTATAGCACCTGATCTATCATAAATTTCAGTACTAAACATTCCTAAGTTTGTGTTCTCCAGCTCCATGGCTTAATGCAGTTGAGCAACAGGGTTTGTATATGTGGATGTAAATTAATCTGAGGGGTTACTCCACCTTTTCTTCCCTCAAGGATGCTGCCAGAGTCCCCAGTTTCAAGTCAGAGTCCCTGGGTTCAGTCAAACAGGTACAGCCGAGGGTTGCTCAGGTCTGTGAACAAGCAGAGCATGACTGCTCATTCTCCTGGATAAACAAGGATTTAAGGTTACAGTTAGAGATGTGTGATGAGGTGTAGCCAAAATCAGTAGTCTTTACAGGGGAACTGAGGGGTTTTCTCTTTCCCAGCCCACTAAAGCTGAGTCTGGCCCATTTCAAGACCCCATGAGGTTTCTTCAGTCCCAGCAGGACACATGTGGCTGCTGGTGTGTTGTTGGCTAAACCCCATCACCTCCCTGTGTACCTTCCCAAAGAGCATCTGTTCAAGTATTTTCCTGAACAGCCTCCTGAGCTCACGTTGCTTCCAAGATTTATACATTTCTTCACTAAATTTCCTACCTTCCTTTGGCCTTTTTTGCTTGCTGAAACTCATTTATGTGCACAGCCCCCTGCAGGTGCAAGAAACACTGAAAACCTGCACCCATTTGGTTTAGTGATGGAATTTGTATTCTATCCCCAGGAGGCCAGATCTGGCTTTGAGCTTGTTGGATGACAGGTGGGGTTTCCAGTGAGTCCATTTAAATAAGAGTGCTGTAATTAAGAGGATCTGGCTAAAGAAATTGCACAAATTAGAGCAGACAGCTGTTGTTTGAAAGGAACAAGCACTTGTGTGGTTTTTTAACATAGCCAGCCCTTGGCTTGCTTCCAGAGATACTTAAATTAGATCTTATGGATAAAAACCTTCAACTGTTGAAAATATAAGTGAAAATAACTATTTCCCCCCCAGAAAAAAAAAATGTAATGGGCAATAGGCAACACAAGGAAGATATTCATAAACTTTATAGCATAGCCTAGAGATGACTGACTTGAGGTGTGTACAGAACAGAGAGAGGCTTTTGAGGGGGTAAAAATACCACATCCATTTTGTTTTATTCCTGCAATTATGCACAAAAGGTGAGATTCCCACAACAGAAGCTTAAACTGGGACCATAACTCAGTGTGCAGATCCTTTTCCTTCAGAAAAAGGCGTCCTTTCTGCTTTGTAGAGACAGTTCAGAGAGGAAGGGATCAATCCATGCCAGCTTCTGCAGGGTTCTGGTGGTGAGTTTTGGCTCTTGAAGCTGTGAGAGGATCAGTGTCACGTACATGAGCAACCTGGTCTAGTGGGAGGTGTCCCTGCCCATGGCAGGGGGTTGGAACTTTAGGGGTTTTTAAGGTCCCTTCCCACCCAAACCATGCAGTGATTCCATGATCCTGTATCAAGGATTGGAGAAGAAACCTCAGTGATCAGTTCTGCTCATTATATATAGAGAGATTTCATCATTTCTATGTGGCAGGAAAAGAGTTTTTCACTGCCCTGGTCGAACAACTGATGGTTTCTTGCAACTGGGGACAAGAACTTGACTTTTTTCAGGTTTCTCTGACATGCAGGTACTCAATGGGTATCTAAAAATATGATTAATTCATTACTTTCCCCACCAGCAAGTTACATAGAGCAGCTTTCAGGCTTAAAATCAAGCATGTGCTTAAAACAAATTGCTGTGTCACGTTGGTGTCTCTGGTGAGTTGAATAAGTCAGACCTCCACAGAAGCTGTGCAGGAATGCAGGTGACACCAGCTTGAAGTCACTCCACTGGATGGGTACTGTACTGGGATGGGGACCAGAGGAGAGCTGGGAGTGACTTTTGCCTTTTCCACTATTCCCCCTAGAAGCTTGTCCATCTGTCCTGCTGTGCAGGCACTGTAAAGTCACTGACCCCTTTCTGTGAGCCTGGAGCTCTGCTGGTAAAAATCCACGGCCCCAGCTGGATTTTTGCAGCTTTGCAGTGTTTGCTAGTGGTGTTTATAGAAATCAGAGCAGGGAGTGTGAGTATGGGCTTAGGGAACCAAGAGGAGAAATGAGGAATCTAAAAAAAGGGCTGCTTTCTTTCCAAACCCCTCACAGTAATACTTTCCTTCCTCTTTTTGAGTGCTTTCTGTGCAGTTTGATTTTTTTTTTTATATATATATTTAATCTTTCACCTTGCTCTTCACCATCCCTTATTTCTTCTCACCTTGTCTCCTTCTCTAGGAAAACCTCTTTTTTGTGATGGAATACCTCAATGGAGGAGACCTCATGTTCCACATCCAGAGCTGCCACAAGTTCGACCTTCCCAGAGCAACGTAAGACATTTACCATTGCCTTTGGGCCTGACCTGATTTTATTCCCAGCTCTGCCACTGCCCTGTAGAGAAAATCCTGGGCAGATTATTTGACCTCTCTTCACCTTGCCCAGCTGAAAAGTGGGGATGATGCTTGTGCTGGAAGCCTCTCTATCCCTGCTGTCTCCAAACCCAACAAAACCATACAGGCCATCCTCCCAGCTCAGAGGGACTGGAGTGAGTCACTTCCCATCCTCTTTTCCCTCCCACAGAAGACTTTTACACTCCATCCACACACTTGGTTTCATTCAGACATGACCTTGCTTCTTTTCAACACTCTGTAGCCAAGCTGCAGGACCTGCTTAAGCTGAGGTTCCCAGCCCAGTGGTCAGAGGTGAAGCTGTTGTTTGATAAAAGTAATGGGATTTTCCCTTTTTTCCCCATAAAGTTCAAGGGGGTGGAGTGAAAACCCATCAAAAGCACAAAAGGTAAATTTAAACAAAAAATTAATATACCAGCAGAGAATTAAATATGTATTTAGCTTTGATTAAAGTAAATAAAGGAATTAGAATAAATGAAAGGTGCTTTTGATCCTTTTGCAAGCAAAAGGTATTTTGAAAGTCAATATTGAAACCACTATAGGAATTACTTTTATTTAATAATTTAATAACAAAAAACCCACACCACCTTTTAAATCAGTGTTTGATGATATTTTTCAAATGCATTTGAATGTCCAGAATTAAGGGCCAATGCACTGAAGACTGAAGGAGCAGAGCTGTGCCACACTGGAGGGGGATATGATCCTCTGGTTTCAATCCCTTCTGGGACAGCACTTTCACATTGATGCTGCCTCTTTGCAGCAGGATGTGGTGGTGGTGTCCTTTGGGTCAAAATGTGCTGAGAACAACGACTTCAAGCTCAAAAAAAACTCCATGGAAAAGTCACCAGCCTGCTGGGTAGCCCATATTATGGATAAGCTTTCAAAATCAGAAAAAAATTGGTGTGGTCAGTCTTTGGAACAGGATGTCCAGGGAAGTGGTGGGATCACTGTCCCTGGAAGTGTTCAAGAAATGTGGATGTGGCACTTGGGGATGTGGTTTAGTGGTGGTTTTGGCAGTGCTGGGTTAATGGTTGGACTTGATGCTAGAGGGGTTATCCAGCCTAAATAATTCCAGAATTCCAGGATTCTTTGAAATGTAGGTCATAAATCTGGGCAGGGAGTTTGTCTGTGCTCCCCATCCCAGATTGTCCCCTGCTTTTGGGAATCTCACATCACCCATCAGTAAAACACAATCACCCCAAGCCTTCTGGAGACACTCCAAACCTTCTGGGAACCTAATGGAATTTTGGCTCTTGTGGGGACAAGGTTTCCATCCTTTTGGGTCTAGCTGAAAAATCCTTTGGGAAGCTCCTGTTCTGACCTGTGCCTCCTGTCATTCAGGTTTTATGCTGCTGAAATCATTTGTGGGCTCCAGTTCCTCCATTCCAAGGGCATCATATACAGGTAATTTTACTCTTTAGTGTAATTAATATGCTAAATGCTAAACCTTTTCTGCTTTTCCCTGCAAGCACCAATGGCAGCAGAGAGGCTGTTTCTTGGCTGTACTTACTGGCATTGCAACTCCCTGCAGATTTCCCTTCTACATAGTTTGGGTCTTTTATTTTGAAGAAAGAGAGTAGAAAAAGCAGTTTTGATCTTTCTTTCAGAACCCAGTTCTATTTCAGTTAACAGTAAAACAAATGGATATATTTGGATTTTTTTTTTTTTTTTTTTTTACATTTTGCATTTACACAGAGCCATTCACACAGAACCCAGTGTAGACACCTGGTAAAAGCTTTCAACATATCAAGGTATATTAAGGTCAAGTCAGACACAAGAAATTTGGTCCATCTGCTGTTCTGGTTACCTTGGGACAGTGGTGACAAGCACAATTCAAGTAACAAAAGCAGGGAGACAGTGATATATCTTAATTTTGGATTAATTTTGTGCACAGTGGGGAGATGGTATTCATCTCACCATCATGAATCTGAGTTGTCTGTTAAGTTCTTCTTGTAGTAAGTAGAAAGTAGAGGGCATCTTTAGGTTCATCAAGCCTGTGTTAAAATGTCTATGGGAAGTGCCCAGTTCTACCAGAAATTAGGCCACAGTCTGATTTCCCATTGCCAAAAGGAGGAACTGAATTTCTGGGGAGCTCTGGTTAAGCTCAACTTCATGGCAAAATTCAGTTACTACATTGCAACCTTCTTTAAAAGCAGAAAACAAATAACTTGTCACAAATAAATGAGAAAGCTCCCTACAGCAATGATGTTTGCTGAACCCAAAATGAGCTTATTTCAGTGTTTGTCATGTAGCATGAACATTAGAGCAAATGCTGAAAGTGGATGACTTGCTCACAATCCATTCTCCCTTTAAAACACGAGTTTTGATTCTTATTAGTACTCATGTGGGAGCCATTTATAGTCTTTATTGACCAGTGATGGTGATTGCATAAACATGAGATCAATATCAGTGGCATTCAGCTAAGATGATCTCTGGGGCCTCAGCAACTTTTCTGGCTCTAATTATTATTCTCTGTGAATGAAGGGAAAAATTTTCTGAAGTGCCCAAATCACTTGGCCATGTCTGTTATTTTTAGTCAGTCTTCTCAGAAAATCTGATTAAAAATATCTGCAGGACATGGTGACTTTATGGCAGGGCTGCTAATGCTGACATTTTATTTATAACCCACATTTTTCCTTGGAATCACTATGCCAATGCCGAGCTGGGGTTTGGGACCCATTGCCTCCTGAAAGGAGAGGGGTGCTTAGAACCTGGAGCCTTGGGAATTGAGGGAAAATTGGGACATCTGGGCACTGGTAGCATGTGGATAGGAAGAAATATCTCATTCCCAGGAGCTGGTGATATTGTTTTGGGTATCAAGCGTTGAGAGAAAAGGTTTAACCAGTCCTACTCTCTTCCCTCTTTCACTGAAGACAATGACGAGGTCAGTTGAGAACACAGAGTCATCAGAACCTCTGTCAGAGCAAGCTAAGCACTTAGGAAAGTGAACAGAAATAATTTTTGAAGCTACATCTCTTGTGGTGTCGTAAGAATAATGAATCCAGCTGTTCTGTCTCATGGACCCACGTTTGGGAACATTGGCTTAAAATTTTAACGAATGAGCCGAGGTGTTTTTTGGCAGAAACTCCAGTCCCTGGAGCCAATGATTTTGAGACTCATCAAAATAATGAAAGGGAACTGTAGGTGATGGGTTTCTTTGTTTTGCTTCGATCTACTGGATGAATAAAAGCAGCGCTGGCAGCCCGAGATTGATCTCAACATTGTAACTAAAATAAGTCATTCCAGCTGGAAATTGTGACAACATGAGTGTCTGCCACTTGGAAGGCAAATATCTCGGTTTTCTCTGTATTTCTCTTTGATTGATGACTCCCATTTTGTCTGGGGCCATATTCTTGCAGCAGTGAACAATTGCCCTGTGACAACAATTCAATGTGTAAACACCACAATATCCCCTACCCCGATGGGGACCTGGCCCAAGCAGGACAAGGAGCTTTGCACAGAGGGATTCTGAAGAATCATCTTCCCTGCAATTGCAAGCCATTATCCCAGGAGCATCAAGCACTAGAAATGACCTCCTTTGAGGAACATTTCTGAAACAACCCCACATTGTAAAGCAGTTGTCAGAGGGAGGGTGTCCCTGCAGTAGCCTCATTGTTGTTCCTCTTGCCTGAGAAGTGGAAAATCACAGAATCACAGAGTGGTTTGTGTTGGAAGGAACCCTAAAGATCACCAGCCCACTCACCACGGGCAGGCTTGCCATCCACAGGATCAGGCCCCATCCAACTTGGCCTTTTGGCCAAAATATGTGTAGGCCATGAATTAGTGTGAAAAATAGCAATTACACCCTCAGCTGTGGGTTCAAGCAAATGTGCCTGGGTGCTTTGGGAGCCATGGGAAGGAGCAGTGATTGTAGCACAAACCAGGCAGTGCAGGAATGTCTGTGCTCATAGACCAGGTGACCCAAATTCTACCCACATCCCCAGTCAAGTGCAGCATCACTGATCCATACATTTTACCTGGGTCGTTATCTCAAATAAAAACAAAACCTTTAGGAAAGATTTAAGAAAATTAACACAGAACCGTGCCAGCCTTCCTTTCTTTCTGCCTTTTCTACTTCACAAGCTTTTCTCTCCTTTCAGGGTTAGTTCCCACTTGAGGACCTCTTTGTTCTCCACCAATGGTCATGATTCATCAGCTCGTTTGCTTTTACTTCCTTCTCTGATAATTTCTGTTATCTTCCTCTCTCTGGGCTCTTTGCTTCCCAGGGTATCTCAGAGCCTGAAAATTCAGACAGCAGCCTGGCAGCTGAGTGTGAAAGGCTTTGGAAATCCCAGGGCACCACTGCAGCCCAGCAGTGGTGGGGGCTCTGGGGTTATTCTAGAATTATTCTAGGATTATTCTGACCCTCTGCAGGGCTTGTGGGTCCTCACCTCTTGTGGCGTTTGTAGAGTCTGCACTACAAGGGAGATCTGGCAGCAGCTTCAGAGAGAATATTGAGATTCCCAGGGGAGGAGAGAGTGAGAATTACCTGCTCTGATTCCCCAGGCTGTCTTAGGGCAGAAGCAGCAGCTGGCACAAAGTCCCTCTCAGCTTCACTATTCTGCATCCTTGAAGGAAAGAGCTTCTAGAAAATATCTTGGGTGATGTGATCCCTGGAAGTGTCCAAGGCCAGGCTGGATGGGGTTTGGATCAACCTGGTCTAGTGGGAGGTGTCCTTGCCCATGGCAGGGGATTGGAACTGGGGGATCTTTAAGGTCCCTTCCAACCCAAACCATTCTGTGATTCCATGATTCTTTGTCCTCTCCAGCAGATAAATCAGTGCTGGGAGGCAAGAAATGCAGAAAAAGGATGCTGAAGCCCAAGAGAGCAGCTCCTCATTTATCCCTCAGCCTTCCTTTGTATTTCCAGCATGGAGGCACAGAGGCAGAGAACAAGTGTAATGAGTGTAACCTGCTAAAATAACTTGTGTGCTTCACACTTTGAAGAAATTCTTTTCTTTTCTTCCTCCACAGAGACTTGAAGCTGGACAATGTCCTCCTGGACAATGAGGGGCACATCAAAATTGCTGACTTTGGGATGTGCAAGGAGAACATGTTTGGAGATGCAAAGACAAGCACTTTCTGTGGGACTCCTGACTATATTGCCCCTGAGGTAGGTGTGGGGCAGAGGGAGTGCTGTGGGATAGGGAACACATCTCCAGACATGACTATTGTGCAGTGGTGGAGGTTGCAAAGAGCAATAACCTGGTTTGGAGCAGTCCCAGGCCAGAAACTGGATTTCAGCATGGCTCAGAGTCTGTGTTACTGTTTGCCATTGTTTATTTTTGTGGCTAATTCATTCTTTGGTGCAAGTGGAACTTGGCTTAAACCAAGAAAGAGAATGCTTAATGGAAATTGTTTCTGGGGCATGGCAGAAGAAACTCCAAGAGGTCCTGCAATTGAGGGACAGACACAGCCTGAGGAATGCTGACTGTGCCCTTTCCTTTATTTCTTTCAATTTTTAACCAGACAGAAACTTGTTCTTTTTTCATTTTTCCCTAGAAAATTTAGGTGTTTTGAACTAGATCTCTGCAGAAAAGAGAAAGTTTCCTTAACCTGATGACTTCACACAATGATAGATCTTACCATGGAGAGGCTTTGACTAATTAGGTGGCCAAAGAAAATAGTTTTTAGCTCAGAGAAAAACCTACAAGTCATCCATGCATCATGTTTGACATCAGTCTGAAATCCATTTATTTACCTTTCAACACCCCATTTTGTAATTTTAGTGTTTTCATGATGGATATTGGTATTTTCCAAAGAGTTGTCACAGCCTTTAGGGTATTTTTTCCCTCTGCTATAATTCATTGGTCCTTCACTGTGCACTAAGGGCTCGAGTCTGGCTGAGGTTACATCACTGCTGGCTCAAGGGTCTCTTCAAATCAATTGGATTTCTATTGCCTAAGAATGTGTGTAAGTGTGCTCTGCAATCAAGCTGCAATTGTCTTTTATTCCACTTCAGTATGCCTTTATTTAAGAAAAAAAAACAGAACTATTTTTTGCTCCTAAAAAAAAAAAATAGCCAAGAGTTGATCCATTATCTCTGATTTTATTTTATAGAAAAGAGAAAAACTGAAATAGTTCAGAGTTTTATTTCTACACCATGTTTATTTTAGGGATTCAACGAGTGCATATAAAACATTTTATATCTAAATTGAAAGCACTTCTGGAGTTTATGGATCATCTCTCCTGCCACAGGCAGGAGCACTGGACTCTGTCAGTATTTCACTGCAGCTGCTGCCACTGTAATTTTTTACAGACCCAGCACCTTGGCCACAGCCATGCAAATAAGGGGGGTTTGGGTCAGTAGACAAGCAAGTTTTTTTTCATTTCAAAAACATCTGACCAGAAAAAAGACAGCCTGAAATTAAATTAATGAGTTTATTTTTGTCGCAGAGAATTACAAACAAAATAAACCTTTTTATTTCTGACTGCCATAAACCACTTCAATTTTTAGATACTTTATTCTTTTAAAAATAAAGCCTTTTAAAAATATTTTTTTTTCAGAAGGAAAGGTAGGGATGAGTATTTTTGTAAGTGATCCAGAAAAAATTTATTAAAGGGTCATGCTGATTTTTTTTTTTTTTTGGCTCTGAGTGGAATTGTATATATTACAGCATATTGTATACATTAAAGCTCATTGTATACATTACAGAAAATATTCAAATCTATTTTTTATCCTTTTGTTATTTCCTGTTTTGGAGACAGATGTAATATAGAGCATCCCATTGCAACCAAGGTGTGGGCTCAAGAGTAAAGATTGTGCCTCAAAAATAAATTTTCCCCTCTGCAGCTCTAAAATTCTGCTGAGAATCCTACACACCACAGTCATCATGTGAACCTTTAGATATCTCCAATGTAAAAATCTATATCTGAGCAAGTTTTTGAGGCTCTTTGAGAACCAAAGAAGACAAATAGTATTTTACAGCAGGTGGATATTTAATTAGATGTTTAAAACTGGGTGAAATCCCTTCCTTGGCTATAAAAGGAGCTAATTATAAGTGGTCCAGCTCAGTTTAGATATCTCCACAACAGAGATCTAAAGGCAGGTGAGATTAATTTTCTTCTACAGAGAGGAAGTTTGAGAACTTGGTGATGGTCTTTTAGACCCAGGGAAAGTCATCATTCCAGCTGGATCATCATTCCAGCTGGATGTCACTTTATAGGTGACACTGAAAGGCACAAACCAAGGGACTGACTGAGGACAAATTCCCATTCCTCCATCTAAAACCCAGTTGTTCTCTCAAGAGGACAGACCAGCAACCCCTTTCATGTTTTCCCTGGGGAAGATTTTCCTGGGGTAGAGTCACCACCTTTTAAGTGACTGATAGTCCTGGACTACCTTTAAGCTGCCACATTTGTAATTTTAAAACTCAGCTTGTGTCGCTGGAATTAATCCCAAAATGCTGATTCCTGGCCATTTGTCTTCTTGGACTTCACAGGCCTGATTTGAACCCTTGGAGAGCAGGCTAAAAATGACTTGTCTCATCTTTTATATTTGAGATCTCTCTGGCAGCCAAGGATTTGTTCAAGAAATGTAAGAATTGCATGCAGCCTGTTGTCTGTAGGGCCAGGGACTGTTTTGGCACCCAGGTGTGGCTGTGCCTCATTGCTCCATATTTCCACTGGCAGAATTCTGGCTCCTGCTGCAGGCAGGGAGAAGCACCTCTGATAGAGCAGCTGTGGCTGCAAGGCCATGGTCTGGCCACCCTCCTGAAGCTGAAAAACTCATGTCAGACAATTTACTTCTGCCTTTGTGGCTCCTCTTTCTGGGCAGATACTGCTGGGGCAGAAGTACAACACCTCTGTGGACTGGTGGTCCTTTGGTGTCCTCCTGTATGAGATGCTCATTGGCCAATCCCCTTTCCATGGCCAAGATGAGGAGGAGCTTTTCCAGTCCATCCGTATGGACAACCCCTTCTATCCTCGCTGGCTGGACAAGGATGCCAAGGACATTTTGGTGAAGGTAAGAATCACCACCCATCAAATGAAAGCCTTTCTGCCAGAATTACTGTCTTCAATTTGTTTATCTTCAGCTCTTGTAGAGAGGAACAGATGTAGTTTAGTCACTGTCTTTCCTGTACCACACCTCTCCCATAAGGAGATTTGGTGTATTCCTTCTCCTCATTTGTGATGGTGGCTCCTCACAGACACCAGCAGAGATCAGTTTATTTGCAGAGCACTCCCTGAGGTGCAAAGCTCATTAACTCCTGGGAAAAATACTTCAAACTAAGAGTTACATCAGACTGAGATGTTGACATCTCTTTTTGGGGCACTTGCTGCCACCTTTCTGCCCAAACACCCTGTACTTCTGTCAGGATTAGAGGTAGTAATCATCTTAATACCAATCAGTAAACTTCCTTCTTTAGGAAAAAAAAAAATCCCAACATTTTCTCCATTACGGCCTCTTCTCATTGCACTGACTCTGAATAATTACACATTCCTCCCTACTTTATGCCTGTATTATCATCAGAGAATTTAACCTCTGGGATCAACATTCCAGCTTTTTGTAAGAGAGCCTGAGAGGAGACTGGGGGCGAGAGGGAACATCCGCCAGCACGCCTTCTTTCGGGATATCAACTGGGAAGCTTTGGAAGAGAGAAGGATGGAGCCTCCTTTCAAACCAAGAGTGGTAAGGATGGATCTTCTTTCCGTTCCACCCATCTCAGGTCTTCTAAACTGGGCATTTCTGCTGGATGCCTGACCTGATCCTCACAGTGCTGCTTGGTGGTGGCTGCGAGCCCAGGTATGACACACCCACACCAGAAATTACTCACTGCTTTCTCAGTGACTGCAGCAGGGAAATGCCTTCCCTTCACCTCAGAACTGCAGCCCATTCTGAAGGGATTATCTTTCATTGCACTGCAGAAGGTAAAGCAGCTCAGGAACCAAGTGTTTGGCTACATCAGAATAATTCTGACTATTAATAACAGTCTCGTTAAATTATTAAAGTCCTGTTAATAATAATAACAGAATTTAATTTGACAAGGACATCATACTTTCATTTTACAGTCTTCCACAACTGTTCCGTTGTGGAAGACTGAGTTCAGTCTGCCATGTTACAAAGCTGTAACATCCCTGCCTGGCAGAATTCCTGGATCACAGGCTCAGTGCCTCCTTTATAATATTTATATTTACTGGCTCCCAACTGAAGGTTGAGCTGAGCCCATAGGAAACAGCCTGATAGGGCCAGTACCACAGTAATAAATATCTGACTATTAGTGACTCTTTGACATCAATCTTTTTTTTTCCTTTTCTTGAAGAAATCTCCAAGTGACTGTAGCAACTTCGACAAGGAATTCCTGAATGAAAAACCCAGACTGTCCTGTGCTGACAGAGCACTGATTAACAGCATGGACCAAAATATGTTCAGCAACTTCTCTTTTGTGAACCCTAAAATGGAGAAAATATTTTCCTGAGATCTGCCTTACTGAAGGAATTCTCTGTAATGATTTGAGTAGCACTTTGTCGACTGAAGACTGTGCATGGTTGTTTTATCAAGCACCCTCCAGAAAGAAAGCACCTCAGTGTAAGTTTGTACCATGCCTGGAGGCTTCTGACTTTTTCCAGTCCATAGCAGATGCCAGCCCACTCTTCACTGATGATAAAGTTTCTTTGTGGTATCTTTTGGTGTCTCTTCTCTCTCTTCCCAATGTTTTTGAAATTGAAAGCATCTGAAAATGAGGAGGTGCCAAAACCTGTTCCCCACTATTGTACACACAGCCAACAGGTTTCTCTGTAAAGAAAGATATTTGAGCTTCTGGTGATGTCAGTGCCCATTTCTGCAACTCTGACCCAGAATCACCTTCTTCTGAAGGAAAAGTGGTTTGCTCAAGGCCTGAGGGTATCAGGGAAGACTCAGGGTGAATGCTTTGGTAACCTCCACTTGTACATGTGCAAAATTGCCAAAGTGTGCGCAGCTTTGAAGAAGAAATTTGCTCCCTACACCCTTTAAAAATGCTGTTCACAGGTGTTAGGAGTCAATTTTTCTCCATGGGACAAAGAGACTTTTTTCAGGTGCCCATTCCACCATCTGCACATCTCAATGGATCGTTACCAAAGAGAGTGCCAAGAATGGTACAGAAAACCAGATGTTTACACTTAGTGCCTGAGCAGGAAGGATGGGAAGTTGCAGAATGTTTCAAGAACCCTGTTCTAAAGCTTTAAGTGTCTTCTGACACACCAGACTCAGGGCAAGATCCTGATGGGGCTTTCTGACATTTTACCCTAAAACCACATGAGAAAAGTGCAACATGTTTCCTCAAACCATTGTTTAAGCATTGTAAAAGTGGCCTTCCAGTCACAGATTTGGGGTATTTAAGTTGAAAGGTGCTAACTGGTCCTGCAAAGGCTGATTTACTTTCTATTTCTCTAAATGATGTCCCAGCTCTTGGGCACAGGTCAACGAGCTGCACACCATGGTCACAGGGCAGGAGGCACATCAGGTGAGGGTGGCCCTCACTCCCACCTAGTGACATTTTGCTGTGTGTTCTGTCCCTTTGCAGTCCATGGGAATGTGGGTGGGTTTAAAAAAATGTCTTTTCTATGATCCTTTCATCATGGGATCCTTTTAAATAAAGGTGCAGTGTTTTCTGAGGTTGGAGATGTGTGAAACCACTTGTCACTGAGATACCTGTGCAAAGCTGGGACAAAATCAAGTCAGAGCCTAAAAGGAAGATTTTGTGACAACCTAGACTTGGGCAGTCATTCAAGCTGGTGCTGGGATCTATTTAAAGAATGTACATTTGCAGCTTTGTTGCATCAGCCTCCAGTCCATGGAGAAGAAAAGCTCTAGTAGGTGAGTTATCCCAAAATCAGGTTCCCTTCAGAGGTGCCTTCTGGTTCTGCTGGTCCAGGCTGTCAATTTGGACCTCCCAACAGGATGAATGCAGCCTTGCAGGCAGTGCTGGGGTATCACTGGCAGAGGCTGCAGGCACAGAATCCAGCAGGAGCAAGGGCTGAGGTGCCTGACGTCAAGAAGAAGAGCAGAACACCCTGAGAAAGGTTTCAGTCCAGTGACTCTGATGAAATCCTTGTTTGTGCTGTATGAAATGCAGGAGGGGGCAGCTGTGCTCACAGTTTGTGGAGGTGGTCATCACGTTTAATTAGAATGGTTAACATGAATTTTTTAATGCCAGTGCTGTTTGTACAGTTTAATAAAATGTTGTGTATAATTGGCAAATGGGCACTGAAGTGATTCAGTAGGGACAAAGAACACAGGTGCTTGGAAAAGCCATTAAAATGGCTTGTGCTGTCTGGGGAACATTCCCCAGGGGAATTTGAACCCACAAATACACAGCAGCAGCAAGCACTTGAACAGCAACTATTCCACAGGGCAATATCTAAACCAAGGATTTGGTGCTGTGCAATTGTACCCAGGAAAAGAGGGAAATGTTCCTTCTTACTACCAGAAGGTGACACAGCTCTGAATGGGGTCTGGTATCTCAGAGGGGTTGCACAGGAGTTGTACAGAGGTTTTTATTAAAAGAGGGTAATTTAGGACATCTTCCTTTGACACCCAAATGAGGGTCAGCCAAGTCCTGTGAGGGCCTGAGTGTGCCCATGACCCTGACAGAGTCTGGCCAGCCTGATCCAGACTAGAGACTGCATTTCCAAGTGCTTGAAGACTGGCAGCATCCCTGGAGGACTTTTAGGGATGTTCTCTTTGCTGCAGCACAGCAGTTTGGTCTTGACACCAATGCAGGGACAACCCAAGAGCATAGACTAAGGGAGGAGGGTGCTGGTTCATCTCTTGTGGTTAAGTCACTGAAGAGAAACAGGTTTTAACACCTCTCTGATCAGAAGGAGGGCTCTCTGCACTCCAGCTCTGGTCCCATAAAACCACAAGCCTGACTTGTGAAGGAACTGGTTGAGTAACTGCTAGAGCGGGCACAGCATCAGGATTAGTGTGAAGCTTTTGATGCAAACCACAAGAAGCAGCACCTGCTCCTCTCTGCCAGGCTCCTTCAGCTTGAAAACCCCACAAACCCACTGAGGAAGGGGGCAGGGAGGTGGGTACAATCCACCACAAACCTGCTCACTGTGTGTCCCAGCTGTGCCTGAGGGTGTGAAGAGTGACGTGGGAAGCAGCAAACGCTTTCCTGTGGTGACAGTGATTGAGAGATATCAGCCTGGGAGGGCTGAAAGCACCCACGCAGAAATGAGCAGGAGCCCAGGTACCCACAGAGATGCTCCTTTGCCTTAGCTGAACCTGGCACCTCCATTCCCACCTTATTTCTCTTTCTTTCTCTCCCCTCCTCCATAAAATATTCATTTTATGACATGCTAGATGGGGCTTGACAGGTTTGGTTATTTGTTTGCTGAAGGCTCAATCCTCTTCTGGAGCCCCATGGGATCACAGCACTACTGCAGGATCATGGCACCAGCAAACATCAGGTCTGACCTCCAGCACCATCTGCTTCAACTCAAGTTTTGGGAGTCCCCAGGACCCAAGTGCTCCTTTCTCAGTCTTGCTGCCTCACCTGATGGATGTATGGATTCCTACTTGTTGGCATCCACCAAATCAGGATGAGTGGGAGCCACCTGTAAATGACAGCCCTGGTTTCATCACTCCTGTAAGATTTCCAAGAGGAGCTGGGTTGGTGTCACAGCTCCTCAGCATTCAGAAGAGAAAACCAAGCTCTGTCCTGCAGCCCACCACACTCTTTGCTTTTTGCTGAAAGGAAAGACAACTTTGCCCAGTTGTTACAAGGCACTCTTGCAGTAGAGAGGTGTCACCAAAAGTCCCTGTCTGACAACACAACTCCAAAGAGTAGGTTCTGGCAGTTGAAATGCTCCTCCCTGTGTAATTTTATTTGTTCCTGGGACATCTAAAACCCACATTAGAGATCCCAACTGAGACCTCACTCCAGGGATGCCACATGCCCTACAGCCACAGGATCATCATCAGAGTGTGGCTCAAAGTGTGTCTTGTGGTGTGAAGCCAGCAGAGGTCTCAGTGCAGAGCTCAGGAAGCTTTTCTACCTTCCTTGCTTACAGAGAAATTTTATCTCTGGTCCATCACAGCACAAGCAGAGCCGGTGAAATACAGGAAGTAAATGTATTTTTAGCTCCTCTGTAACTGGCACTGGGTGCAGCCCAGACTGTACCCCCTGTAATTGGGTCCATTCCACTGTTGGTAACAGGAACTTTGGAGTCCTTTACCTTCTACATCACCTCAATATTTATGTACACAAAGATAGAATTGGAAAATAGATGTGAAACAAAGGAAAAAACAGCATCGAGTTGTGGAAGGTGAAACCAGCGCAGAAAAGGCAAGTAAGGAAGAAAAGGGGTATAGGTTGGTGTAATGTTATATAACACTTCATCCATTGGTCTCAATTAGAGCTCTGCTGTTTTCCTTCAAAGCCATCAGTACCATCCTAGAGTTGCTTGTGTAGCCAGAGCACAGAACTTTTGGAGATTCCAGAGGATGGGACAGCCTGAGACCAGAATGGCTCTGATCTGGCCTCCCCGGTAGCACAGAGCTGCCACTCCAGCTCTGACATCTCCCCTAAAAATCCAAATATTTCTGCTTTGAATCTGGATTCAGGTCCCAGTTCAAGTATTTTAATTAGGCAGTCTACAGCAGAGCAATGCAGTTTAACTGTTTGCTTTTAGTCAGGTAGCACCCCTGACACACCCTGGGTTATCTGGAGGACTTTTGCTAAAAATTGGTCTGTCCTACAGCCTGTGACTTATCCCACAGCCCTGTTTCCCCCAGATACCCCCAACAGCTGTGGACACCTCTCTGTAAGCAGTGGAGTCAGGCCTGGAGCTCACCCTCCAGCAGGCACCTGCACTCAACCAGTCGAGTCTTGTCAGAAGAAACATCAAAAATTAGTTATCAACAGGTTTTCTGCAGTTGCTAAAGAAACTTCATGAAGGAAATCCTCCATCCTCCTGGTACATCCTCATTAAGGGGGATCAGAGGGCACTGCATTCCCATTTTCACTGGCAAGCACATTCCCTGCTCCCATACTAAAGCAGTGACAATGAGAGACACACCAAGCTCAGTAGTTATGGTGTTTTGAGAATTATCTTTGCTCTTGAAGGGAAACACTTCTAAGCTAAAATAAGGTAGGTTTACATCAAATGTAGGAAATTTTTTTTTTTCTACTCAGACAGTAGTGAGGCCCTGGCACAGGTGCCCAGAGAAGCTGTGGCTGCCCCTGGATCCCTGGAAGTGTCCAAGGCCAGGCTGGATGGGGCTTGGAGCAATCTGGGATAGTGGAAGATGTCCCTGCCCATTGGGAGGGGGTGGAATGAAATGGGCTTTAAGGTCCTTTCCAACTCAAACCATTCTGTGATTCAATCACAGGATACACATCACAGGAGGTGCTCAAGGGCATCAGCTCTTTCTCATTCTGCATTTTCACATGTTGAATTTAAAAAAAAACCAACCCTTAATCTCTGTTCCAAGAGTCACCTGGATTCTGCCTGTCTGGGACCCAGCAATCTCCCAACTCATGCTGCTCCTCTGCCTAAACAAAAACCTTCCAGTGCACAGCAGCTGGGGAGGTGAATCATTATTTTAATAATCACCTAGAGGAAAACATGCTGCTTGAGTGGAGAGAAAATAAAAATTAAGTATCACATTTAATTTATGGTGTGGCCTTTTATTTTAAAGGAACATAAACTGAAAATATTCAGACATCAAAGGAAGAATCTCAGCTTTCACTTCTAAATTTTATTTTACTATTGCTGTTAGCCTCCCAGTAGCAAAGGAAATGAGTTCTTTGGTAATCATTTCCATTTAATTTTCAGCTCCCTTCTGTTGATAGCATCATGTGTAACCTTTTTTCTAACAGTTACTTTAAATTGTGTATTTTGATATTCCATTCAGCTGGTGGAGAAAGAAAAATCAGTTCTAAAAAAGCCATTTTATCTCTGCTGTACATGAGCTCAGCAGGATAATGTGATATCTCAGTGAGCATATTTATTTTAAGTTATTGGTATTTTCCACCAGGGTGAAATTGTTCAAGATAAAACCTCTCATTGCCTCCCCTCTTCCTGCCCAAAAAATGTCATGGGGCCAAAGCAGTGGAGAAAAAGGAACAAAATAGCAATGCTCATTGAAAAGGAACAATAATCCACCCAGCAAATCAACTCAGTCCTGGTCATTCTGGGCAGGATGAAAAGAGTGAAAAAACCTGAGAAAATGGGGGAAATGGAGCACACAATCATCATAGGGACAATAAATCCCCGGGCCCAGTTTCTGAGGCAGTGAGGGAGAGGTCAGCAGTGCCACCGAGGGACCTTTCTCATGAAGATGTTAAAGCTCAGTCATGTGGTTTGGTTCTTCAGGAGATCCAGTGACACTGGAATTCAGATGGGAAAAGGAATGCTGGTTGTCCTTTGTGCTGGGCTGTCTCTACACCAAATCCCAGACTTGCTCCTTTTTCTTTGGGTGAACTGAAAAGAATGGAACAAATAGAAAGCCTCCACAAAAGACCACAGCAGCTTGGGCTGAAAAACAGCCAAAAGCAGGGCTTGAACCTTCTGAAATAAGGACTAAATGTCTTAATATTCCAATTAAATTCCTTGTTGAGAATCAGCAACACTTTCAGAGAGATATGTGGAATAACCACTGAAGAGAGACAGCTGTAACAGCTCAAACCACTGCTTTTAGCAGCAGCATCCACCTTGCAGCACTTCCCATGTTCCAAATGGAGAGTCTCCAATGGAGCTCTGGGGAGCTGTGATATGGTTCTTTATCAGCACAGGAGCATATGGGAAATTAAGGTCTCATGCTTCCAAAGTCTTCCAAAATTTTATGTCTAGATATAGTTGAGAAGGTGACAAGGAAAATTCAAGGCTGGGGCTGCAGAGGGCCACTGCAGGAGAAAATATGTATTTTTTTTTCTTGGTATAAAGAAATAATAAAGACTGGTTGCTGTGGAGTCACTCTCTAAAATGCACAATTCTTACTCACCATCAGTGCTCAGCCAAACCCTGACACTGAAGAGTGGTGAAACTATGACCAAGCTCTTCATTTTCAGAAGAAATAAGTCAGCATGCAGTGGAGGCAGCTTTCCACCATGACTTACCTCAGGTGTAGCTCAGTGTCCTGGCACAATTCCTGCTTTACACCAGGGAATCAGCCCCAAACATCTGCCTGTTCATTTGATTAGAGATTTTGGATTAACCTGTGCTCCTTCTGCTGCTACAGAGGAGAGGTCTGGAAAGTGTTTTTATTTGAGTGTGGCTCTGCAAATGACATCAACCTTGCTTCACGTGGTAGGGATCCCTTTTCTTCACAGTCTGTACTCTTCTGAGCTGGATTTTTAAGTTTGGAATCTATTTTCCATGATAGGACAAGCCTTATTTTCTTCATCTGCCTTTAGCTATAGGGATTGTGGAATCACAGGATTGTTTAGACTGAAGATTTCTAATTCCATGGATTCCAGCCTTTAATCCAACACTGCCAGGTGCTCCAAGGGTCCAGCTCAACAGGACAGGGAGTTTCCCACACGATCAGCAGAGGCACATGGAGAGGGAGGTTGATCCCATCCCAAAAGGGGGATCAACAAAAATTCCAAGAAAACACTCTCCAGCTGCCTGTAAGACCAACACCAGGGCTGAGCCAATATTGTGTCTGTGACACACCTGCAGCCCAGGTGACATTAAAGTGCTGTAGAAATCAAGCCTGTGGTTTATGCCAGAGTGTGGAGTGTAGGTGTTTGTACCTGACTGAGCACAACCTCAGCTCCCTCTACAGTCACTGAGGACTAATCATTACTGTCAGAGAAACTTATAACCCTCTTACAGCCTGCCCATGGAGTGCTGGGGGTTTATTACCTTGATGGCAAGCACCAAAAATGCTGTGAAGTGTTGGAATCAGAAATGTGGGGAGTTCTTAGAACTTTGGGCCTGTAAGCCAAAGCTTAGAATTAAACACAGGATTTAATCTGAGACTTTGGAATAGACTTCCAAACTAAAGCACTAGAAGCAAGAATGTGGATTTATAGTTTAAAGCAGAGGCATGTGAAGTTAAGAAGAAGGAAGTTAAGTTATAGAAAAAATAAAAGTAATTACAAAGATAAACAAGAAGTTTAGAGTACAGTACTGTAAGTTTGTGAATCATGACATGACTGACTAAGAAAACCTACACTGTAATATGAGTCTATAAAACACAATATTTAAGGATTGGATCAAAAACATAAATATTGTTATTAGCAGTGTTTTATTAGTCAATAAATCCTTAAAAGGCCTTATAACAAAGGGTCTTGTAACCTTCTGAGCTATGCAGTAAAGATGTGAACCAAACTCACACTTCCTGTCTGTGTAGAAGATAAGAAAAATAAATCACATCATCTAAAAACTCAGAGATCCCCTCTCCAACTCATTCAAAATTCCTTCACACAGTGAAGTAAACCCAGGTGTGATCTCTGTGATATCCTGGCTAAGTCCCTGATGATAATGCCAACAGGCTGAAGGTATTGCCCTGATCCCTCCCTTCCTAGACCTGCCATCTCCAAATAAGGAGAAATCAGCCCATGATGAAGTGTCCTCATCCAAAAAAATTGAGTGTTATTATTCCAGATTTACACCACTGTAAAATATTCCTGGTATCTCCTGAGTCCCTGACAATGGCAGGGCACAAAGGGCTGAGACCTCTTCCCTTGGGATTAACCCTCTGCTCCTCTGCACCCCTCTGCACGTGCAGATGTTCATCCTTCTCTCACCTTTCAGCTCACAAAGGGGGGATTTCATCTCTCCAGAATTATTTCAGAAGTTACTTGGTGCCAGTTGTCCCCTCTGAAGTGCCTGGGTGAAGCCTCTGGGTCTGTTCCAGGGCAAAGTAAGGAAAAATCCAGCAGCCTCAACAAATTAACGTGAAATAAAATTTACTCAAGTAGCTTTAATGAATATCAAAATATTCTTCCTGTGAGAGAAAGAAACCACTTTTATCTGCTCTGAATCCTAGCACCTTCCTTCAGTGCTCTCAGCAATGTCCTCAGCAAGTTGAGGACTTGGATCCACAATTCCTGCATGTCTGGCCATCTTTGGACATGGAGATTTAGCTCATCTCAGTCTTTTTCTCTCACTCACTCACTGTGTTTAAATTATTCCTTCCTTTTACTCACTCAGCAGAGCAGTGAAATTTGCTGATGTCAGGATCTCAGAACAGATGGGAGAGCAGTATTGATTGGGCAGTTGAGAGGAGGACATAAATAGCTTGTTAAAAGTAAATAATAATAGTTTAAATGCTGTGTACAAACCTTTATAAAACCTAGTGAAGCAAATCGAATAATCTTTCCAGAAATCCATCCGAGTTTTTTAGCAAGGTGATGAAATTCAAGAGACTTTTTCACTTCCTTATGTTAGTGCTGATACAAGAGGTGATTGAATCAACAGTCTGGAACTGCCAGAGATGAGCCTGCCTTCAGCATCCCAGCCAAATGAGATGTTTGCAGCTGATGTGTAAAAGGGAAAAGAGAATTGATGAGGGGGAGAGAGCAGGAGGACAGGAGCTGCAGAGTGTGAGCCAATTTTCTTAGCAGTGGGGAGGGAAATTTATTTTTCATCATAAATTCAGAGTCTGGGCCCAAACTCACTGCTGTGTGTGACATCCAAATTGGGGTCTAAGGCAGGGCATGGTGTGAAGCCATGGATGAGATGTATCCTTATTGATTTTGGTTCAGGTTTGATATGTACAAAGTCCTTCAGAACTGAGAGCTCTGTGAAGTCCGTGCTTAAAATCCATCTGTTCCTCCATCCACAAACCACACAGTACCCAGCTGGTTGTGACTCCCAGTTATCATGGTAGATATAAAAAACAAATTAAAATTCTAAGGTTATGTATCAAAATCTGGAGAAAGAAAATTCATTTTGAGCTTGGGCTGCCATTCTCCCTCAGATAAATGCCACATTTTCCTGATCCATGTCTCTGCTGATCAATCAGAATCTGGATAGAGTCTGCAGCAGAGACTGAGTCACTTCAGGAAAAGTGTTCAAAATTATAATAATAGCTCAAGATGAAGGACAGGAGGTTAAAAAATTAAAAAAAAAAAAGAGGGAAAAAAAAGAGAAAAAAAATTCTTTCAAGTTATTTGCTAGGGAGAAAAGAGGATTATCCTGTGGATCCATTCCCTGTTGCTGTCACATTGACCTATTTCACCCAAGAAGGTGCACAAGGGCATGGTGCACCCACACTGATGGCAGGGCCAGCCCCTGGAATGCTGGAGATGCCTCCCTGGAAGGACATTGCTTCCCTCAAGTGTTCATCAGTGCTGCTGCAGAAGGAAATGTTGGAATCTCACTGCCTTCACCCCCTGAGCCCTGAGTTTCACCCATGAAGGGTTGGGCACCATGAAGGGAATCCCTGCTTTCTTCCCACCCTGGGGCAATGGGCCAAGAGGAAACTCTCTCCTTTGCACCTGTGAATTGTTCAAGGTTTCCAGTGACTGATTCCAGAAAAAAACTGAAATGCTCTGTGCTGGAACCCAGGACATTGCTCTGACTGCCCTGGAGGACTCCAGACCCTGGCAGGGGGCTTAGAGACATTGGCATGGAGTCAAAACCACCTGTGCCTTTGATTTTAGCCCATGGAAACAATTCCCAACTTTGTGTGAGGAGTTACAAGCCACAAGGGTTTGAGTAGAATGACAGTGAATTTGGCACAGGGTGAAAAAGTAGAATTTTGGGGATTTAGAATGGGGGTTCAAGAGTTAAGATGGAGGAATCTGGGCCTGTCCTTCTCCTTCTTCTTCTTCTTCTTGAACCCCCATTCTAAAAACTCCAAAATTCTACTTTTTCACCCTGTGCCAAATTCACTGTCATTCTACTCAAACCCTTGTGGCTTGTAACTCCTCACACAAAGTTGGGAATTGTTTCCATGGCTAAAATCAAAGGCACAGGTGGTTTTGACTCCGTGCCAAGGTCTCTGAGCCCCCTGCCAGGGTCTCCAGTCCTCCAGGGCAGCCAGAGCAATGTCCTGGGTTCCAATAGCTCTGAACAGATTCCATTGAGATGTTTTAGGTGAAATTTCTTACAGCTTCAAGATGCTGTGGAAAAACCCCCATTTAAAGAAAAAGTGAGAGATCCCAATGACTTTTTAAGCAGATTCCACCTCTCAGTGTAGACATAAATTAAATATCTGGCCCCAAGACTTTCAGCAGAAGTGACAGCCTAGGAATTTGGGCACACTGGAATACACAGCACTGCAGGGAAGCAAAATTTCTTACACAGCCTCATAACCAAAAAGACAAATCAATTAAAGATTTTGCGACAACTACATGCAATGAATAATTAACTTGTGGAAATCACTGTTGAAGGATAATGTGGAGTTTAACAGCACACCAAATGTCTTAGTAATCTTGAACAAAAACACTTGTGAAATGAGAAAAGAATGAAAAGAGAAATTCAGAGCTGGGTCAGAGGAATAGAACTCATGGCGCACAATCAAGTCCCCACCCATGGTGAGAAGTCCTTGTGCAGGGAAATCTAAGAAAAAAAGGATCCTCCTAATTTTCCCTCTCTTTTCACTCCAAACTTAATGAAAAGAAGGAATAAAATACCAACAGAAAAAATAATTAGTGGCAATGGCAATACAGAAGAGATTTGGGTATAATCCCATTTTCCAGATTTGCCTTTAGCAAAGGTCAAATATTAACTCTGCACACTTCCTTTCCTATGAAAAAGAGATTACCAGTCTTCCTAAAAAAGCAGGTGTGCTAATATAGAGCCAGAGCACTTTGGAGATTATCTGCTGATAGGATTATGAAAAACACAGATATTAGATAAAAAGACCAATAAAGGAAAAGTTGTTTGTGTTACTCCTGATTCACATGAAGAAAAGAGAATTCCCACAGTGAAGAATTTTCCTGATGAGCAGAAGGTTGCTGTGTAACAACATTAAGGCATCACAGCAACATTAAAGAGAATTGCTGCTATAAACAAGTTATTTGATATATTGAGACTGTTTTGTTTGCCTTAATTATTCACAAACAGGTGGTATTTTTACTAATTTGTTCTCTGCTCAAAATAGTTGGTTTAAACATATTTTTGTCTCTCTGATAGCACATCAGCAGTGTTCTCATTAGTCCTTCCTGGCTATTTGTGTCACTGTTGGATATTAAATCACACATCAGAAATTATGATTTTGCCACTACAGCATCAGCTGCCTCTCAAAAATAAAAAAAAAGGGAAAAAAACATCCTTTCCTTTTTTTTATTTTTTTGTTGGCAAATTATCTGCAAAAAGCTCAGCATTGTTTGAATAATAAAAAAAGCTTTTACAGATGGCCACAAAAGTGTTTGAAACGAGAGTATTCTCATGAATATTTATTCTCACCAATTCTCCTGACAACTTAACTTCCTGCAGACATTCTTGCAAGTAAACATTCAAACAGTCTCCAAAAAGCAAATAAAAAGGGTTTGCACATAAACAGAAGAAAACTCACAGATCCTTTATTTTGCAGCAGTACCTTGAAATCTCACCCAGAAGAAAAGCCCTCTTGTGTTCAGTTCTGTAGAGGCACAGATGAGAAATTTCCTCCTTACTGCAGAGTTTGGTCTAAGTGCACATAAAAAAGGATCTAAAACTGTCCTCATTTTCCAGACAAGGAGCTGATGCTGACCACAGAGGAGACTTCTCCTAAATTAGACATCAAATAGAAAAAAATCACAGAATCATCCTCTGCTCTGCCTGCATACCCAGCCTTGCACGAGGTTTAGATCCAGGTGCTTTTTGCCAGGCAGTGATTTAGGGGTTTTTTTAGTGTGGGGATTTTTGGCCTTTCACTCTTTGAAAACTCCAAACAATGTACAATCCCTATAGAGGGTTCCCTATGTAAAATTTAAGAGTCATGTTGGATAGGAAGACCTGAAACCATTTTATTCCACCCCCAGCCATGGGCAGGGACACCTTCCACTATCCCAGGCTGCTCCAAGCCCCATCCAGCCTGGCCTTGGGCACTTCCAGGGATCCAGGGGCAGCCACAGCTCCTCTGGGCACCTGTGCCAGGGCCTGCCCACCCTCACAATAAAGAATTTCTTTCTAATATCCAATTTAAACTTGCTCTCTTTTAGTTTAAAGCCATTCCCTGTGTCCTGTCCCTCCATGCTTTGTCCCAAGTCCCTCTCCAGCTCTCCTGGACCCTCTTTAAGCACTGGCAGGGGCTCTGAGGTCTGTCTGGAGACTTCTCTACTCCAGACAGACCTCAGAGCATCCCCAGCCCTCCCAGCCTGGCTCCCAGCCTGGCTCCAGATGGGCTCCAGCCCTTGGAGCATCTTCATGACTTCCTCTGGACTCACTCCAACAGCTCCATGTCCTTCCAGTGCTGGGGGCTCCAGAGCTGGCAGCAGCACTGAGGGTGAGGTCTCAGCAGGGCAGGGCAGGGCAGAGGGGCAGAATCCCCTCCCATGACCTGCTGGTCCCCCTTGAGATGCAGCCCAGGGTGTGTTTGAGCTCTCAGGCTGTGAGTGCACCTTGCCCAGACATTCTGAGCTTCTCATCATCCAACACCCCGAGTCCTGCTCAGGGCTGCTCTCAGTCCTGTGTTTGTGCTTGGGATTGCCTCCACCCAGGTGCAGGACCTTGCACATGGCCTTTTTGAGCTTCACCAGGTTTGCAGTGACCCACATCTCCAGCCTGTCCTGGATCACATCCCTCAAACAAGCACTTTGTAGATGCTGTCAGTCCCCTCCACATCCTAGCATGGGCAAGAGCTGCAATTCTCCACTTTAATGAGCACGGGCTCTTTTACCTCAGCCAAATTCCACGTCCACTGCAGGATTTTTGAAACAAAGGCAGAATCCTTTCATGGACTGCCACAGTGAGCAGCATTTGAATGGCACAGCAGCACGTCGGGTGCAGCTATGGAGGGTGACTGTGAAAATGCCAGTCACTTGTTTTTAAAATTGTAAAAGTTTAATAGTAATAAAATGGTTATAAAAATAGTTATATAATTAGAGTAACAAAAATTTGGACAATTTGGATTAGGACAATATGAGACAATAGAAACAAAGAGTTACAGACAGTCCGGGTACCTTTTTCTGGGCAAAATAAGCCCAAAAAAGGACCCTGTTAAGAGAGGATTAACCCTTAAAAGCAACAGGCTGTTGCATATTCATACACTTCATCCATGATGCATAAATTCCATTCAAACACAGGATTCTGTCTGGACAGTGCCAGCTTCTTCCTCTTAATCCTGACGGCCTCTTCAAGCCTAAGTGAGGCAGGAAGAAGTTCATTCCTTCTGATAATGGGGCAATAAATTCTCTTTATCTGAAAAATTCAGGTGTCCTGTGGCTGCTATCTCAGTGTGAGTCCTCTCTTTAAAAAAAGTATCCTACATAGCAGAGTTTCTATTATAGCATTATGTTATAACCTGAAACTATATTTAACACACTGCTTAATAAAATTAATACAGCATCACTTTCTAACATAACACATATAATATTCATTTTAACACTTGTGAAAAGCCAACCAAAAAATAGGCATTTTTCACAGTGGCATGTTCAGCTGGGATGCTTTTCCCCACATGGCTCTTTTACAGGAGTTGAATCACTGCAGATTATGCCTGGCTGAAAGGAAACAGTATATTCTGTGGTGTTTAAAGATGCCACACTCATCGCAGAGCTTTTGCAAACCAGTGAGTCAGCAGGAGGAACACAAAGCTGGTTCCAGCTATTAGGCAGTTATTTAAAACAAAACAAACAGAAACAAAAAAAAAAAAAAAAAAAAGTAAAAAATAAAGCCAGCCACTTGTGAATTCAACAGATGCAGTGAATTCCCTGCTTTGCAAAGGCTAAAGTGTTTGCACAGAGGAAAGGGGCACTTTTATTAACATAAAGGTCACTGCAGTTCAATTCTTCCTTTGAATGAATTATTCAGTATTTCCTTTTACTCTCATTAAATGTGGATGTCTGTAAACAAATTCTGCAGATGCAGAGAAAATCAGACTAGCAAAAAGCATGTGCAGTGATGGGAAAGAAACAGAGCTGACAACTTCTGGGGGCACAAGGAGCACAGACAGATTTTAGCTCAATGGAGAAATCACACATGAGAGCTCAAAAATGCCATATGACTTCTTCAACCCTTCTCATACATGTCCTGCCTTCCCCATGCATGGATGGCTTGTTGCAGATGTTTTTCCAGCTGTGCCTTGAGAATGGAAGGGCCTGTGATCCACAAAACCCATCACTGAACCCTCTAGATATCCAGGCTCCCAGGTTAAATAGGGTTAAATTTACTCCAAATGGGAATAGACAGCCCAAGTTCTCCTAAATCCATGTGTCCTGTGTTTCCTAGTGGTGTTTCAAAGCCTTCAGAGAAGCTGTCTGCTTAGAAAGACTGGTTTCATGTAATTAGGCATAATTTCAATATCAGCTGTAACTAACTGCTTCATATTTTCAGAATATTGAGATGTTTAACTTCCTTTAAGAAACAGGAAACCTGAAGCCACCATAGATGACATGGCACAATTTAATTACACCAAGCTCTCTGGCACAGATCTACTCTCTCCCTCTCTGTACATCTATAAAATCTCAGAACAGATTTGGATGGACTCTCCAGACAAAACTGGAATTTAAGAAATAATGGTTTTCACTTTTCCATGCATAGTAATTAATACATGCAAAGACAGAAGCTCCAGAGCTGTACATCCAGCATCTGGATGTTGGAGCTCTGGAACCAGCTAAAAATCAAAATAGAGGAAAGGAAAAAAAAAAAAATCACAGCATCTTCTGATTAAGAATTTTTTGTTCACAGACTTTTAATTTTCACCAACTCATTTGTCAGTCCCAGCTCTTTGAGGAGTGCTTTGAGCAGCCATCTCATCACTGATCTTTGTAGCTTATTCTTTTGCAACATCTGTATTTATTTGGATCTAATGAGCCTGGTTGGGTGGTGGTCTCACTGGGAACATTCCCTTTGTTTGCTGGTTCTGGGTATAAAACACTTCCCACTTTCAGGCAGCTCTATTTAGCCAAAACCTGGAGCTAACATTTCTTCTGGTTAAAGGGAACACTCTATTTCCAGGAATAACTACAAGCTTTGTTTTCATCTTCATAATGAATTCATAATGAATTCCTGGTGTTTAGTTACTAAAGCCCTTGGGTTTTATTTGCAGCCCTGCCTGAGCACAGAGATAAATCTAAATCCAAGACTCATGTCCACGGTAAGCTTCTCCTGGTGGATAGTGATTTAGGCTTGGTACTTTGATCTATGGATTTTGTTTCTCCTGAATTGGTTCTTCTCAGATTGAGAACAGGGTGAAATAAATTTTTTGAAAGTATAAAACAAGCTAAAATTGCAGAGATTTGCTCATTGCCGGTCTGAGCTTGTTAGCAAAGGAAGGTATTGCAGAAAACTTATGAACTTTTAAGTTCTTGTGGGCCAGAGAAATGTCCTATTTTCTCAGAACTCCTCTTCCTTGTAACTACAACTTCTTCCCATGGCAATGGCACAAGCCTTTTCTTTTTTTTCATAGTTCACAGAATTATTTTTTTTTCTCTGAAACAGAAAACCACATTGCAAGTTGATCACCCTTGTGTATGCTTGAGTCAGATTCAAAAATAAAGAACAGGCAAGTTCAGACCCAAACAATGGCATGAAAGAAGGCTCTCCAAGACAGAGCTGGCTCACAATCAACCAATTTCCAGTCACATTTCAGAGAAAGATTTCAAGGAGACTACTCCCAACCATATTTGGTGCTACTGGACTGGCTCTAAATCGTTCTCTCCTTAAACGCTTTGCATAGAAAAGGACAGATCCAGCAATACCCATCTGTTGTCATCTTTTTCTCTTCAAATTGCCCTTGTGTCAGTGCTTTCCTGACAAAGGAAAGAAGGAATGACAGAGAGCAGCCAGGAGAGGGGTGGGGCTCTGACTCAGAATAGGAGCCTGATCCTGAGCCTGACTTCACTCACCTGGATAATGACATTTCTCACTAAGTTAAACACTGACTAGGTCAACATGGCTATTTAATACCTCCAGGAAGTGATTATGGCCACCTAAACCACAACTCTAACAGATTCTGCCATCCTGGACAGTCAAGAGGAAAATGCAATTAAAGTTCAAGCATCTGAGCTGAATTTAGGACATAACCCAGAATTAAGAAGCAGACTTCATGTAATGCAGTGCACCCCTAAAAATACCACCCTGAACACTGCATTGAAATCAATTTCAGTAAAGAAAATATTTCAGTCTTCATTTTCCTCCTCCTTTTCTAGTTAAATAAGACAACAATCCTGGTCTCTGATTTCTTCTTTGCTTATCCTTTTTTGTTGTGCTCCATTCAGCTTCTGGATCTACTGAAACCAAAGTTAATAAGCATAAAAAGCAGAGTGCCTACAAGGAAAGTCACCATGGTCAGGGCCCTTCCTGTGACCTTGAGGTCCCAGACACCAACCTGTTCCTCTCCATCAAGTGCAACTCTTTCACCTTCAAGAAAGGTCCCATCAAAGCTGACTTTTGAGTTGCCCTTTGACCCATGCTAAGTTTTGGATGGTGGAAGTTGTCTGGAAGAACCTCAGCCAGCAAGAATTTCGTTTTTTAGGGCTGGGTTTTTTTTGTTTTATCATTCTAGTAACTGAACCATTGCAGTCCAGGTCTCGTGCAATTTCTTGCTATGGACCCAACCAGAGAGATGTGATTAAAATGTGCCTGTTTGTGGCAAGTCAAGAACCATCCTTGTACTGCCAGATTACTCCACATTTCTGCTTTTGAGCCACCAGGGCCTCAAAGGTTCACAGAATCCTGAGGGGGAAAGAGAAGAGCTTCTCTGAAAGAAGCTGATCCTTTCCAAACTGCTCCAAAGTGGAGGACAGCAGGAGCTCACAGAGCCAGCAATGGCCAGTAATTTAAAATAGCTTCTTTTCCTCTTTTCCCTTGCTTTTGCAATCAGCAGATGAGGATTTTCCTTCAGACTTGAATCCCAGCTGATGGTCAGGCATTGCCCAAGTCCCTTGAATTATTTGTAATTCTTCCACAAGCAACACTTCCCTGTCACAAATTCAGTCTAAGTTTGGACCACATTAATTGGGATCAGATGCCCTGGTGTTGAAAATAGCTCTAAGACCATGACCTTCTGCTGGAGCTTTTTAGCAAAGATTTTTCCTGAAAAAACAAGGAATTAAAGAAGGTATTTTATAGCTCTGGGTGACCAAGCCTGCTGATTTGTGCTCATCCTTGAGAGACTGTGAGCCCCATCAAGGTCACTCACAGCATTTTTATTGTGCCCACCTGGGTAAGTGCTGCACTTAGAGCACTTTCCAGCATTCCTGTTTGATTCTTGTAAATTTGAAATCTGCTCTCCAAATGAGTTGCTTTAATTAGCTGTTTGAGTGGAGTTTTCTGCCAGCAAACTCATTTGCTAAAATATGCATAGAAGGTAAATGCAGAAGAATATCTTCCAGTTGTGAGCGTGTCTAGAAATTAGAGTGAATATCCACTGCACTGATTTGACAGTAATTGCTATGATGAATTAAATGTGGGACACTTTTATGCCTGGAACCATGATTCCTGAAGTTGTCTGAGTCTGTTCTCTACATCCACTTCACTTGTACAGCTGCTGATTCCAGTTGAGGTCGGGTATGAAAGGAAGTCATTTTTATCCAACAGCCATTTGTTGGCAACAATAAAATCAGCTGGCAATCACAGCTCATTTCCTGCTGCTGAGAGGCCTCACCAATAATTCCCAACCCTCACACGATTCCCTGCAGAGAAGCCTCAGGATGGATGAGCAAAGTTGGTCTCAGATCCACAGGGTGGGAATTGTGCACCATCCCAGGCCCCTGCTGAGCTCAGAGGGAGCAAAAGCTGCCACCCCTGCTCAGGGCAACAGAGCAGGGCACTCACACCCCCCTGGAATGCTTCATGATTAAATGGTTGGACTCAGTGGGGTCTTGCTTAGCCTAAATGATCCTAGGAGTCCATGATGATGCACTCAGGAAGGGCAAAAATTGACTTTTTTCTCTCTGAACCTCCTGTGTGCTGCCTGTGCATGAGCTGCATGGTTGGGAAATATGACAATTTATATCACAGCCTAAATCTTTCCAAACTCTTTAACCCTCTCCTTGAGGTGCCTGTCTCATGAAACACAGTGCCCAAACCCTCTGCCTGGAAAGGAACAGGGAGACTTTTCCAAAAGTTCTCCAGCTGTATTAGCTTTTCCCACACTGATGTGGATTGGTGGGCAGCAGGGCAGGCATTGCCAGTGCCAAACCTTCTTCCCAAATTCTCATGGTGTTTGTTTGCATTTTTCCTGCCCTTGTATCAACCTCTCCTCTCTTGTTTTCCATCTGGACTATAAATCTTCCATCTTTCCAGTGCACTGGGGTTAAAAGTGTTCTCAACAATGAGTGAAATAAATGAGCCAGGGGATGCTCCCATGTACCGGGGCCACCTTGAATGTCGTGGCTTGACTCTGTGGCACTGACCCAGCAGCCAGAGCAAGGCTGTGAGCAAACTGCCAGATGGAAATGGTCCCTGGACTGGACTAAATGCCAAATGTGGGAATGGTTTGGAGGTTACTTAGTAGAAATAAGACAAATTTGTGCCAGGGAATGTTCTAATATTTCACAAACATTGGCAGTGGCCAATAATATTTCCAGCACCCTTGACCAGTGTTACCTGCATAATTGTACCTGGGGTGTATACCTAGACTGGTGTGCTCGTGTCCAGGGAGACCTGGCCCACAGTGGGAATTCCTAATTATCCCTCAAAGCGGGTCACATAAATGAGTAAAGGATGATCAATCTCATCCCTCCTTCAGAACCATGGTCTGTGATCTCACAGTTTTCCCAAAGAGCAGTTGTGACACACGTGTATTTTGCAACCAGCAGCAAATCTGTCACTGCTTCAAATCTGCCCAAAAGTCACCTGGTTTTTCTTGCAAATGTCTAGTGCAGGTCTAGGTCAAAAAAATGGGCTCTGAGGTGACAGCGTGGTGGGAATTACACAGAATTACAAATATAAATGTTGCTGTGAGCAACTTTTTTGTACATGTAGGTTGACTGGGCAAGATTTAATCTGGCAGTGCCCTGCTTTTTGAAAAGAGTCCAAAACTGCCTTTAAAAGTTTTAGGAGATTTTTCTGGGAGGGAATTGCTGGTTGGATTTAATAACATGATAATCAAGCCCAGATATAGCCCATCAGACTAGATAATGCAAAGTCTCCATGCACTGAAACTTTACAGGGTGGGAAAAATAATCAGATGTCTGGTTTTAAAGGGTGGTTGTAGGGATTTGCCAGACCATTTATGATAGGAATGAGCACAAAGCTGAAATACTTCCTGGGATATGAGTGCCACACACCTTTAATCAACTATGATAAAAAAAAAAAAAGTATTACCTGTAGACCCTGGGTGGGATGGAGATGGAGCCTGGCCTAGATTTTATGCCTCTGTCTTGTGTTGATCCAGTGTTTGCCAATAGTTATTATTTCCCTCAGGAAAGCTGCCAAAGAGATTGAGAATCTGTAGCCTGTTCAGTGAGGAAAAAAGCCTCTGTCCCTTCTCCAGAAGTGAACACAAGATGGTGCTGCCATCCACCTACTGCCAGCCTGGCCTGAAGCCTTACACTGCTTCTGATCCTTGGGATGTTTAAAATGGGAGTTATTAGAAATGCCTGAGCATGCTCATGTAGAAATTAGGGCTTCACCCCCACAAATATGGGGGGGTCAACAACCCAAATGAAGTACATCAAAACCCAGTGCCTCAAATTCCACCAGAGGAGGTTAAGGCTGGATATTAGGAAAAAATCCTTCACTGAAAGGTTTGCCAAGCATTGGAATGAGTTGCTCAGGTCAGTGGTGGAGTCACCACCCCTGAAGGATTTAAAAGATGTGTAGAAGTAGCACCTAGGGACATGGATTAGTGTCAGACTTGGCAGTGCTGCATTAATGGTTGGATTCGATGACATTAGAGATCTCTTCCAAACTAAATGTTGCTCTGATTCTGTGAAAATCCTCATTAGTTCAGGCAGAAAGTGCCAGATGGCAAATGCAACACGAGCTGAGCAAAAAACTAGCAACAAAAAAATGCACTATCCAGGATTATGCTGTAACCAAATTCAGAGCTGCTGTGTCTGCAGTGTTCCCACCCCAGTCAGCATTTGGGAAAGACTTCTCAGTCCACTGTGGATGCTGTGCAAATTCCCAGCTCTTTGCTCCTCTCTAAGGAAAAGCTCTGACTGATGTGTGGGAGGCTTGAGCCACTGGACCAGACTGAGCCAACATCAAAAGGAACTCGAGGAAAAGAAGCATCAGCTACCAGGGAGCAGGAGCAGATGGCAACTCACTGCTCCAGGAGTCACATGATTATATGAGGCTCACTCTGAAAAAGATGTGCCAGACTAGCAAATTTTAATGAAAATGAGGAAACCAATTCCTCACAACATCAAAATCCTTCCTCTCTTGGCTCCTGAGGCTAAGACCTGCAGGCACGTGACTGAGGCATTTATGAATCACATTTCTGTTCATGGCTCTTGCACAGGGCCTTTTGTGCCCTGTGACTTTGTGTCCCCTTCATTAGAGGCTCTCACAGAGATTCTTCTTCCACCCAGCCCCATGCTTGCAAAATCCATGGGCATGTCAGTTCCTGGGAGACTTCTCCCTCCCTCCTGACTGAGACTGGAACCAGCCAAGTGGTTCAGTGGTTCTTGGTGGGACCCACAGCACTGAGGAAGTCTCTTTCCAAAGGAAACCAAGCTAAAGGGAGATTTCTTTCCTTGCTGGGGAGACTTTCCCAGACATTAAGAACATCATGCAGATGTTCTTTCCATGAGGAGGGACAGAGCTGCTCTGTGGTTTTCGACTCTGAGTGCCCTGTCCCACACCTCATTTCTTGGCTTCCCAATCCAGAGTAGATCATTTGGATCTGTCTTTCCCATCTTCATGGTGTTGTGGCAGGACCAGAGGCTGTGGTTTCTACAGATGTGGCTTTAACATTTTCTTAAGTTTTTTTTTTCCTTCCCATCAAAATCCAAATGGTTTCCCCTCACATGGCCATGCCACTGGATCTTGGAATATTCTGAATATCCTGAGTTGGAAGGGACCCACAAGGATCATCAGCTCCTGTGGAGGTGTCTTGAGTTGCCATCCTGGTACCATCCAAACTGCAGCTCATGTGGGTTTCAGCGACTCAGGGAAAACCCAGAAGCTGTCATTGATATTTCTAACCCTGAACCAAACCAACCTTCTCCTCTCAGACCCCTCAAACTGGTTTGAAGCCATTCCTAGAGGTGCCCACTCCAGGTTTCCTCCTCCAAGGCATTGACACACATTACCAAAAGCCAATCCTCCTCTAGGAGTGCCTGGAAATTTTCAGCCTGACATTTTTCAGTCTGGGCTCTGAAATTTGCCTGCAGTTTGACAGCATTGATAGCTAGGTGGTCAGAGGTGAATAAACCAAGCAGTATTAAACTGCAGAATGGCTCAGAAATTCACCAATTCAGTGGGTGGGCACTGAATCCTGTAATCAAATCCTCATCCTTCTTTAGATTCCCACTTAACCACCCCTTCCCTGCAATTACCTTGATCTTTGTATTTCATTGTGCTGATTTACCTTCAGGATCATTTGTTTGGAGAGAAATGCCCCTCCTGGAAAGGCCTTTCTGCTGTCACAAGAGCATCTTCCTTTCTGTCCCTATTTCTGTGACATCCTATACTTTAAATTAAATCAGGTATGCATGGGGATGTGCTGGAGAAAGTCACTCACAGGCAGACTCACACACAGCTCACTAGTCCAAAACTCTGGATTGTTTCTGAGACAGATATTTGATACCAGCAAGGGAAAATACTGGATGGGATGGAAAAGAAGTGGGAAAGGTACCCATGTGAATTTCAAGAGCCAAAAAGCAATTCCAGGCAAACAGGCTGGATGTGATTCCTCCCAACACCACAATTGCACATCATGTCCTACCACTGTGACCAACCCTTCCTTCCCAGGGAGGAGGATGAGCAGGCTACAAACCACCCAGAACTTTCTGATGATTCTGTGAAATCAGGGAAGTTCTCAATATGTCTGTCCTGGATTGCCAAGTAAATTGTATTCTATTTCCATCTGTATGGCAGTTGTCTTCTGTTCAGTGGGCAGTTTTCCTTATCTCTTCCACAACCACTCCTCCCTCTGGGGACACATCTGCTGATAACAGGCTATTGAATGTCACTGCATGGCTGATAAGAACTACAGCATCCCTTTGGGAGATGCTCTGCCCAGAGGGAGGAGCCAAGCATTCCTACCCAGATATAATCTGGAGATTGTGGAATACCAACACAGCTTCTCCACTGGATTTTCCCAGAGGAACAGCAGCTGCCTCTTCCACTGGATCTTCAGATGAAGACTATACCTTCCTCCAGGATCCCTGGTCCAACAGAACCACACCTGACACTCCAGGAGAGGTGCAGCCACAATTTCAATGGGACTGCTACCAACACCCTGACCCACAGGGTGTCAGGCTGTGTTCTGACTCTGTTAGCATTGTTTTTGTTTACTGCATTGTTTATTTTATCTTTTCATTTTCTTCCCTAATAAAGAACTGTTATTCCTGCTCCCATATTTTTTGACTGAGAGCCCCTTAATTCAAAATTTATAGCAGTTCAGAGGGAGGGGGTTTACATTTTCCATTTCAGGGGAGGCTCCTGCCTTCCTTAGCAGACACTTGTATTTCCAAACGTCTGAGCAGGGAAAAGTGAGTATCAACTCAAAGAGCATCAGCTCAGGGGTCCAGTACACACCTAGAGCTGCAAGGTTGTGCACACAGCTCAGGTTCTACCTGTTGGAGTTGGAGACAGACAGCAACAGGGGCTGTCCAGAAGGAGACACAGCTGTCAGCTGGATTGCTCAGGAATTCAGGTGCTTACAGCTGCTCATTTATTCTGTTTATCACCAGAGGCTGAGCATGAATACATTGTCCAGACCACATCTGTGCTCAGACAAATGAGTGGAGGCATCTTTCTCCAAAGGCCAAGCACTTCTGTGCTCCCTGTCAGCAGGTACCACACACCTGGGATCACTGCCAGCAGCAAAATGTTGCACCTCACAAGTCCCCTTGAGTCCTAAAAGAAGGCACAGAAGGCTGGCCTTGCAATGATATGGACATTTTCTGTTCAGGACCATGCCAAGAACTGTCAAACTCATTCATCAGCTGCCTCTGTACAAAGGGCAGCAGCATTCACTGGCCAGAAGCTTGGCAGGGCTTCAGAGCACTGACCTAGAAGTTAAAGGCTCTTTGTTTATCACTAATCCCTGGAGCTATACAGTCCCAAAGCCATTCCCTTTCTGTGCAACACAAGACCAGCTTTCAGAGCCCCCAGCCTGAGCCCAGTGAAGCCAATAGAAAGGCTGCCATTGTCTCTGGTGACCAGGGCACTGTCCCTGGACTCTGCAAAACGAGACTGGCTCCTGCTTTTGTTGAAATCAATGCAAGTATTACCAGTGGCCACAGCTGAATCCAGACGGGGCTGTGGCACGTGTCCCTCAGGAGCCTGAAACCCAAGGTCACCTTTTTCTGAATATTTCAGAGAATGCAGGATAAAGGTTTGGGGTTTCAGCAGGTTTTTAATATTTTAGGTGCCTTTTATTCCCAGAAGGACTTCTTACATCATGTACTCCTTTGTCCTTCTCCCACATAACCCTTTTTGAAAGCCTTACATCTCCCACAAGCTCTTCTGCTGTGATGTGAAATCACTGTCTGGGTATAGCAACACCTTTTCTAGTGCAAAAACTGAGCTGGGAAATGAGAGATCCAGCAAATAAACAGCAGCTAATTGTTTGAGACTATCCAAGAATCTGTTTTCATCTTAAAAGCAAAACCCCTGGGTTATATCCTTGAGCAAGGCTCCTCCTGGGCTGGGATCTCCTCTGCTCCCACTGTCTTTGTGCCATTTATAAAATCACTGCTATTAATTGGTCCTTGATAAAGATCAGAATGATTCTCAGATTTGGGAAAAAAATAATAAAAATTTAAAAATAAAGCCATTAAATCCTGAGCCAGGTATCCAAGAGGAGGATGAATTGCCCTCTGGAATTATCCTCTTCTCCATATTGACAACAAGGAGAACCAAACCAGTATTTTACACTAAGTCCTTGCACTTTCACTGACAGAACCCAGAGGAAAACTGACCCACAGAAAGCAAACCCACTGACCATGGCAAGCACAAGGTTAAGCCACAGTGTTTCAGGCCCAATTTTTCAGAGCTTTCTTGAATTTTAGATAATTATTGCAGGTAAAATGCCTTTTGTGGGTCTAGGCACCAAAAAAAGTCTGCATATTGTTATTTTCTATGTTCAAATAATTGTTTTCATTGGAATTTTCAATGCTGAGAAATGACAATTTGCCTCTTATTGATTTTGGTTATTTTTATTAGGAAAAAAGGCTGAGTGGGACATTTTTATGCTGAGTTAACTTTGTTTAATGCACCCTCAGAAGGGCCCAAGACAGATGGTGGTGGAGGACTGACATTTCCCTTTGTGGCAGTAGATGGAGCTACACCCTCAATAATGTTCTTTTCCAACCAGGAGAGCCCAGAAAAGGAGTTGTGCTCATCACTTCTCCCAAAACTTCCTCCAGAAGGGGACTGGGCGGACAAAGGAGATGAATAAGCAGGGGTGGGAAGAATGAAGAAATTTCCAGGCCTGGGATCATTACCCACTTCTCCAAGGGCTTTATTTACCAAGCATTAACAGTGGGAGCTGTGACCCCCCTTCACTCCATTCACTGTAACCTGTGCTAAAGAAAATCCCCTGGGCTTCATCCTTGAGCAAGACTTCTCCTGGACAGCTGGAAGCTCCTCTACTCTCGGTGTCTGTGTGCCATTGATAACATCACTGATTTTTATTAGTCTTTGATAAAGATTGGAATGATTCTCAAATTGGGGAGAGGGGGAAGAAAAAATAATAATAATAATAATAATAATAATAACTCCAAACAAACAAAAAAGAAACAGAAACCAAGGCCAAAGAACTTGTTTGTTGCACATAGAGGTGTTTGAATTTCTCCACCTCCTGGATGCAGTCAGCCTTCAGACCACCACTCTTCTCCCAGAGTTGTTTTACTCCCTTCTGTTGAATGGAAGAGCTGGGTTCTTCATTAAATTCCAGGAATTTATCCTTTAATTGCCTTAAATTACTTTATTAGCCTGTGTTTTCAATGTCCAGATCTGGAAGACTCTCCATCTCCTGCCAGGAGCTCTTGGCTTCTTCTCCTTTCCCACGAACAGTTTAAGTCCTGCAGAACTTTTTAATTTATATGGATTAAAACCTCCTCTGGCATAGGTTCATGCTTCATCTTCAGGACTCCATAAATTCCTTCAACATTCTCCTCCAGACCTGCTCCTCTTAAGTTTTCATGTATTCGCTCCAAAGGAAGAATAGAGACTCCTTTCTCTCCCCCACACTGACAGAAGCCATAATTTTGAATATTATTTCCTTGAAGTGGTCGAAAAGTGAATCATTGTGTAAGCACAACACCTTGTTATTTGTGAACAGGCAAATCACAGAAAGACATTTTAATAACACCATGTTTATCATCACAAAAACTTCAGCAATGTTTCCACAAGACTGAGCAGCTGCAGCCCAGAGTCTTCAGGTTATTGTGAAAGGCATCCATGAAAATGTAAAATCATCTCAGGCTCTAGCAGAGCCCAAGCTGGGTGGGGCAGGAGGGAAGGTTTATTTATTCTTTCTAAATCCATTTTATTCTAACCAGGGCTAAACAAGCTGTTCCTGGATGGCAGAGCCTGCCTGGATTTGTTGTTTGGAAGCTTGTGGTCGGATTTTCAACGCCTGTGAGCTTCCAGTGGGGCTTTCCCTCTCGCTCAGGTTTTAATTTGAATTCTTTGGTGCCTTGTAAGGAATGATTTCATGGCACAGACCTTCCTTCAGTGGCAGAATTGATGTATTCTTTGTTTTCCTTCGGGCTACCTACTTTCATTAAACTCCTTGGAATCAGTACTTTTGCAGCCTTTTTCTCTCTGCCAGGTTCAGTTTAAACAGTCTGCAGCATCCCAAAGCTATTGGGATAGGAGGACTCACAGCTAGAAACTGGAGATGCAGCTGGAAAAATGTGGGATTTTGACATGCTTTGGAAACAAGGCAGTTCCCATGAGTGTGTCAGTGTCACCAGCCTCACGAATTCCAGGGAAAAAAATTAGATTTCCTGGGATAAGAGCTGCAACTGTTGCCTGAGTGTCTGCTTCAGCTTGCATACCTGAGATGTTTTTGCTTTGTGGACAGGGAGACGCTGGCAGAGCGAATTGCCATTCTCTGGTGTATTCCTCCCTCTCTTCCCTTGCTCCTGCCAAGAAAGCAGGAGTGGAGTGACCACTCCCTGGTAACCAACCCACATCTCTGCATTAAAAAGGCAGCTTCTGTAGCTTTTAATCTGACCTGAAACATGTTGGGACCGGGCAGAGGGAGCTGAGCTTCACTGCACTCGTGGGGGAAGCTGGCAGACGTGTGCTTTGCCCTTGTTGTCTCCAAGCATGGAGACAATTTTGAAGGAGTCTGAAAAACACCTAGGCATTTCCAGCTGGGAGGCTTTCCAATGCTCTCCAGCGAGATTTTGGGTGCTGGTGGAGAGAGGAGCCAGGTAAGAGAGGGAAAGCCCTGGAGTTTTTCAATTGTTCCACCCACCGCAGAGCGAGGCAAGCGCCAGGAACACATTTCATAACATCTCTGATATTTTCCCCTCTGCCAGAAAGAGCTCTGAGCTGCGGCTCTCACTCACTCAGATAAGATCACAGGGTGCAGGGGCAGAGGGGAGGCACTGACTGGAACTATTGTAACTCTCTCCAAAACTGCTCGGTCTCAGGTAGGAGCCACGTGAGAGCAACACGTGCCATGGGAATCCAGGCAGGAGGGGCACTGGGCTGGATCTTGTTTATTGTTCTTGCCTGAGCCCAGCCTGGAAGGTAAGGGGGAGCTCAGGAGGACACAATGTACCCTGCTCCCTTCCTGTGTCCACCCAAAGGCAATTTATTCTCAAGCTGAGCCATGGCCCCAAAGCAAAATAAATTCCAGTGTTTGGCTCTGAACACAGAGCACACTGCAGCTAGGGAAATTGTCAATGTAAAATGCTTCCCATATGGGAAATGCTGATGGAAAATGATGGACAAGGGCTTGTCTCACATTATTGGCACTCCTGGCTGTCACAGAGGGTTTTTCCACCCTTAGGAGGGATTTCAATAGGGTTCATGCTCTTGTCTCACCTTCAACTCCCCCTTTTGGGTTTCCCCAACTATCCAGCTTGTGCCCACAAAGCTCCCTCTGTCCTGGAAAGATTCTGGACAATTTAAGAAGGTCATGAGAAGGACTGGGAAGGATGCCTGGCTGTAGGGATGGGCTGTGTGCCCCATAGTCCTGGTTCCCCAGTTGCCCAGGCCAGGGCCTCGTGCTCTTGGTGTCACGTTGAACGTCATGTCCCAAAGGAAACAAAGGTGTGTTGGCAGTGACCAGGGCTTCAAGCAAACCATGAATGGTACTGAACACTCATCCTGTGTCTGCAGGACCTGGGTCTTACTCATGTTGGATCAGGTCAGTGGTTTAATATCTTCTGGAAATAAACGTAAACCACAGGAATTCATAAAACTAATTTAAAATGGAGCAGTGGCAGAGAAGATTTCCCCACTCAAACTCACTTTGTCTCTTAAAAATATTCCCTGTGGGTGTTCATAATCCTTTTTTTTTCCCCTTGGATTTAGAGGAAGGGGGAACAGGAGATATCTATCCCTAAGGAGATGAATTTCTTGCTGTCATAACCTGAAGAGGGGGTCAAGCATCTGTCTGTCCTGTACATTTGTCAAAGAAATGCAACCGAGGTTGTTTGCTCCTGTCACCTCCACTGTGATGAGCTCATCAAACCAACATCTCTCAGACGTCTTCTGCAAAAAAACCCACCATGGTTAGACCACCTCCAGAGTCAGGGAACACTTCTAGCACACAATTTATCTGCTACACATCTGAGTTTGGAAAACTGAATCGAACATTGCAGTCGATAATCTGGGCAGTGACATAACTCACTCTGTGTCAGGCACCTGCATGTGACTGGCTGGACCCCTGCCCAGATTCTGCTGGTTATCTAAATCTCCTTTGGGCTCCTCAATCACAAGGAGATGACTCTGAGTGCATGCACTTGGTGCCTGTGTCAGTAAGAAGGATCTGATCTCTATGTTGGGTTTGTTTGTGAGATGGAAAGAGCAGCATGGAACACCCCTGTGGTCTCTGATCCCCACCGAAGGGGAGGAAAAAAAAGGTAAATGGAAATTTCTCCTGCCTTGCCACTGGCCCTGGGATTTACAGGTCCCTCAGTGTCCTGCGGTCACCACAGGTGGGTTTATCAGCCCTGCAAAAATCGAAGCTATTTTTAGACCAGATTAGATTACCTTTATGGTAGGTTGTGTTACACTATTCCAACATGACTGGTGCAAGTAGCCATCCCCTTCCTTGAGATGGCAGCACAGAGCAAAATACCTTGATATTCTCTTACTTGGAAATGGGTGGAAGTGAAGTCTGGAGAGGTGAAACTACACAGAATCACTGAATGTCCTGAGCTGGAAGGGTCACACAAGGATCATTGGGTCCAACTCCTAGCCCTGCACAGGACAGACCAAAGAATGATACCATGTGCCTGAGAACAGAGCTACACTTCTCCTAAGGGACATCCAGTTAGTTGGAAATGGTCATTTGGTTTCTAAACAGGCAATGAGGACCAGGCAGGTCCTCCAGGTATCCCAGATTGTGGATAACCATGGAAACTGCTGTCAGATCTGCTGGCACATCACACCATAACTTGTATCTGAAGAAAAAGAACCTGCACTGTCGGGGGACGATCTTGGGCAGTGGGACAGGTTTACAGTAAGCTGTAGGAACGTCCTCTCCTTGAACCTAAGTATGAGGAGGTGATAAGCAAGAAGCTGGCAAGCAAGAGATGTAAAACAGGATGCTGAAAACCGCAAGGCAAAAACAAAATGCTTAAGCAGCACAGATGTAACGAGCCAATAAGAAATTGATAAGGACGCGTGCATGCCTCGTGCACAAAGCGGACCCTCCAATTATATTTTGCGTGATCGCGTGTATGGAAGAGAAAAACATTATAAGAATACGAGCTTTGTAAACAATAAACAGAGCTTTTTGGAATTCTACATCCTGTTGGTGTGTGCTCCCCTCTACCTGGCCGTGACACTGCACTTCACCCCTAGCTGCACACCCTGCCCTGAGCTGATCTCCTTCACCCAAAAAAATGTTTGTGGGCTGCTGGGTTTCGATATGTTCAAGTGGCAGAGTTACAGTGCACCAGCCCTTGGGCACCAGCTATTGAAAAGCAGCCCTTCTGTTTATCTGATCCAGCTCCTACCAACCCCTCCTTCTCCACAGGATGGAATTTGCTATTCCATCTTTTCAATAATTGCCATGACCGTGCAGCGTCCAAGGGTGTTGGCAGATGCTCTTCAGAGGAGGAGGGCACTGCTCTGCATGCCTTTGCTTTCATTAAAAAAATTCCCCAGAATTATTATATTAGCCCCTATTGCCAAAACATGTCTAGACAGAGTTATTTAGGGTGGGCTGTATTACAGAGTCCTGCCTCAAAGAAATAACCAATTGTTCATTATTTGTTTATTGAGAGTATCACAGTCAGAGATCCCTGTTTCCCTACATGCTAGTCGACTAGAAAGAAAACACTTGAAATACAGATATTGATCACCTAAAGCATGTACAGCCTGAAAAAGATGAAATAAATAAAGAGAGAAAAGAGACCATTGCATGAGTGCAAAATGATTTAGGTTTTAAAGATCTTAGGGCTAAAACAGAGAAATTCAAGGGCAAAACTGTGTTTTCTCAACTCAAAAATTTAGAAATTGGTTTTCAGGGCAGGTCTTTAGCAAGAGGGAGTGGAGAAAAGTATGATGATTGTTCAGGTATTGTGAATCTTTTGAACTTTCAAATTTAGAACAAAGTGTAGCCGGATTTGAAATTGGGGGTATCACAAAACATTCCTCCATGCAATTTAAGACATTGTTTGTACAAGTGAGATGCCCTGATTGATTTCTTTGACTTTGTAACTGAATGCAAGACTGTGTTATGCAAGCTTTAATTAGTCTTATTTGGAAACAATTTTCTCTTTTACTTTCAGGTTTCTTTGGGGAATAAGAGGCAGCTCAAAACAGCAGAGTTTGCCAAAGCTAAGAAAATCTTCCAAAAAGTTTCACTCCGTTCTCTGTTGTAGCCATTCTGATAAACTTTAATTTTGGCAGAAGAATGTGTCTTCTCCTAATCTTCTCTTGGGTACCAAATATTATCCAAGCACCATTGCTTCAAAGAAAAGCTCTCTGGAGTTTAGTACACATGAACTCTTCAGGGTCTGACAGTTTCAAGAGAATAACACCAAGTTCACTGAGATTGGAGAATCAAACTTATTAACCTCAGGGTTTACACATTTTACAAGAAAAACAAAAGAGTAAAAAAAATCAGGCTGGCTGGAAATCCAACCAGAGTTGAATCCTAATTCAAGCCACTGCACCAAGGACTTGTCTACACTAGAATTCCAGTTAAAATGTCATTCTCTTGCTGCCATACTGATTTTGGTATATGAAGCAGTTCTGTATATGGTCAGTAACATTTATTCTAAATACCATGAAGATATGTCCCTGAGAAAGTAGAATCATGAGTATTTAGTCTTTCCACTTTGAAGTGTGCTATTCAGATGGAACTGTGTCATCCTACAGCTGTGGGACAGGTTAACCTTCAAGATCAATAGATAGAGGGGTGATACTTTTAATTTGAAAGTTCTCACTCCAGATCCCACTTCAGACTCAAATGAGTATCATTACAGGCAATGTGGGTGTTTTTTGTTCAGGATGAAAGTAAACTCATCTGAGCTTTCAGGTTGTTTCCATATTGGGGTTTTGGTTTGTTTTTTTTCTAGAGTGAAATTCATAGAATCACAGAGTGGCCTCAGTTGAAAGGGATCTTAAAGGGATTTCTGTTCCATAGTCTGAAGTCTGTGCACAGCCTTGCAATCAGTCCCACCCCTCTTGTACTCTGCTCCTAATGGGATGGGTGCAATTTTCTGAGAAAAGCTATGGCAAATGGGAGCACTGGGAATGCCCTGAGGGTTACTCAGGTTGTCTTGTATCAACCTCCCTCTTGTCTACCCGGTCACTGTTGCACATCTGGGCAGTGTACCTGGAGGCTCTGTCTCTACAACACTGCTGGGGGAGTGTCACCTCCCAGTATGGACTGGGACAGACATAACCTGCTATGGAACATGATGTGTCTGAATGTCCTGACAAGGTTTTGCAGTTGAGTTCTTCCTTTCTTTCCCATTTTCACAGCAAACAGCAAAAATATCAACTCCTCCTTGTCCAAATTTTGGACATTTCCTACCATTACATGCTGCATATGATTGGGCACACCCAGCCAAGGGAAGACAGGGAGCAACCTGGTCTAGAGAAAGGTGTTCCTCCCAATGGCAGGAGGTTGGAACTAGATGATCCTTAGGGTCCTTTCCAACCCAAACCATTCTGTGATTCCATGCTACTTTGATCCTATGATTCTATGACCAGGGTCAGCTGTTCTGAAGCTCATTTCATCCAAACTGCTTCTTGCAGCTCCATCCCACACACCCACTCTGTGCTTTGCAAAGGACACTACATTCATCCCCTTCATGCCCCTACCCACCCACAGCTGCAGCACCAGGAAATTTTGGACCAGACCAAGGAGGGACAGTCATCTCCATGCTGTCCTGTACCAGGCAGCCTTTCCCAAGGTTCTTCTGAGATCATGAGCCTTTCCATCCTGGACATTGTTGTCTCGTGCCTTGAGGGTCTGAGCATGAGTCTTCTGAGGAGCAGCTGGGGGAACTGGGGTTGTTTAGTCTGGAGAAAAGGAGGCTCAGGAGGGATCTTATCACTCTCTACAACTCCCAAAAAGGAGGTTGTAGAAGGTGGGGGTCAGGCTTTTTCCACAAGTAACAAATGATAGGTCAGGAGGAAATAGCTTTGAGTTGTGCCAGGCAGGATTTATACTAAATATTAGGGAAAACTTCTTCATCAAAAGTGTTGTCAAGCACTGGAACAGGTTTTCCAGGGAAGTGGTGGAGTCACCATCTCTAGAGGAATTTAAAAGATGTGTAGATGTGGCACTCAGGGATGTGCTTCAGTGTTGGGTTAATGTCACATTCACATTTTCTGAAAAATCCCTTCGCCCAGAATTTTTCTCCTGGGAAGCTGAAAAGCCTCAGAGAAAAAATGCAAACAATAATTATCTCATTTGCTTCTCCTCTGTTTTGCTCATGTGGAATGTGTTTAGAGATTGTTGACCACAAGTGATTGTTTCATTGGATTCTGGTGTGAATGTTTTGACTCAGTGGCCAATCAGGGCCAAGCTGTGTTGGACTCTGGAAGAAGTGGTGAGTTTTCATTATTATCTTTTTAGCCTTCTGTAAGTATCCTTTCTGTATTCTTTAGTATAGTATAGTTTGGCATGCTTTAATATAATATGGTATCATGAAATCATAAATTAGCCTTCTGAGAACATGGAGTCAGATTCATCATTCCTTCCTGCCATGGGGGTCCCAGCAAACACAATAGGGTAGTGGTTGGACTCAATGATGTAAGAGGTCTCCTCCAATCTTAATTATTCTGCAATTCTACGAGTACATCTCCCCACAGAGCTGTCACCTTGGGAACAACCCTACCCCTGAACCCTTACCCCTCTGCCTCCCCTGTGAAATGACATCACTGCAGCCAATTTGCTGCTAATCAATAGGATTTACCAGAGGCAGATGCAGCCCTGAGAGAAGCCGCTGATGCAGCTCTATCCTGCCAGCAGCAAACGCCTCCATGCCAGCAGAGCATGTTCTGCCTTTGTTGGCATTTTCTGCTTTGTCTCCCACCAGCATTTGCATCTTCTCATTAAATAAGTATGGGCAACTGTATAAATATATATATAGCATTGCATTAAAGCCCTGGGATCTGCCTGACAGCCCAGCATGGTGCAGCAGCATTAGCAATGTTTGCTGTACTGTTTCAAATGACCTCATTTGGAGGGGAATTGCAGCCAGTCTAACCCAGACAGTTGCAGGCACATGGGTTTTAGCAGAAATACATCCACTGAATTTCGTTTGGCTGTCCTTTTCTTTGTAAAGGCCATGAGTGCTCTTAGTGAAGTTAATCTGTGCCTGCACAACTGTGGATTACATTCTGATGTGTTCCATCAGATAAGTGAGCTGTCAAGCTGTGATGGCAAGCTGTTGGAAGCTGACAGATGATTGATGCTTGGGAAACTGAAATTTGGCCTCCTCACACACCAGGACTAGGTTTTCAGCTTCTTCTCCCCCAAAATGTCTTTCTCCTCCATGCACAGGATGAGCAGCTCTTCAAGGATGGGTTAGTGTTCCATTGGGGAAGGAAGAACTGGGATGAAGTAAAAGTGATAGGAGCAAGTATTTGCTTTGGAGGGTGGCCTTCTCCTGTTCACCTTTCCTTTGAGTAGGATGATCTAATCAGTTCTACAAAGTTTTGTGTATTATTTTCATATCACACTTTTCTAAGCAACCAGTCCAACTCCAGGCTCATTTACACACAGATCACTCTCGTGCAGGGCAGTGTCATGCGCAGCCCAGGCTGGAAATGCTTTTGCACTGACATCAAGTGTTGAATTTGGTCCAGAGGTGACTTTACAATCTCAGGAGTCATCCCTCTTCTCCACTGAACATGGCCTTCGTTGTTCACTGAACAGCATGCCCCATGACACCTATTGCTCAGCAGAAAACAAAAAGGGAAGGGATGATTCAGATTTCTTGGGTTACCTATGATCTGGTTCTTAGAGTATCTATGAGGCTCCTACTTTCCCAGCTGCCAGTGTTTAAACATGTTTCTTAGTCCTCCAAGCAGGAAGCAGGATGGTAAGTTAGATTATCTCATCATTATCTGCAGGAAGGAGGCCAGCTGGGTCAGTGCAACACTGCTTAGCATGACAGCCAGCGTATAAATAGGATCAGGACTTACAGATGGTGACCAAGGTTAAAAGAATAACTAGTGTATAAATATACTGTGATCATGCTTAAATTCTGCCTGTATTTCCTGTGCAGGGGCTGAGCACAACAAGCATTCATAAATGACCTTGTTAGGAGCACCAGGGGATCTCTGAAGGCACCATGGGCACACAGGAGAGGGCTGGGTGGCTGCCAGCTGGGCAGGGGGGATCTGTGCCCCCCATCAACTCCCCAGGCAATGATGGAAATTGGAAATCAGCTTTCCCCTCCCCATGACCTGGGACAGACGCAGCACAGGACTGTCATGAGGACCAGCTCGTTAATAAGATGCCAGTGTCCCCAGGCAGGCAGAAATGTGTACACATGGACCATGCAGGGATGCACTGACTGTGGAGGATGGAGTGCTGGCATGGATCTGGAGGGTTTTCTCTGGCTTCGTCCTTCAGTGAAAGCCAAACTAAAGTGTCTTCTAGAGTTCACAGCACCATCCACACAGCACAGGAACCTGCTTGAATAACTGACATGGCTGAGGAGATCAAGATGCATGGAAGGGGAGGCTGAGGCTGCTCCCTGCCAAGGAGCAGACCTTGCTCCTCAACACTCAGTTGGCAAAGGTAGGGAATAAGGGTCAAAACTTGTCCGATCGGCTGTGTGTCTCTGTCGGACATGCGTGGGGTGGTTCGCGTGGGACGGTTCGCAGGCAGCCCGCGATGAACAGACGAGTCTGGACTCCTCTATAGTTCAGTCTTCAGGTTGTTTATTAAAACTTATCTCTAAGGTTTTTGTTCTGCCCAGCCGAGATCTGACCAGCAAGGCAGCCACAAGCACTCTCTGCCCCTTTAGGGCGGTCGCACATTCTTATACTGATAATTGCGTACACGATATTTACAATTTTTCTCCAATACCCATCACCTTTATTAAACAGTGCACCTTTAGTATGAACCAATCTAAAATGCACACATCACAGAGAAGATGGATGACAAGAAGAAGGAGAAAAGCCACGAGGTCGGGCCTGAATCCTCCATCTTGCCTCCATTAGACCCCCCTGTACCAAAATTCTAAAACCTACATTCTATTCTACAAAAACACCTGCCCTACACCATTCAAACCTCTGAAACTTCCATACCCTCATGCTTTGATAGCACGACCCTTGAAGGGTCAAAATCAAGCCACCAGCTGCCCTTGGCTACATTCTAGGACTTCTGAGCCCCCCCAAGGGGTCTCCCTGGGACTCAGAGCATCCGAGGTGATGCGCTGAGTTCCCACAGAAACTCTCCCTGGTGTCTTTTTAGGCAGGCGAACAAAGTGACAAAGAGCTCAGCCTAGCCCACAGTCTGCATAGGCACTGTGCCTTGGCAGGCCAAGGATCATGTTTTCTCTTCCAAAATCCATGGGCACTTGGTGCTTGTTGCCACAGAGGCCTCGAGTCTGTGCATTTCCTGAGAAGCCTCTCTGCCTTAGCAGTGACCTGCAGCAGATGAGAACAGACTTAGCTTTTAATGGTGATTTTCCATCCTTTACTTCCCTCCCCGCCAAAAAAATTATATAACCCCATCCATTTTTAGAAATGTAGATCCAGGGCTCAGCAGATCAGGCTAATATTGATTGTTTCAGCCTTTGTGAATTCAGAAAGACTCCATGGGTAGGACAGGGCAGGGGAGTGAGAACAGAGCACTTGGGGGGTATGGCAGCAGTTTCTGTGCTGCAGCCATGTGCTCTGGTGGAACAGAGGATGTGTTATCCTGCTTGCACAGCATCTTCTGACCTGCTTTTGACCCAAGAAGCATTTGCATTCATAAATACTGGAGCTGTACCCCTGGGAGGTGAGGGAATAAGAGGGAAGGAAAAGAGTGGGTTTATCAAACCAGAGATCTGGGATCGCTGCAGGGTCTGAAGAGAAAACTTTCTTCCTCTCTCTTCCAGCTGTAAACCACGCTGCATCCAAGAGGGCTTGTTTATTAGCCCTTAGATTGGACAGTTTCCACCATGGCTGCTCCCTTCCATCCCTCCAGGAAGGTGTTGACTAAGCAACTCAATTCTGGAAGACTTTACTCAGTCCTGCTGTTCTTTTGGGCAGAAAAGGGCCTGAAAGAGTTCTATATCAGAAACTACTCACCTCTCCACTTTGCCATGTGAGAACCCAGAGAGACAGGGGAGAAGTCTGGGGACAGCTCAAGGTGGGTGGTGAAGAAGGACATTGGAAGAATGGGAATGAAAGCCAGCATGTAACTGGAAAGATGAGGGTACCACAGACATCCAGATCTGGAATATGAAGCACAGTACTTGTTCTCCAAAACAGACAAACAAAACTGGGAGAGATACAGAGAGGAGGAATAGGAGGGCCCAGATACAGATCTGAATTTGCATTTCAAGAAATAAAGCATTTCAGCTGGAAATGGGGTGTTGTGAGTGGAATAAAAGGCCAAGAAGATAATGAGTGGCCTGAAAGACAAAAACTCAGAGGGAACACCAATCCTACCTCCAGGTCCTGAGCCTTGGCTGTGCCCTTCTGACTGACAGAGCTCTCAGTCCCAAATCCATGTGTCCTGACAAGTGGTTGTTCTTCACAAGGGATTGCACTTGCTAAGTCAGGCAGGCATAGCTGAAAGATAATGGTTTTCTCCTGTTGAAAATTATTTTATGCCTGCAAGAGCAGCCAAGGCACGCTATGAAAAACCAACCAGAGAGCCCTAAGGATGCATCCAAAGGACAGCTATTCACAAGTTTAAAATCTATAGGAACTTGTTCTTGCTGTAGAGGTTCTGTGGCTTTTGTTTAGGGTTTATTTAAGATAAGGCAGCTCAGTGGTAAGCAGAGATCTAAGTTCAATTCCCTGCATTCTTTGGTGGTTATTTCCTCTGGGATCTTCAGTACCTCTCTCTGTGCACTTCAGTTTTCCCAGAAATAACTCTAACTACCTGCCTGAAGAGCTGGGGGAGACACAATAAAGGCTGTAAAGAGCTGAGATAATGTTGTAACAGGAGCTGTAAAAATACCTACAGGAAATAGAGATCTCTTTATATCACCACAGGAGCTGATATGTGATGCAACTTATGGAAAAGGCACATGGCTGCTGGAGTGTCTTGGGCTCACTGGGGGAATCCAGTTACACTCAGCACTAAAATCACATTGTGTTGTTTCCCAGCCTCTGGCAGAGCAGCCAAATGTTTACACACAACTTCCACTTTCACTTCAGACACTGTCTGAAAGCTCACCCCGTGCCTGGGGAAGCAGCTCACACCTGAACACACAGCCCTTTGTTGTGTTGCTGGTGGTAATTTTAAGGGACTTTAGGGGGTTTATTAAAAAAAGGGGGAAAGTCTTCTTATACAGGCAGTGATATGATAGAAGGGAACAGTTTTAAACTACAAGAGAAGAGATTTAGGTTAGAAATTATGAAGAAATTCTTTCCTGTGAGGATGGTGAGGCACTGGAACAGGGTGCCCAGGGAAGCTGTGGCTGCCCCATCCCTGGAAGTGTCCAAGGCCAGGTTGGATGGGGTTTGGAGCAATCTGGCCATGGCAGGAGGGTTGGAACTGGATGGTCTTTAAGGTCTCTTACAGTCCAAACTATTCAATGATTTTGTTACTTTTTTTCATTTAGGTCACCACATTGCAAAGTGAATTTCGCTTACACAAAAGCAAGTCATACACATGAGGACGAAGGAAAACCTGATTTATCATCACCAAAATATTTTCTTCCCCTCTTTGAAGTTCTGTCTGGGATGATGGGCTCCATTCAAGGACACATTCCTCAATGCCAGATCATATGCAGGGAACATGGAAAGGAGTAGGAAACATAATCCTCTTTCACTTACAGGCATTTCACCTTACCAGAATTTGATTTTTTGCCCCCCAAGGAATTTTGTGCACCAGTAATTTACCACTAGGGAATGTGCCATAAAGCCTAGCTGTGAAAGGGCACAGTCCCAAGACGGATAGAACCCAAAAAAACATCAACAGAGTGGCAGTGCTCCCCTCGGAGCTGCGTGTCTCCTGAGGAAGAGAGGATGGTGCAGCCTTGGGCACAGCCACTAGATGGGGGCACGAACACACAGGTCCACAGCGCCCCAGCTGAACCCCAGAGCACGAACACCAGGAGGTGACACACCACCGACCTTCCCTGCCCCTTGGTACGGAGCAGGATTCTCCAGATTTGGCTATTGGCCTGGTTTAGGGCAAATTTGGGAGCAAACCTCCAAAGGGGGTCCCTCCAGAAAGCAAACCTACACAGCCTCTTCCCCCAACCGGTTTGAGAAGGATTCCTCAGAGAGAAGTAGAAAGAACCTGTTTATTTAACAGGCACAGCACCCCCAGCACATAAAATGAACAATACCAGGTGACACCACTCTGTCACCACTCTGAAAAAGATGACAAATTCAGAAAGTCTCTCCTGGTGGTGGTTGCTCTGTTATCAGTCCCTCCGGCACTGGGGATGGCTGCTGCAGCCACAAGGTGCAAACTCTTGGTGTTTCTCAGGTCCCAGTCTGGAGCAGGTTCAAGTGGTTCCACAAAAGGGAAAGGAAAAACAGTCCAGGAGGAAATTTGAACTGTTTAGCTAAACTAACTAATGAGCAGAAGCAAAAAGCAAGAGCAAAGCAGGAGCAAAGCAGAAGAAAGAGCAAAGCAAAAAGCCAGGCAAAAAGCAAAAGCAGCACTATGTACTGTCCTGTCTGTGTGTCCTGCCAGCTGTGGGGGAGCAGGCTGATAACAAAACCAAAACATTCGCTCTTCAGAGCCAGTCTTGAAGGCACAGAACATAATATCCAGCATAAACAGAACACACAAATGGGGATGCAAGCATCATAACATCACCCTAGGACAGCTATCCACCAAATTCACCCGAGTGAGCCATACGGGCATCCACCCACAGTCCCTCCCACTGGGGTGATGGGACCTGACTGTGTTGTGGCTTTGGGGAGCTCAGGCTGGGCCATGGACAGCAGCTGGACACCCCATGTGGCTCCCACTCGAGGTGTTTATGAAGCCACAGCACTCTGGTCTTGGAATCTGCTCCAAAAGATTTCTTTGTTCAGTACTTCCAGCCAGACAATTCTCCCTCACACGACAAAAAGGTGCCTGCCCACTTCTCTGCAGGCCTCAGCTCTTCCAGACCATCACTGGAAACAGCCTGTGGGTGCTGTCTGCCTTTTGACAGGGTGTCCCACAAATAGGCTCTGACTGAACACAGCGCTGCTTCCACAGAGCCTGGAGCATGTGAACCTCCTCCCGACCCCGACACATCCAACGTGTTCTCTTGGTGAAGGACCAACTTCAAGAGGCTGCCAAACACATCAGCCCTGGAGCCTGAGCAAATCTGTCATGAACTGCAGTTTATACACTCACAAATATATTCCCTCCTCCTAAAGTGGAGGGAGGGGGAATTTTTACCCTTCTGGGAATGCTAAGCCCTGTTTGTGTGACCAGCTTTGCAGAAACATAAAGAGGCCTAAACAGCTGCCACTAATGATGTGTCATCAATTAAGCAGTTTTATGAGGGAAGAAGATTTGGCTAATGCACAATCCTGATGACATATCCATGGAAAGGCTCCTTGAGCAGGCACCATCCTTTAGATGAGGAGCAAGCCAGTGAAACTGGGAGCCACTTGGCTTCTTAACCCAATGATGAGGCAAAACAGTGGAGAGCAGCTTCCCTGCTTGTGTCCTCAAGGATGCTCATAGCAGTTTTTCCAGGAGCCCTTGGATGGGAGCCAGCCTGTCTCCTGAAATGACTTTTCTCACCCCCAAAACAGAAAGGTCTCCATCACTTCTTGTGTCCCTGCTGACTGACATTGGTTCAGCAGGTTTTTCCCTCTGCTCTGGGGCAGAGAATCCCTGCCATTCACTTTGAAAACCTCTGGGAATTTAGTACTATATGGCAAGATCATATATCACACAGAGGTTACAATAAATCCACATCCCTTTTCATCCTCCAGCACCTCATGGTCACCAGTTTAGAAGCACTTGACCTGAGATCTGGCAGTTGCAAATAATTCTGTCCAGACACTTCCCAACCAGCCTGACCCTTGATAGCCTCTGCCAGCCGAGGAAACAGAGAGTTTTTCAGATGATATTGTTTTCTCCCTGTAACTGAGGCTCCTTGTTCAAAGCAAAAAGAAAATAGCTCATTGTCAAGCCTGTCTTTGCCACCAACATGTGACCAAAATATCAGTTTCTCCTTTCTGCTAAGGCCCAGTTGCTCCTTTGCTGGTAGAAGGGAAATCCCTGGAAACAGAGAGCAAAGTCAAAGACACGCAGGCTGTACCCTGTGAGTCAGCATGGCAAAGTCCTCCTCACTCCCCCTCTGCCAGCCCAAAGCTGCTGGGAAGATGTTGTTGCTGTTGTTGCTGTTGTTGTTGTTGCTGTTCTTGGGTGGATTTGGGGTTTTTTTAATCTCAGCATTTTCTGGAGCTGGGCACCTGACCCTGACTTCTTCAGTTCTGCTTGTGGTGTCTTCACATGCAAGCACTGAGCAGCTCTGGGTCTACTTAGCATCTGAATTCCAAGAGAATGCTGGTTTCAACCCTACATGGCAAAGCACCAAGGAGTCTCAGTTCTGCAAGGTTACATTTTACTTCGGGGTGAACTTAGCAGCAACTTCTCCTCCAAGACCTTCTCTTGCCTTGAAATACCCTTTTCTCTTTCTCCTGTTTTTTTGGGGGTTTTTTTCTCTTGTATTGAGACAAAATCTTTACTGTGGCAATGACAGCTGAGGATGGCAGCTTCTGTTGAAATTTTGGCTACACTCCCTTCTTGAGGGATCCAAAGGTCTTAGCTCTGCATGCTTGGAAAGCCTTTCACCAATAGCTGGGCACTGCATGAGGGCTGGCTGGGCTTTGTGCCCTGAGATGGACAAAGATTTTCTCCTTGATCCAAGACTTCCAGGAGAGTGGAATGGGCCTGTTTGGCCAAGGTCACCAGCCTCTTTATTTTCTTGTTTACAGGCTGGCAGAAGGAAAATGCTGATTCAGCAGGCACGGGAGAAAATGTCAACAGGGAACATGCACGAGGGGTATCCTGGCTGCACTTCTGCCAGTTATTTCTCCTTTTTTTTTTTTTCTTTTCAGCCTGATTTCCTTATTTCCAGCACCCAACAGATACATTTGACAAAGTCAGGTTTTCAAAACCAGCCATACTCCACTTTGTCCATTTTAAAGACTTCCTACCCCAAACCACAAAGGGGGTTGGTAACTGTGCCTGGAGTCAAACTCAAACAGAGCCAGTATTTCTCAGAAACTGGAGCAAAGTTGCAATACAATCAGAGAAAAAAATTGGTCACAGCAGCTTTTGTGAAGATTTTTGTGCTCTGAGGCTCTTTGGGAGTGAGTTTCTCTTGATCCTCCTGGGTAGGACACAGAGAGTAGTGGTTAAAAGAGAGGCTGTATCCACACATCCTCCTGGAAGTCCTGAGCTGATTTTCAGAAACACATTTTGTGCTCCAGCTCCGGGTGTCCCAGTGACCCACTCCTGGCCCTGCCGCTTGCAGACTGCCCGTCTTGGCTTGTTGCTTGTATTCATTTCCAAAAACAACTCAGTGTGAGCTGTCACATGCTCAGGGCAATTGTCCATCTGAAAGACTTCATTAAACATTTCTGGTAAAACGTGTGTGTCACTAAATGGCTTTAAGATGAGACTTTCAAATGAGTCTATGTCTTTCATCAGGTCTTTGCTCTTAAAGTAGGCATAAATATTTTTTTCTCACATAAATAAACTCAGATATTTAGGTTGGAAGTGACATTCGAGGAGTTCAGTTAGGTCAGGAGGATTTGGATAACCTCCTCTCTTCAGGTTTTGAAGAAATAGGTCTTTGCTAGAAGCAGCAAAGTCAAAGAATCAGCTGCAGGAAACCTTCAGGGTGAACTTGAGAAGACTTTTTACTTCTCTGTGTTTCTGGTTTACCCTCTTTAAATTGAAAATCTGGTTCTTCACCATCTTTGTAAAGATCTTTGAGCTCAGGGGCTGAAAATTCTGCATAAAACCTTGACAACATTATTATTTACCTACTCAAACAAGGGAACTTGGTTCTGCAAAGACATAATTTTGGTTTTAAGTCATTCCCAGCTCTTCAGGAAAACAGTCTGTGAACAGGCACAGAATTAGTCACACAAGGAAAACAAGCTGTTGGGCAAGTTTTGCTTTTTTTATCACCTGCTACCCAAGTTTAGGGGTTTCTCTTGGGGAAACATTGTCAGCAACTATTGCTGCTGTTAGAGAATCATGGAATCCTTAAGGCTGGAAAAGAACTCTACAGAGTGAATGAGAGACTGTGAGAGCTGCCTAGCTTTTGTTTCAAAACATAATGAATTAGAGTTTCCAATTGTTTCAGGCCAAAGATGAAAAAAGGAAAACACTCCAGAAAATACTCAGAAATAACTGACATCCTTTTGGATATTAATCTAGGCAGCAAAGGTGCCTTGTGTGTGCATGAAATGCTTATCTTTGCATTACTTTCTATTGCTTTATAACCACACAGTTCCTTTGCCTGCTCCTCTTGCTGTGTCTGCCTGTGCTGGGCATGCACTTTCTGCATGGCTCCTGCCTGCACAACTGGGCAATTAAACTGAGATTGTCTTCTGTCACCCGTGGCATTTGGAGCCACAGAACCGTGCTGCAGGGTTTTGAAAAAGCAAAGGGCAAAGACACCAAGGCAGAACTTTATGGGCTCATTAGAAAATTGCCCGTTATTAATCCTGCTGAGAGTAAAAACCAGCCTGGTGTAAAACAGCCCAGCAACAACCCTTCCAACCAATCATGGTGATTTATTCCAGTGTGTTGTCTGGGCCAAACTCAATCATGGTCAGCATTGCTGGGCCCTTAGATAACAGGTGCCAATCTGCCATGTGTGAAACATCATCAGCTTGAAACCTGAGATTTAACTGAAGCAAGAAAAATCAGCCTGAAGCTGAAACCACTTGAATTACCAGATCTAATCTGAGGGGGAGCAGGCAGCGAGGAAGATGACAGGGGATGCAATGCTCCATGGCACTTCTTCAGAAGCTTTTTCACACCCCTATGAATATTTGTCAAATCAGACCATAAATCAGACCCTGCTTAAAATTTTTATCTGCTTTTGGCTTCAGGCATCTGCTGGAAAGGACCCCTTGAGTCTGTGTTATGTACATCTTGTGAATTTTGCAGTGGTTTTATTCAGAATCAGGCTACAATACACAATTCACCCTTTTTTTTTGGTGTGTTTGTGTGTGTGTGTGTTATCAGCCTGCAAGAAAGGGAATAAATTAACAAAACACTGTGAGATCATTCATAGCACCCTCATTCACTAAAAAAATGTATCACTGCAGCCTGACCCGGCCAAGGAACTCCAGCACAGCTGTGTGGCAGCCAGTGCAGGTCAGTGCCAGAGTGCAGAGCTGCAGGGCAAGGGCAGGAGGGGATTTCACCCCGTGGAGCCCAGGGCAGGTACTGCAGAGCCACCAGCCCCACCACGGAGCCACTGCTGCCCAGCACACTCAGGATTGTTGACTTTGCTGCAGACAGTCAGGCTGGGGCAGACTCAAACAGCAACAAACCCTTTATGAAAGCAGCTGGGAAAGAGAATCAAAGACTTCCAGTAACCAGCAGCCAGTTCCTGCTGGACAAATTTAACCCATTCGGCATTCCCAGACAAGCAGTTTTCCTGATTGGCACCTGCTCAGTTCTTGCCTTGGCTCAATTAAACACCTAAATTAAATGTCTCCAGAAACACAAAGCCACAAAACATTTCCAGGGTCCATCCCATAATCCAATCCCCACCTTCAGTTTCTACAGCCTCTTTTTAAAAGCTGGTCTGTTTTTCACCTGTTTTTCACCAGGATCAATTTCCCCACTCCCCAGGCTAGATGAGGAGCTGTCACAGATCTCCCTGTCCTGGTGAATAGGACATGTCCTTGGCCTTAAGGTCTTATGGATAAAATAGCAGCTGGGAGAACATTGGGACTAAGGTTCCATGTTGTTTGTTTTCTTCAAGCCAAGATTGCTACACAAACTGTGAGCCAGGGTGGCCCCAGCTGCAGGTGACATCAGTGAGTCAGAAGGATTGGAGAGGAGAGTAGGAAATGAAATCAGAGCAGAGCTGAGGGAAGAGGCAGAGCTGCCTTCAGCCTTGGAGATCATCTTCTTGGACCTTTAGCTTCTTCCAAAGTGCTGTGGATGTAAATATTGGCTCTCAGGAAGACAAAACACAACACAGTTTATTCTGAGCTGGGGTAACTCAGTGAGTGCAGAACCAGCATATGGGTGGACAGAAGGTGACATCCCAGACAAAGCCTGGCACTCCCACAGAGCTCCCCTGGGATGGACATGGGTCTGCATTAGGGGTGACAACATGTTTGTGCCCATCTGCTGCAGATGGCACTGTGCCACCTCACAGCTTCATTTCGCCAAGGGATGCTGGACTGGGGCAGCAACTTGCTCAGCCCTGCCAGGGTTTCTGTCCCAGGGGCAGGTGGTGACCTCTGAGCAGGCAGAAAGCCAAGCAAAACCAAGGGGGAACTTGGTGGGGTTGGCCAATGCAATCACAGTGAGATGCTGGAGGACAACACATCCTTGGGGACAGCAGTGCCTGTTTCCCTCAGTCCTTGTGAGGGATCCCAAACCCAAGTTTGTACATGGATTTCTGCCAGTGCTAAAAGCCTGGCAATGTTCTCCTTATCTATGTTGGTTATAGTTTATCTGTCCCATTTTCTTATGTCTGTAGTAGCTCCCTGCCATTAGGGCCTCTAAGAGTGCACACAAGCCCTTCTGTACTCTCTCTGTCTACTCTCAGCTGAGGAAAGATTTTCCATATTGCAGCATCTGCTGAAAGATGTGGAACTGAGGTTCCTCTGAGTCAGGTCCTCATTTTAAGCTTCAGTACAGTGCTTCCTCTTCCTCAAAAAGGCACGAGATTGAGATGAGATGAGATGAGATGAGATGAGATGAGATGAGATGAGATGAGATGAGATGAGATGAGATGAGATGAGATGAGATGAGATGATGGATGTTTATTTCTGGGTCACAGCAGACATCAGTCTGCAAGAACCACTTATACAAAACACAAGTTTTATTAGGAATCCAGTGTTTTGATCTAAATCTACTGCATCAGGGCCTTAAAATATCATTCTGACTTTATAGATTGATCAGAAATGAAATATATTACCAGATATTTAACCACAATCAGATGTATTTATATATATATACACCCATGCAGAGTTTGCATGTGTAAATAACTCTCTAACTATTTATATATCTATATATCTATCTGTATATATGTGTGTGTCCATGGACATCTCACTGTTTTTCAGGAGACTTGACTTATTTATATCAAGGAGATTCTAACTAGGGTTTACCCTAACACTTTGCCTAGAAGCCTTCAGGGGATTTCAACATTCATCTTCCCATTTCTGCACAACATGTAGATACAGAAAAAAAATGGGGTTTAATACTTGTATCTCTACTTAGGAGATGCCATGTGTTGAAAAGCAATTTTCTGAAAAGCTCACACTGTGATCTCAGGTGTATTAACATTGATAAATGCAATGATAAGAAAACTCAATGCTCTTGGAGGCCTTTTCCACCCTTAGTGATTCCAGGAGAGAACTCCTGGCCATATCACAGAAATCCAGGTATATCCTGGTCATTTTGGCACAAGAAAGGTCAGCATGAATGTGTCCCTCAAGAACAGCAAAGTCCCCCCTGCTTGTGGGATCTCCACTTCCAGAGAAAGCCACACTCACACACTTGAGGTGGGCTTTTGATTGGAATTATTTACTCTTCCCACTTTCTTTCCAGTAAAACTGGGAGACTCCACTGGCTGTCTGACAGCCACAGAAGGGTTTTGTTTAAATGCACTGGAATTAATTTGTCTGATTGGTGTGAGCTGTGTTAATGGCCAGGCCAGGAGGCAGCCAGTTATTTGGGTACTTTTTGGCTCTGAGAGAGGTTAAGTGAGGACAGTGCTGAGAGCTGCATTGAGATTTGGCAGTCCCAAAGGGGAAGCCTGTCTCAGAGAGCAACTGCCTGTTTTCAGCTGAAAATATATTTCCTCAGCTGTCTCTGAAAGTAAAGGTTAAGTTTAATTTAAAGCAGAGCTTTAGCAGCCTGGAAAATTAAAGTAGCAAGAAAAAAAATCTCGTTTCTCTTTTCTACCGCTCTTAATGTCATTTCCTCTACCATTGTTTTCTGTCATTGTAACCACTCCCCTTCTTGCCTTAAGAAAGATTTTTTTTTAAAGTCTCAATAAACAAGTCATGCAGCATTTCTTCCAGCTACCATGAAGAACTTCCAGATTTCCTCACTAAATCCAGGAAAACAATTCACCTGAGCTTCCCTGTTGCTCCTGACAGACTGCCTTCTTATGCAGAGCAATAACCATCCCCATCTGATTGGGTTGTTGTGGATAAAACAAGGGAAAGGCAAAAAAAATATGTAGGAATTGCAGCTTGTAGCAACTGGAAACTTGTCAGCAATGGTGATAAACAAGATTTGAAGTGGGATGATTCGAAATTTTTTTTACTGGAGAATGAAAGGCAAGGCAAGGCAAGAGGTCTACTTGCACAGAGTCACACTTGTGCCAAAGCATGGAGCTGAACCCATCTGGAGTGGCCAGGAAAAGGGGAAAGAGAGGGACAAGTGAGAAAAGGAGCTAACAGGTTTTGGTTTGACCTGATGCTAGAGTGTATAACATCAGGCACTCTCAGATCTAGGACATGATGTAAGAGGAAGATAAATCCAGCAGCCTTTGAAGGGCCTGCACTGATGGTGGTTATGGACAAAGTCAGTACTATCAAACACCCCACAGTGCAGATAAGACAAGAAAAAGAGATTTTTTAAAGGAATTTCCTAATGCAGAAAAACTGACAGCAAGAATAAATAACCACATATAAGCACACACACACAAAAAGGTAAAAATCTTAGAATTTGATGTTTCCCCCTCTCCCTGTATTAACATGTACAGTAAATCTAACAGAGCAGGGACAAATGAGCAGGGATCTTGCCACTGCTGGTCTGATCACTCAGCTCTGCAATTACTGAGTGTAACTTGCACTCAGGGTGGATGAGATGCAGGACGACAACTGACCTTTGAGAGCCAAAGAAAGCAGCCCTGGATCTCATTAAAACCCTGAGTTTGCTACTCAGCAGTGATTATTCACAGACACAAAGGATGGAGCCTGAAGGGGATCGTTGTGACCGTCTCATCAGCCTGGTAGTGACTCAGCTCTGCTGTCCTGATAGAGCTGGACACTGAAGGAAAATACCCTGCTTGGTTTAAAGTGTAGGGATGGGGCTCAACAGCTCAAACACAGGTCTATCAACATCTGAGCCAGTTGTTTCTAGTGTCAATAAAGAGAAACTGTCTGGACTGAAGGTTATTGAACCTCAGTAGGGCAAATCAATCACACTTCCAAGTGCCTGATGTCTCCCAGGGGCTCAGAAGGAAGCTGTCAGTGGTTAACTCGAGGTGACATCTGCACAGCAGACACTGAAAGTGCAATTTAACGCTAAACACTGTTGTCTGGGGATAACAAGTGAAGTAAATGCTGTCCCCCTGCATTTTCACACATCATTTCCTGGGTGTGTGTAGTTTCCTGAGGGTGCAGGAGAGTCAAGTGCTCACCACAAGTGAAGCCCTGGAAGGAAGCACAGGTGGGAGCTGGACAGCTGGGTGCCAGGCACTGTCCTGTTGGATTCCCACAGATCCACAGATTTTGGAAAGCAGGTCCAACTCGTCCTTGCCTGCAGCCAGCCCCCCACATCCCTGGGCTTCCCTCACCCAGGAGAGCAGGTAAGGACACAGCCTTCCCAATGTGAGTAAAATCAACAGGTGTGGTCAGCAGTGGCTTCTCAGTGGAGATCCCTCTTCTTGGGATAGGACAGGAACCATGTGGATGCAGTGGGATTGGGAGAGAAGGAAAAGAAAACCTCTGTCTCTTTACTTCAGCTTTTGTGGTCCAAAATTCCTTCTCACCTCCTGGGAAGGTAAATATACCAGGTTAGAGGTCAGGAGAAGCCTTCAAGTTTCTTCTCTGATTCTTCCATGCCTCAGGAGAGAAAACTTTCCTCTTCTAGGCCTGTCTTGGTTTGGAAAGCCAGGTGTCTGCTAAGGAAGGCAGGAGCCTCCAATGAAATGGAAAAATGTAAACCCCTTCCCTCCAAATTGTTATAAATTTTAAATTAAGGCAGAATTTAAATTTAAATTTTAATTTAATTTTAATTTTAATTAAATTTAAATTTAAATTAAGGCAGGCAAAAATATGGGAGAAGGAATAACAGTTCTTTACTAGGGAAGAAAATAAAAAGATAAAATAAACAATGCAGTAAACTAAAACAATGCTAACAGAGTCAGAACACAGCCTGACACCCTGTGGGTCAGGGTGTTGGTAGCAATCCCATTGAAATTGTGGCTGCACCTCTCCTGGAGTGTCAGGTGTGGTTCTGTTGGACCAGGGATCCTGGAGGAAGGTATAGTCTTCCTCTGAAGATTCAGTGGAAGAGGCAGCTGCTGTTCCTCTGGGAAATCCAGTGGAGAAGCTGTGTTGGTATTCCACAATCTCCAGATTATATCTGGGTAGGAATGCTTGGCTCCTCCCTCTGGGCAGAGCATCTCCCAAAGGGATGCTGTAGTTCTTATCAGCCATGCAGTGACATTCAATAGCCTGTTATCAGCAGATGTCTCCCCAGAGGGAGGAGTGGTTGTGGAAGAGATAAGGAAAACTGCCCACTGAACAGAAGACAACTGCCATACAGATGGAAATAGAATACAATTTACTTGGCAATCCAGGACAGGGCCATAGGTTCAGCTGCAATGCCAAGGAATGCTGATCTAACACCATGCTGCAGGACTGAAAACACAGGGTGGAGTCACTGGTCTTCTGACAGGTGTGAAGGCCAGATTAGATCATCATGATGCTCCTTTCTGGCTTACAAAGTTGTGACTATTTGAAAACCAGCATTCCAAGAGGAGTCAGAGAGCCCACACTGACGGGTTGGTCTTTCAGCGCTGATGTGCAAAGACAAGTCTGAGCCTGTGCTGTTTCACCTGACATCCAGAATGTCAGTTATAGCAACAAAAACTAAACCATTGCTTTCCCTTGATCTAAGGGAGGTGACTGTAATCACAGCATTGTGCCCAGAACCTGCACAATGGTTTTAGGCACTGAAAATGCTTGGATTGAGAAGGGAGACAATAAATCGTGGAAGTCACAGGTGTGTTGGATGTGGCCAATAATCTGAGAGAGGGTGGGTTTGGATTAGGTATAAGGAAGAAATTCTAGAGTATGAGGTTGGTGAGGCCCTGGCATGGGTTTTCCAGAGAACCTGTGATTGCCTCAACCCTGGAAGTGTCCAATGCCAGGTTGGATGGGCCTTGGAGCAACCTGGGATAGTGGAAGGTGTCTCTGCTCACAGCAGGAGGTTGGAACTAAATGATTTTTCAGGTCGCTTCCAACCCAAACCATTCTGTTATTCTGTTTGCCTCACAGCAAGGCCAAGGCACTCCAGTGCCACAACACCACAGGGGGTTCATATCTGTGAGTTCTGGGAAGGATCAATCCTCTCCCTCCAGCCCAGAGCAGGGTCTGTGTGATCATGCTGTCAGTGTGAGCTACACCAGCCACAGTGGGACAAAAGGGATGAAAACCTTATTAGCATTGTCCATCCCTCTTCATCTGTCCAGTAAATCCTATCCAAAGGGAGAAAAGTTGATTTGTCTTTGGGTCCATCCCCTCCCATTTCTTCCTTCAACCTCTTAAATTCTCGTCTCCCTCCTCATTGCTCTCCTTGGCCCTTCACATTCCCACCTATCTAGGAGGTTGTTGTTGATTTAATTTTATTTCTCCTAATTGCATTCCAGGTTGCAAGGGAGGCTGGCAATCTGCTCTTCTTCCTAGATAAAGAGGCTTTTTAATTTTTTGAATTTTCATTAATTTCTCTTGAATGCTCATGAAACCAAGCATGTCTGAGAAATCCTATCACTCCATCAGCCTGAGGATTTTCTACCCATTTCTGTGCATTAGATTAATGGAAAATACAGTCTCTGTATAGCTGGAGGTTCATGTAATTTGCCAACAAATTTTAATTCCTACATGTATGCACAATTTTACTCTTTTCCCTTGGGGAAAATGAAAACAAACCACTTTATTTCTGCTTAAAATCACTTGAACCCATTTGTTTTGTTTTGTTAAGCAGAAACGAAACGTTTTGCTTGGGTCATGCTGACCTCATGTTCTGCCTATTTTCATTATCCAGGGACTTCATAAAAGTGCTTTCCAGTGTCTTAGACCTTTTTATTCAGCTGGGAGGCAACATTCCAGGATGGACAACATTTTCCTTGGTACACCCTGGACCTTGACTTGCACAGTGTCCATGTTCATCCAGTAAAAGAGGGGAATGCAGTGCCTGGCTGGGGGTAGAGGGGAGCGTGATATCATTAAACCCAAACACAGATGGTCTCTGACAGCTCAGAAAGATTCAGGTTAATTGTTATGGAAAAATACTCCACCAAAAAATAACAACAACCCACAACAAAAAGTAATAATTAAAAAAAATCAAAAAACAAACAAACTCAAACAAATGGAAATATTATTAAATCCAGGAATTTGAAAATATTTCCTTTGGACTAGAAATACCAAAATGAGGTATTTACAGAGACATGTTTAAAGAAAGGGACAGCTGTTCTGGAAATGAGTCTATTTCAGACTGGTTTTTGACTAATTTGGGAAGAAAGAAATGGCCTTTTACTGGTTTGACTGCCTGTAATGCAGCCCCACATCCAGCATCTCCAGACCTTCTGGGAACTGGGCAATCCACTCCTTTCATGAGAAACAGTTTGCCCAGGCTCTTTGGAGGATGTCTCCTGTCCTAGTGGGTGCAGGAAGAGACAGAGCAGGTTTGGGGAAAGCACTGCAAGAAAAATGGGGGAAAAGGATCTGTGGAGAGCTTGTAGAGCCAAAAGACGAAATCATGAGAGTGGACTTGTCTTTGTCTAAAGGGAGGAGGCTCAAGCTGAAATTAGAGAGCCCAGCTGAAGCCTGCATCAATGATTCCCTTTCCAGGATCATATGAGAGGCATGAGTCACACACTGTCCCCATCCCTACCTTGGAGGGATGAAGTGCAGCATGGCAGTTTGCAGAGCACTAGGCTGGAAATAATCTCTTTAGGACAAAAAGGCGTTGTTGGAAGCGGCTGCCATTTCCAAATGCCAGCATTTGGAAGCGTGCAAAAAATGGCAGTCACAAGAACTGGGATTTGAACAGGAAAAGAGGTGCCAAGTGCTATATTTGGGCATTATTATTGCTGTGTTTGTTATTATTATTATTATCACCACTCAAATTATAGTTCTGGTTGGAGACCATGCAGGAGATCAGGCCTCCTTTTAGCAATGGCTGTCTGCAAATATTATGAGAAATGGTCCCTTCTCCCAGGGCAAAAATAAACAAAAATGTTTAAAAACATTCCTTTTCAGTAACAGCAAGGTTGCCCTGTGTGTACAAGAAGAGGGGACTTCAGGATATGCAAGAAAGTTCTGATAAGTGCAGCCCAAATCGTCTATCTGAGAGATAGCTCCTCTTATCAAGGAGTTTTTTCTCCTAGTAGATAAGAAAGAGTGAAGTACTGCCATCTCCTTCTGAGGCACAGGGAGATGAAGCAACTCACCCCAAAAACCTACCAGAAGATCTTCCTAAGCTCAGCCTTCCTGGTTCAGAGGAGCAGAAACCTGGTTTCTTCTAAGCTGGAGTTTGGTCACAGGTAGTTTTTTTTCCAGATGTCACTGCCTGGACCACCTGACCCAGGAGAACCCAGCTCTTAAAGTCAAGGAGACTCACTAAGGGCCTCTGGTTGGGCTGGTCTCCTTAAGGATTCCATGCCAATCACAGCCCAGCTGGTGTTTTTAGGGACTACTTTAAAACAGGCAACTATTTTCTAGGGCACCAGAGTATTGGGGTGTACAGGAGACCTGCAGTGCCTGAGGTGACACAGGGACAGGACTCAGCTGAGTAAATATAAGCATTGTGTGTCATTCTTTCCACACCACAGCTTGCCAGCAGCTCTCCAGCTGCTCCTCCTCAAGGCATGGATCTCTCCCAGACCTCTGTCATATCTGCCTGCCCCATGTGGGGACATCTCAAGTGACAACAGACACCTCTGTTTAAGCAGCAGATCCTTCTCTACATGCAGGTGTCTCCCAACCTCCTGCTACAGCCAACAGAGAGAGCTCCAGCAAGCACTTGGAGCTGCCAAGAGCCAGGTGAGGTGTTCTGGCTGTCCTAAAACATCTAAGCAGCACAAAACAAAAAAGACTTAAGAGCTTCAGGAAAATTATTCCCTTTTGGAGTGGCAGCTGGAAGGTGGGAGGTCCTCACATATGGCACAGGACACTTCTGTTGGGAAGCTGAATCATGTCCACATCCTCTGAGAGAAATCCCTTCCAACCAGTGAATCCTTCCCTGTTGGGACTTAAAAATCTCTTATCATCTTTCTTATGAGCTCAGCTGTTCTTGTGACTGCAGCATCCCAAATGACTTTCCACAGGGAAAGGATTTGTTTCCTGGGTGAGGGAAGTGTGGCACAGAGAGGGGAGCTGAGATGCCTGTGGTCATCCAGAAAGCAGGGCTGGGAACAAAGCCCAGCTCTCCTGACCATCAGTCCAGGTCCCCTAACCAGGAGGTGTAGCTCTGCATCCCAGGCTCTGATCCTCAGATCCAGCACAGGAGTCAGTGCACTCCAGCTGCTGGCTGAAAGCTGCTTTTTTCCTGTAACCAGAGGTTGAAAAGTAGTGAAGTTTCCAACATTCATTTTATCTAAACCCCTAATCCTCACTCCTGAAGTGACTGGAGGACATGTCCATCCCATTTACACTTTGGGAAGGTTTGAAACACATGACTATGCTCCAGTGCTTTGATGCACTCAGAATTCCCACTCCCATTTGCTGCTGGGCACTGAAAATTTGAAAATTCCCTCTGCCACTTCCCCCTCCAGGCTGTGTGCATTGATATTCTCCACCACCCAGTGCACTGATGTGACTCTGTGCACTGAATTTCAATGAGTGGGTAGGGGGTTCAGTCCTCATGCAGAAATCCATTAGAAGCTGCTTGCTATTGAAGGGCAGTGAGCAGATAAATGTGATTGTCTGCGAGTCTGAAAACAAAGGGAATGTGCTGTGATTTCACTGGAAGAAAGGTACTGTCAGTGGAAATGGTTCAATATGAAAACTGCTCTCAGCTGCTGCGTTGAAAAGTCTGAGAAAACTGAGATGACTAAGGGAAGCAATTTAGTTAGGAGCAGGGAACAAAAAAGGAGGGAAAGAAAGAGATTTATTTTATTAAATTATAGCTGTAGCTTCCTGTTTTTTAAATTCGTGGGATGGTTGTAACAAAGGTCAGGAGCCTCATTTTTCAAAGCCAATGTTTAAGCCCCATGTACATCAGTTCAGAGCAGAGATTGCCTTTTCACACTTTGTTCCTGATGTGCCAGACATCCCTGGGGCTTCCTGGGCAGCTTCCTAAGAAATTTCTGAAAGATTCTCTCAGCTTTAGCTGGAGCAGACACTTTTTTCTGGGTGCAGGTGAGTCAAATCAAGCCTCAGTAAAGACCTCTGGTGGGCTGAGTGCTAGAGGAAGCACCACACTTTGTTATCCCTGTGGATCCAGCCCTTAGAATTTCCCTTTTGCAACCCTTGTGGTGGGGAATTGTCTTGAAGGGGACACCCAGTGTCAACCAACACAACCTGGCTGGCTTCCAGCTGCCAACCCCTAAGGCAGCCTTAGTCCTGTAGGTCCTGGGTCATATCCACAGCTCCACGTGGATGTCTCATACCTGGGGTGAGTTTGAGCTCATGAATCAAGGCTCTGAAGTGGGCTGAGATTATTGCCAACCCCATCCCTAAACAATTGGGAAATTCAGCTGGAGCTGGTGAGTGCAAAAGTAAGGCAAAAGCCTTGCCAGCAGCAATCCCACAAGCTGCGCTGGCACCTTCACCTGCAGGTCCTCAAGAAGGTGTGGTATTAATTTAGTTTTAGTTCTCCATCATGCACCTCAGTGTTGGAAAAGCCCAATTCCCAGCCAGGGCAGGAATAAGCTACAAACTGACTCAGACTCATCTCTGCTTCACCTTCCTGCGCCCTCCAAATGTGAGATTTCAACTTTTCTGCCCTGCAGGCTCCATTTCCCAGCCTTCAAACAACAGCCACAGCACAACATATCTGTCTCTAAGTGTCACAGCTATAATTTACACTTTAGTGCAACCCTTCAGAGTTTTTCAGAACCACTAAATAGCAGGGATGACTCTTTAAAGTGGGGAATGCGTCCATTGATGGTGTTTTCTGCACTGTGTCCTCCTCTGACTTTTTCACAGACTGGCAGGAAGGAAGTTTGTCATTCCAACACAAACTTTAGGCCCAAAACACACAGTTTTCTGCAGGGTCCATGTTGGTATCAGCACCAGTGCTTGAAACAGAAAACAGGTGAAATGAGGAAGGAATCACACAACGAGTGTAGAGAACTGCTTGAACTGCCAGAGCACTTCCCTCCTGCCCTTAATTCCTGCTCACCCATAGCTGTGTGAGAGCACAGCTGCCTTGAGGCTCTCAGACACAAAAATCCCACTTAGGGTCCCTTCTGCCTTGTGGAGTTGGCTGGGACCAAATCCAGGAGCTTGGTGCAGTTTGTTGTTCCAACAGCACAGAGACACCCAGGGCCATTTGAGACACTCAAGGGTGACAGAAACATCTGCAAAGGACTTGCAGAGGTGACACATCATCTCTGGGAGGTCAGGAGCAGATGAAGAAGGTGGGTAGTCCTACTTTGGAGCAAATATCTATGAAAGTTCAGAATTCTACACTAGAAGATAAGAATAGTTCTATAGTAGAGACATAAGTCGTAGGCATCAGAATGAAAATAGTGTGAATGCCTATTGCTCTTCCTGCCTGTTCCCCCAAATTTCTCCATCCAAAACACATCAGATGGTGCCCATTTTCCCTTGGCTTTTAAGCTTCCATTCACCTTCTGCATCATGTTCTCATACCCCTTCCAATCAGGACAGGGTTACACTTTTGCTCTCATTTCTTGCCCTTCCTCAACCACACAGCTTTTTCTGCAGAAATAAAGCAACTCCATGCCTCCATCCACACCCCAATTCCTCCTTCAGGACACCCTGTTCCCTGCCTGGCAGGTCTTCACTCAAACACCTCCTTAAAACAGACACTGGAGTGTCAGTTTAGGGATGACACATCACATAATGGAAACAAACAAGGGGAAAAAGTTCAGCAGAAACTAAATTTGGATTGGTGCAAGCTGTGTCACCACTTAAAGACCTGAAGACCTGGTGGGGCTGAAGGAGAGCCCAGCCTTCAGTGTTTTTTTTTTTTTTTTGCTCTGTTTTTGCAGAGAGCACAATTTTATGGGTGCTGATTCTATTTCAAAAATCATGTGGTAAGAAATATGAGTGTCCTGCAGGCTAAATAAAAGCACTGAGGAACCCCTTGTAGCTGATCCTTTCAGAAGGACAGATGAGCAGCTGTGACCAGTCAGGTCCTGGTTTCACCTTCCCACCACTATCAATACAGGGTGTGTCACATTTTTAGGCTCTTTACTAGAGAGACAACAACCACAAATGCTGTTGTGTCTCCCATGGCTCTTTTTTTCAACTGGGCTACAGCAATGAGAGATAAAACTGAGATTGCAGGGTGGCCAAAATATTGGAGCAACATGAAGTCATTAATGCACCAGAGAGCTTAATGTTAAACTTTTCCTTTAATCATTAATCATCTTGTAAATAGCATTAATCTGAGTCTCTAAGGAATTACTCTGCAATAGGCTTTGATCCCAGGCTTTTTGGGGAATAAAGCCCTTTGGGAGTGATTTTAAAATCACTTTGATTCTATCAAATATGATGAATTGAAGAGAAGCAGCACCTCCAGTCGTTTCCACTGTGCTTTAAAACAGGACAAAGATTTTTTCAGAGTTAGCCAAGAAAGGGGAAATTGCAAACACCTGAGTTCTCCTGATTTTATTCAAAGTTTTTATTTCCAGGCATATTTACAAGAGATTATGCCAACCTTCACTGCCTTATCCAGAGTCAGCTGTTCCAGCTTCCCAGAGCATATCACAAGTTGGCATGAGGCAGAGATAAGCCTCGAAGGAGGTCAGAGAGAGTTCAAAAGAGCAGAACGAGGACAAAAGGCAAGAAGCATCGGCGATAAAAAAATGCAAATGCATGAGGCTGAGCAGAAAGGCACATGAAGTGCAGCTGCATCCTCTGACTCTGAACCTTGTGGAAGGGCAGGTTGTCTAGACTGTGCAGCTGCAGTGAGGGATGGAGCCACATGTGATGGAGGGAGAGCAGCAGGAGAGCAGGGGGAAGCGTGGTCTGGTAACAGCCCCTGCAATTCCCATCTGCCTCAACCCATTTGCATCCAGAGAGTTCAGTTTAAAAGAGATGACAACCTAGACACAGCACAAACTTTGGGATTTCTGAGAGGCTGGACATTATAAAAATGTTGTTATAACAAAGCTTCTCTCAGTAACTTTGAGAAACTGGAGAAAAGGTTCATGATTTCTGGTGCAGGCTAATCCCGTTGGGACATCCCTCTTCAATTTGTTCACACACCACTCCATCACCTCTATACTGCACACACACATCCCTCAGAGGCTAGAGATGTTCTTCCTGGCTAAAGAGTTTTTATTTTAGACAAAAAAGCTGTTAAAAAAGTGGCAAAGATGGGCACAAAATGAGTCATGCTGTGAAAGGACTCATCTGAAGGGAAACTTAAACCAGGATCTTCCTCCTCATCACAGGCTGCAGTGTGCTGCCACAGACAAGGAGTAGAGAGAAAAGTGTGAATGTGGCCTTTCTGCTCCATGGCCAGGCACATCCAGTGTTGGAACCAAAGTCCTGGGCTCTCCCTGTGCTCACACTCCATTTCCCCAGCCAGGGCTGCGCTTGCAGAAGTGAAATTAGATTAAATTCTGCTGTGCTTCAGCACAGGCCAACTAAAGCTTTGTATCAAATAATACATGATGCAAACTCAGACCACAGGCAAAGTTCCCACAGTGAAGTGAAACTCAGATTTCTTCACCAGATCAAGCAAAAACACACCAGGTTTACCTTAAGTCATCAGACAGACATTTTCTCTCACTGATACTTGAGAGGACAAATCTTCTTTTCTTCCCTTGTCTTCTGCTTGTCCATACAAAGCCCTGCACCCCTGTAACTAAGATGACCTCATGAGGGAAAACTGGAATTTAAAATAAGAGAAAAGTTAAAAAAAAATAGCCTTGGGGTTTTGTTCGTGGGTTGGTTCTGTGGGTTTACTTCAACTTTTTTCAGAAGCCACAGTCTGCCTTTCAGACACTCCACCAAGCCACCTGGAACAGGGGCAGCCCAGTCTGAATTTGTACTCAGTGAAGAGCATCAGGGTCTCATGGGTCCTTGGTTTCTCTTTTCACCCCAAAATTGTCCCCTTTCTTCTACTTATCTAGTGACAAAACACCTGCCACCAATACAGTGGGTAAAAATGAGGAAGAAAAATTAAAACTGAGTGGATTTCAGCAGGCAGTGACTATTAAGAGATGCCTGCACCCCAGATTTTAAAAAATTATGTTTCCAAAATCTTGTTCACCTGTGATCATTTGCTGAATTCATGCAGAATCCACAGCAAACTTCTGCCCATCTGAAGCTCTGATTGATGCCAAGACCACCCTCTCAGCCCAAGTCCTGAGCCTTTAAAGTCACTGGGACACCAAAGCCCAGTCCCAACCCACATAGTGCAAGGCTGGGTCTGACAGGAAAATGAACAGAGATGGAAATGGTTCCCCATCCCCCCACAGATTCCTCTCTTAATTATCTGAAGTGGTGAAGGAAAAGGACAGTTTACAATACAGGGCCTTGGACACATATGAGCATGTTGCCTTCTTTTTCTTTTACATCCTTAGGGAATCATCACAGGCAAATATTCTGCCTTAATTTGCCAACCAAGCTGCATATTGACATTTCACCCAAGGCCACAGTTTGTTCTGAGCACTGCCCAGCTTCCCACAGCTTCCCACAGGAAGCTGCTCAGCTTCTAACATCTTTCACCTTAATATTTACTCCTTTTCCTTCTGCTGACATTTCCTGGCTCTGCACCTTCCTCATGACTCAGAGACTTCCCGGACCCCAACTCCGTGGTGACATCAGCTCTGAGAGCAGAAGTTAACAAACACCACTCGTTAATTCAAACTGTAATTATGGGGGAGGGGCAGGGGCAGAGGTTGTTTGGGTTTTTTTTCAAGTGAGGATGTTGAGTTTCCTCTAAAACCATATTTAGACCTGAGCTGCAGCATGCCTGCTGTAAGGAATCCCTGTGATTTTAATGACCAAAGGACAGAAAGGAGATCACAGGGCTTTGTTTTGGTCCTGGGTGTCTCAAGAAGAATGTGTAAAGCAAACTGTGCTGCAGAACACCTGGTACAGACATAAGGCAAAAGTCCAGCAGAGCTTCGAGGTGATTTCCGTGTCCTGAAGTCACCTCTGAGAGTGACTTCATCTCCAGGAGACTCAGTGACTTAAAGAAAAACCAAAACAAAACAAAACAGTGAAGATATTTCAGACATGCCCAGCATCTGCTGGCTCAAGCAAACATCAGAACTCTATAAACACATCTGCTTTCCCTGCTTGATGTTGTACATTCACTTTTTACTTTAAAAAGGAGCAAATATCTCATCCTACATCAGCAAGGTGAAGCACTGCTGGGGCAGCATGTGAATGTCAGAGAATCATAGAAAGGTCTGGGTTGGAAGGCACCCTAAAAATCACCCAGTTGCAACCCCCTGCCATGGATGCCACCCCCTAGAACAGCTTCCTAAGGGCCTATCCCTCCTGGCCTTGAACAATTCCATGGAAAGTTGTAATACTGATGCTGTTTATAGTGGGTTTCAGCACAGCAAATTTTAGGGGAAACAAGTGCCCTAAAATCCTTCATCATTTTAGAGATTCTGAGTTTCCACCAAGTTTTACTTGAAATCACAGCTTTTCTGTATTTTTTTAAATATTATTTTTGGTGGTTTTTTAAATTTTTTGCAGGGTTTTCAATTTCACTTCCCTGATATCTCAATTCTTCAGTCAGACTTCAAACAGAGCCATTTGCAACCACATCACCTTTCCTCTCCAGGACAAGGTGACACACCTGCAAGCACTACCTGGGGCTGTGACTCAGCTCTGCCAGGAGTCACGAGCCCCAGGGACCTGCCAGGCCCCAGGTAACACGTGTCCACACAGGGGGTGAGCTCTCAGCTGGCACCAGAACAAGGTGTGAACCTGCTGGAAATTCAACCCAGGAATTCTCCTGTCAGCACAGGAACCAGTGAGATTGCAGAGCTGGGGAGGTTCCTGCAGGATTTCCAGGCTTCAACAGGTGACTTTTAATCTGATTTATCAGCAGGTCATATGAATTTCAGCAAAGTAATTGAATTTACCTCACCCCCTTTAAAAAAAAAATAAATAAAAAATCAGACTTCATAACATAAGCAAGATGTTATGAGAAACGCCCTGGAGTACTGGTAGAGATATTTGTTTTTTCAGCCTGGATTTCTTTTCTTTTTTTTTTCTTTTTTCCTTTTTGGGTGTGTTTTTTAATCTTTTAATAACTCTGTCTGGAATTATTTCTCTGTGAAAACTGCCACCCTGCTCATAAAAGGTAGAAATAATGTGCTAAGCAAATACAAACAGGCACTTTTTCAATGTCTAAACTATTTGGGGAATTTGGGGTTGAGGGATCAGAGCAGACACGTCCAGGTAGGGAAACCTTGCCCAGCATCTCAAGGGGAGGTTTTGGCATATATTAAACTTTCAGGGCAGGGATTTTGGGCTGGCTTTTCCTCTAGGGCTGGTGGTTTATTGGCCAGGCATGGCAAAAATGGATCAGCAGCACCTCTGCCCTTCTGTCATGGATGCAAGTTGAAGCCCTTCCTCCAGATGCTTCCCACATTTCTGGGCCTGGGCTTGAAGGTGACCAAACACCTCTTCAGTGCCTGCAGAGGTGAACCTGTCCTCTGCTCTGAGCCCTCTCAGCTCTCCCAATTTATCCTCTCCAGTGTCTCTTACAGACACAACTGTGGCCACATTTCTCTTCACAGAGAAAAGCAAGGCACAACTTCCCAAGAATATTTCTGAGAATCACAGCAAAGAACCTCAAAGAAAGAAAAAAACAATCCTTATCTCAACTGCTGCTCCTCTTGTTGTCCACAAGTAAAATACATTGTAAAAGATTATTTACCTAAAAGGAATTGGTAATTAGATTCTGGTGTGAGTGTTTTGATTCATTAACCAATTGAATCCACGTGTGTTGTGTGTGTGTCAGGACTGTTGGGTGACAGTCATGAGATTCTGTTCAGTAGAGTTGAGTGCTTGTGCAGATTCAGTTTAGATGTAGTATAATAATATAATATAATATAATATAATATAATATAATATAATATAATATAATATAATATAATATAATATAATATAATATAATATAATATAATATAATATAATATAATATAATATAATATAATATAATATAATATAATATATAGTAATTAATTAGCCTTCTGATATCCATGGAATCAGATGCATCATTCCTCCCCTTCGTGGGGGTTGCCTTGATTTACTACACACCACCACCTCAACGCCTGCTGCTCACACTCCCACAGGTCCCCATGAGTTTCTGCACATTTTCCTTGCTGATGTTTAAGGTCAGAACTTCACACTGAACAGCTGAGACCCTGTGTGGAAGAAACAGGATCCAGAACAGCCAGCAGCTATGTCCAGAGCTGTTGAACTTCACTTTCCAAGCTGCTCAGACCAAGACTTTCCCTCCAACCTCAGCCTCTCCCATGAGTGTTCTGTGACTCACAGGTCACTGCAAGGCTGTCCTAGCAGAAGGCTCCCATATTCTGCTCAGTCACTGCTGGCAGTGCTTCATGTGGACCATCAGTGTGATCCTGTACAGCTGCTCTCATGCTCATCCTGTCCTTACATGTTTGTTTCCTTTAATTTGAGGGATGACACTGGCCTGATCCTCTCTCATCCCACTCTTGTGCTCATCCTGTGCACTGTGGGCTGCAATCAAAAAGTGCAAACACAAGTCTCGTACTTATTTGTAGAAAACAACATAAAAATGACTAGTCAAGGGCCATCTAGCCCAGAATTTTGGTTTACAGCAGTGATCTAAGGGAAAATATGACAAGATAAACACATGGTCACATTTTTCCTGAATGCTGTCCCAGTGAATTTGTGCAAATAATTTTCAAAACCCTGAAAGCAGCAGGACTCTGTCGATGGCATATTTGGTGATGGAAAATATGTCCCTGGCAATGGAGAACATCTGTGGATACACAAAGCTCTGCTTTTCCATCCCCTGTGCTTTAAAAAGACTGAGGTGAAGGTGCTGCAGTTCCAAGAGCAGCACCAGGAGAGGGGTGAAGGTCTCAGGGAAACAGGAGAGCAGCACACACTCCAGAAAAGCCTTAATGCTAACACTGTTCCTTTTCTATAGTCAGATTTATTTGGGGATGTCTAATGGGACCACTACTATCAAATAAACAGGATTTTGCCTGAGCTGTGTTAATGGAATAACTCTGTGAAGGATAGTCCTGCTGCATGAGCACCAAAGGGTGAATCAAGATGTTTGATTTGCTGGATAAAAAACTCTTAATGTCCCCAGAATTGTCAATCCAGAGTTGTACATCCTCATGGGCAGACTTTAGATTTTGCTGCCAGGTATGTTGGTTGTTTTAGTGTTTGCAAATATCCCAGAAGAGAGGCTGTGACTCCTGGGAACAGCAACAACAACAACAACAACAAAATCTGAGGCTTTAAAGGCAACTGAATCATTTTGGAATTTAAATGGTGTTGGAAAAAATCTTGAGGAAGTGTGAAAAAGAATCTGGAACAGGCTCCCCAGGGAAGTGGTGGAGTCACCATCCCTGTCAGTGTTCAAAAACCTTTGTAGATGTGGCACTTCTCAACATGGCTTAGAGGGCATGGTGGCATTTGCTTGAAGGTTGGACTTAATGATCTTGGAGGTCTTTTCTGACCTTGATTCGATTACAGGACAATTGAAATTACAGGATCAATTAACTCCTCATGAAACCTTAAAAACTACAGGAAAAATTACTTTAAAAGGCTGAAACTGTCCGTGCAATGTCAGGATTTGGTTCAGATCTGGTTGCAGGAACAGAACACTGCCAGCCTGTGTAGTGAATATCTGTTTCTCAGACAAGCTGCTACTTGAGCAGAGCCTGCTGAAGCAAAATAGGTCCCCTCACACCACCTCACTGGAGAATAATCCTGCAGAGGAACCTTTTTTTTGCCTGCCTTCTAGCAGAGAAGCAAATGATTCCGTGGATATATGAAAAGCATCACTTGGAAGACCTCAGTATGTTTAAAGTTTATTTTTTGGCACAACCATGGAAGGAAAACACCCTTGACAAGGTCTTGGTCCCTGGAGCCTCATCACTGACCCTGTGGGTGCTTCTTTCTGTCTGTACCCAGCAGCCTGGAAAGGTAAAGCTAATGACAGCAGGATTAATCTGACATAGAGGAGGGAGCCTTCAATGCCTCTGACCCATTAACCCTAATCTCGTAATTACCCCGCCATTGATCAGGAAGTGTGCGCTAATTAGCAAAGCGTTAGAGCAGAAATTCGCACCCAAGGCGTGAGTCACAGCCTAATTATCAACACCTCCTCACAAAGGCTGGGGCTGCAGCAGGTGATGTTATCGTGGCCCTCTCCTTTTGGGCAGAAATAGCTCACAAGAACATGAGAAAATGAGTCTTGTCACTTGTCCTGCACCATCTTGTCCTTGTCGGCTGCTTTGGTGGCAACCTGGTCACAAACTAATTTATGTGACAGAAATGTCATTATAGAACCACAGAATGGTTTTGTTGGAAAGGAACCTTAAAGATCATCTCAGTCCAACCCCTTGCCATGAGCAAGGACACCTTCCACTGAACCAGGTTCCTCCAAGCCCTGTCCAACCTGGCCTTGGACACTTCCAGGGATGGAGCAGCCACAGCTTCTCTGGGCACCCTGTGCCCTCAAAGTGAAGAATTTATTCCAAATATCCAATGCAAACCTATTCTATCAATTTAAAGCCATCTCTCCTTCTCCTATCACTGCACACCTTTGCAAAAAAGTCCCTCTCCACCCTTCAGGGTTAGCCAAGCAGAATCCAGCCTTGTTTTTTGGGTGACACTAACTCAAAACCAAAACCTGGAGGGCTAATTCTCATTTATGTTGTCCCATTTTCTAATGCAAAATAATCTGCAGCCCCTGCACAAAGTAAAGCACGCTGTGTAGCAATAATTTATGACCACCAGGTGCAGGATCGACTTTGGATCCATGTCTTGGTTGCTTTCTCCAGCCTTCCCCTTCTCCTGCAAGTCCTAGAGGCCCTCTGTAGTTGATCCTTGAAGAGATCTTCCACTGAATTTCTCTAGGTGACAGGTTTGCCCCTCCTCAGAAGGGACAGGGGATTCATCCAGCCACATATTCACCTGGAGGGGTCCCTGTGGAGGTTTTGGGGAGGGGGATTGAAAGATTTCACCAGGGGAGGACCAGCTCTATGCCAAGTGCTGTTCTCACCAAGATAATGGGAGCTTTTGGGAAGGAAAAGCCTTCCTCCTGAGCTCTGCTGGGCGGTAATGGGAGTTTTTGGGAAGGAAAAGCCTTCCTCCTGAGCTCTGCTGGGCAATAATGGGAGCTTTTGGGGAAGGAAAAGCCTTCCTCCTGAGCTCTGCTGGGCGGTAATGGGAGTTTTTGGGAAGGAAAAGCCTTCCTCCTGAGCTCTGCTGGGCCCAAGGGAATGGCAGGCCCATGGGAAGATCGCCCTGCTGTGGTACAGTCACACCTGGGGTTTATTTCTCTTAGAAGACTTCTTTTGGCAGGCACAAGGTCCAGGCAGAGGCATCACCCTTCCACGTGTTGGTTATCTCCAGGGGAGGAGCTGGCTCTTCCCTCCATGCTGAATTTTAGACCCAGGAGCTCTCACGGAGCCTGGGGAGCTGGGCCAGCTCCAGAGCTCCAATGGGGACAACACAGAGGAGAAAGGAGCTTTGTGCTTTGCAAACTTTCCCTTCTCACTGCAGGCTGTAAGTGCACTCACCATGGTGGTGTCTGAGACCAAATAATCTGGTTTTTTTTGGTTTTTTTTTGGTCTTGTGAAGTGCTCAAGAGGAAGAGACAGAGGCAAAAGCCTTTCTGTTTGACATCAGCATTCCTACTGAAGAGAAAGCATTTCTGGTCAATGAGTCAAAAGAAGGCATTTTTTAAAATATTTTTTTGTTAATTTTGCAGCCAGAGGCAATTGCAATGTGGGATTGGAGCACTTTTCAGCCAAGGTCTCCAGTGGTCCTCAGGTCCAGGCAACGAGCTCCAAAACGCAGCCCACATGGAGCCTTTCCTTGATCCATGATCATGGCTCAGGAATGGGCACATATAGCTCCTCATTTGCCAAATGCAATTTTACTTTTGGTTTTATTTCTTCAAATTTCCGTTGTTGAAGGAAAAGAAAGCAAAAGCAACAAACAAAGGAAACCGCACACGAAATACATTATTTTGCCAATAATGCCTGAAAGGTGAGAATAAAATTTTCCAGTATTCCAAGAGCTAAGGCCCGGTGAGCTCCCACACCAAGAGACTAATTTGCTAAGAACAGTGTTATTCTGCCTTGTGTCTTTGAGGGCATATCAGAATTAAATGTCAGGGGTTTTGTTTCATTATCTACTTGCTTTAAAATCCATTTTCAAGTCTTGTAAGCTACTTGTGACTGGAAATGTTGTCTGAGGTGGTACAAAGTCCAAATAGCAGCTCACCCTGCAGCAAGGGATCAAGTTCCACTGCTGCACGTGGTATGCAGCTCTCTTTTGTCCTGACCTTGGGATCTTGCTACTTCATATGCCTGGAAAGCAGAATTCAAACTGGTAATAATGATAATAATTGATAATAGTTGCCCTTATAATCTGTTTTTCTTCCAAAAACGTTCAGGTGCTTTAGAACTCCTGGGAGGCTCTGGTCCCTGAACTGTTTTTATTCACTATTATTTCAATCATCACCATGTTAGCAGGCTCTAAACAAGAAGGAGTGGTGAGAATAATGGAAACTCTTTGTGTTGGAGAACTTTGTACCACATGTGTGAGTCATCTTTATTCCTTATTTATCTTTCATCTTTATTCCCTGTTTTGGTGGGATTCCCCTCAGCACTGCAAATCACCACAATTTCATTCAATCCATGTGCAAAGTGGCACTGAAAAGTCAATTCTGCCCCAGGTCAGCCTTGAGGATGGGTGAAAGACACGGCAAACCGCGTCCCTCAGGAGCTTTTGTTACTTCTACAAAATATTCTTTGCATATCTTCCACAGACCAACTCAGAGTAGAAAAGAACCTGAAATAATAAAATTAAAAGGAAGTAAAGGGAAAAAAAAAATAAAGCTAGAGCAGTACAGACAACAAAGGATGAAAGAACGAGATGATCCGGTGGTGGATAAGAGTAAAGATCTCCCTTTTCCTCCACTGAGAAAAATTTCACTGGTTTCAACTCTTTTCAAGGAAATGTTTATCTCTGTAAATAACCATATCTCTGAGAAGGTGGCCTGAAGTTGCCATCTGAACTAATTTATCCTGTTTTGGAATGAAAGAGAAGCAACTTCTCAGCGGAGTAATTCCCTGTGGACACCACCCACGTGTAGAGCCAATATGACAGGCAGCCTTAGCTCAGACCAGAGCCCTCATCAGCAGAGTTTGATTGCTCTGGCTACTCATGAAAAGTCACTTCTTCATGAAGTTAGAGCCTATTAATATACAAATCTTTAAAAATCTCTGTTATTGTGTGTTTGGATCAGAATCACAGAATAGTTTGGGTTGGAAGGGATGTTAGAATGGTCACCTAGACCAACCCCCCTGCCACAGTCAGGGACACCTTCTACTACACCAGGTGAAAAGCCCCATCCAGCCTGGCCTTGAATAGGGAAGAGTAATCCAAGATTTTACTTTTCCCCCTGATTTTGGAGGATTTTCTACAAGAGGTGTGGTTCCCTTTGTTCCTGTTGGTTGTCATAACCCAAACTTGCCATCACAGGCCACTCCAGATGATGGAGTGGTTGCTGAGGTCCCAAACTGAAAACAATAAGGACGTTTGCATTCCCTGGCACTCAAGGCTTCTCCAGTCAAGCTCCAGACAGTGAGGAATTCATCCCTCCTGCAGAGTTCTCATTGTTCCTCCTGTTTAACACACACATAACACAAGCCACAGAGATGTTTGAACATCCTGGCCAAGGTCTTGGAGGAGTCTCAGCCACAGATTCAGAAACAGCTCAGATGTCTCCTCTCCAAATCCTGCTGATAGAGCACTGTCAAAAGCTCCTCGTTCCATCACCTCAGGTAGATTCCTTTGTGCTGAATCACTGGTAGCAAAAGGAATATGGTAATTAGAATAATTAACTCCTACATAAGCAAGGCATGATGCGGTTTGCAGAGATCTCCAAGAATTCCATATCAGTAATTCACATCTACATAAATGGAAGCACTGGAAAGTCAAATCACCCAACCCCAGGCCTGTCCTTTTCAGTCACAGGCATGCCTGGGATCAGAGAGGTTGCTGTGAGCTCCTGAAACCCAGCTTGAAATAAATAGGGCAGGAGATCTTTCTCCTTTTTAATGCCTTTATTAAAAATCAGCTTGGGTGGGGAGAACAAACGGGTCATGCTCACGCCACTGCTGCTCCCAGGAGTGGCACAGAGGAGGAGGAAAAATGCAGCTTTGTCCTCTGGTCTGCAGGCAGAGCTGGGACTTCCATCCCTCATGAGAGCACCAGGAGATTCCCACTTTTTCAGTTTGACATTCGGGGTGCTCTTTCTAGGCAACATCCTTTTAGATTAGGGTGAAAGGTAAAAAGGGTCTTAGCAGACACAGGATTCTGTTCCTCACATCTAGACATCACTTCAATCTCTTAATTCCGTGGTGGCTAGTTGTTTTTAGGGGTTTTTCCTGCTAGATTTAGTGAGGGGTTTCTTCATTTGCATGCCAACCCTGATGTCACCTCCTCCTCAGAGTCCCGGGTGCCATCCTCCAGGCAGCAGCAGGGTGATACTCAACAAAGGGAATTTCTAACTATCAACAACAGGTAGTTGAAGGAAAACTATTAACAACAGGTGATTACAACATGAAATTATTAACAAACAGCTAGAACTCCAACTTGGCAGCACCTGGTTCAGCTTGTGAACTCTGCAATCTTTAAAAAAATGGACAGCTTTTCTACTCATAACACAGCTCTCCTCATGCCAAGTTGCCAAAGGGGGATAGACACCCAAAGGGACACCAAAGGTGGGTGAGAACACCAGTTAATCTTATCACATGGCTACAAGCCGTCCCAGAAAGGCTGCTTGCAACACCTCATCCTTGGAGCATTCAGCATGTGATCAAGGTCACATTTTGCATGTCAAATTCCCCAGCTGGAGACCTGGGCAATGCCCCTGAGGAATTTGGGTGTGTTTGCATAAGTGTACCTTTATCAGACATTCAGCATGCCAGGGGGAGCAGCACAAGCATGTCAGCTAGAAGAGATGCTACTCAGGATTTGGTAAAAAACACATTTTTTTTCTAGGAAGTTATGCACGATTGAGAGGAGTCTGCATTTCTCATGTTCTTTTAGACCTGGTCTCCAGGACTGGTCTTCGGAAAAGTGACAAAGTCAATGTTTCAGCTGGAGTTCAACTCCTGCAGAAACTTCACTGAGACTTTTTTGTTGTTGTTTGTTTTCCTTGGAAAAAGCCTACAGGTTGCTATGCACAGCATTCCTAATTTACCCAGCCATCTGCAGCAGAAGGCTGGTGGTGAATCAACACCAGCTGGAGCTCAGCAGAAGGTTTTAGGTTGCAATTATGCCGGGTTATGTTCTGAACCTTCATTAATGGTAGCCTCCCAACTGTTTCTAATATCTACTGATATCCTGATTGATCAGACCCTCACCAGAAGAGCAAGCAAGAGGTCCTGATGTGGTATTTAACTCCTAGATGACTGTTGGTGTCACTAAGCAAACTGGTTTTAATAATTTCCAATTTTCAGTTCATCCCCCAAAATCTACCCTCCTTTTGGTTTACAAGTTCCTCCAAAGCTGCTTCCTTCCATTTTCCAGGACCCCGAGAATCTGACAGCATATGAGACCTTGGGAAAGCAAAGTGTTTGTTTTTTGGTGTGGGAGCATGCTGAGATCAGCTCCCAGATCTATCAACCAAGATGTTAGATGCTGTCCAGGCCACCTGCAGGATTCCCTGCCCTTTTAATGGCTCACAGAAGAGGAATGTAAAGTTTAATATGTACATTTTGTCAAAACTCTGACTTGGTGTCATCCTACAGACCTTCCCATTTGGTCAAACTGATCCAAGTTCCTAATAATGGTTTCACTAACTAGAAGAATTAAGTGCAAACCAATGTATGGGGCTTTGAGCTACCTGGTCGAGTGGGACATATCCCTGCCCATGGCAGGGGTTTGGAACTGCATGATCTTTATGGTCCCTTCTGACCCAAACCTTCCTAGAATTATCTGATCTTGGTCATTGGCAAACACAAGAGTACAAAATAAGTCATTGATTGAGTCAATGAGTTGAAATCCATCATTTTTATCTAAAAGGCTTTGTACTCCATAAATAAGGGCAAGTTCAACTAAAAATTATTGATGTTTTCTCTGGAGCCCCAAACATCTTTGCTGACACCAGAGGAGACCTGAGTGCTGGTCATTTCCATTATGTTGAAACCGTTTTAATGCTCTCTGATGGTTTTATAGATGATGTAAAACACTCACACTTTATCCTCCCCTTTGCCTTGAGTGTGGACTGCTGAGGACTGGGAGATGCCAAAGTCTCTGCACAGCCTTTGGCTTCATCTACAGGAGCAGGAGTTTTGAACAGAATCAGTTTTGGGTCTTTATTTCATAAAATGAATAACAACATTCTTGAGCAGGTACAGATGAACATGTGTATTTTGAATCCCTGCTACACCTGGGAGTGAAGGGCAGGAACACTCCCACAAAATGCCTTAGAACAACTCCAGCTCCTAAGTGCCGGAAGAGATGGATTTTGGGGCTGGCTGTCAAGGCTCTGCTCACAAGGATTAAATCTTGGGATACATCAGAAATGACTTTTTGCCTTGCTCCATAGATTTGATCTTTCCTAGGCCTGGAACAGTTTTGACCCTCTACAATTTTTTGTCCTGGGAAGAGCACAATCAAGTTCTGTTCTTAATGTTGGAGCTGGAAATTCAATATATCTTCACTGATTTCTACTGGTTTGATTTAAGCTGGTTGAAATTGGAACATGACATAGAGACAGACCCATTGCTTCAGCTGCACATGTCCCTCTAACATTTCTTCACTGTTTAAAGTGAGGGATGCTTTGTATCTGGTCTCAGGTAACTCAGTGAACCATATTTGATAACCTCTCTGTCAGAGAATCACAGAAGGGTTTGGGTTGGAAGAGACTTTTCAGATCATCCAGTTCCAACTCCCTGCCATGGGCAGGGACACCTTCCACTAATCCCAGGTTACTCCAAGCCCAGTCCAGCCTGGCCTTGGACACTTCCAGGGATCCAGGGGCAGTTCCAGCTTCTCTGGGAAACAAATCTCTGTTTCCCTTCGACCTTCACTGAAGGATCTGCTCAATCTTCACAAGTTTATGCTGAAAGTGGAGAGCATCCTATAGGCAAACACAGACCAGAAAGAGCAGCACTGGAACTCCCAGTCACTATCTTTTGTCTGGAGTTTGCTCAATCTCAGATAACAGTCCTTAGGGGGTTTTTTTGGTTTGTTTTTTTTTCCTATGAATTTTGAAGGGAAATGGGCAGGTTTTTGTCTTAAGAGACTGGTTTTTGGGTTGTTGTTTTTTTTTTTTCTTTTTAAATGTGCAGTCAGCCCATAAAACCAGGATTTGCTACTAATTATTCAATCCAATGATCCTGGAAGTATCCTCCAAACCCACTCCTAGAGGGATCACAAGGAGCCAAGACGTGGGATGGCAGTAGATGGCGCTGAAGGCCTTGGAGCCCATCAAGGAGCCCCTATCAACCCACTCCCACCTTGCAGGGCTTCCGAAAAACCTTCCCCCACTCTGCTCCCCTCCTACAGCAGAACACAGGGAGACCTTGCCACTGAAACCTGGGACATTTCGAGACCACATGCTGTGGATGATGGTTAGAGGGTCTAACTGGTAGGATGACAATGGCAACGAGCCAGGGACCACAGAAGATCCCTGGTTTTGGACAGCAGCCCTGTGTAGTGCCTTTTCCAGTACCAGCCTATTTGGAGTGTTCCACACGGCCACAAAGCAGCTGATGGCTCCTTGCTCTGATCTCAGTAACCTCTCCAGAGGCAATTTACATTTATAGATTCAGAAGTGTGTCTCCAATTATAGAAGTGCTGCAAGGTGGCTCCAAGGCACTGTCACCAAGAGACCCCCTGGGGACTTGACAGCTCCTGGGTCAGGAGCCATCCTACTTCCTCTTATCTGATAGAACACGCTGTATCTTAGCTGGAACTTGACACTTGATTGAAAAAAGACTGCTGTGACCTCCCAGACTTCCCTGCCTGCTCCTCTGAAGGTTTCAAGAAAAAAAAAAAAAAAAAAAAAAAAAGCAGAGGAAAGAGAGGAAAGTATTCCTTTGGCCTGCTCTGTAGGTGATATCCATGTGGTGGTGTGGCTGGAGGAGGTTGTACCTCATGGTGACTCAGACCTGGGATCACAAAGGTTTCTTAGCTGAAAAAACGCAAATTTGTGTCTATTCCACTGGTGGGTGGAAGAAACACACATTTCCAGATGCTCACAGGAAGGAGCAGTGGAAGGATGACTTCAAGTGGAGCATGTGTCATATTGAAGCACTTTCTGGTGTGACTAAGTTGAGTTGTGCCTTCTGTACCTCAGAGAGAGCAGAGGAGATGGACAGATCTGCCTGATCGTGGCTCCCTGTCCAATCATTTGTATCAAAGGCAAATGGGCATTTTTTTATTTTTAGTCTAAACTGGACATCACACCTGCTGCTTGCTCTGGGAGCTGAGCATCACCCTCATTTCCCTTGGAGTTAAATTGCAGTATGGGCACTGCTGGGGCACCTCAGTTAAGTACGGAGTGTTCCTGGCAAATTGGTGTCATAAAGGCTATAAAAGCAGATAAGGATAAAATATGTCCTTAATTGCTTGTGAGGACAGGAGCAACCAGACTTGGGCCAGACAAGAATCTCCACATTACCCTTAATGCTTCTTGGAGCTCAAACCCGTTCCAATTCAGGAGCCTCACCAGGGCAGTGGAGAAAAACCCCAAGGATGACTTCAGAATAAACCCCAGCTCCATAAAATACTCAGGATAGCTGAGAACTTCCTTGTTTTTCACACCCTGGTAGACATTGGAAAAACCTTCTCCTGGGGCCAGTTCCCTGACCTCCAGCAGCCCAGGGTTACTCATCCCATCACAGGTCATTGTGACCATTTTAGACAGGAAATTAAGCTTCTCTCTAAACACCCCTTATCTAATCTCCGTGGTCAGTATTTCCACCTTGCTTGCACTAAAGACATTTCCTGACATCCATAAAGCTGTGACAGGTCACAGGACAGTTATCACCTGGCTGTGTGTGCTCACAGTGAGGGGAAGCTGCAACACCTCCACGTTTTACCTGCAGACTCATTAAATCAGCCCTTGGATGGAACTCTTCAGTGGTCATGTGATCAAGGCTAGGAATTAACTAGAATTTAGTCATATAAGGTCATTTCATTCTTCTCATGGCAGTTATCTTGAGATGATCAGGACATTGATCCCTGCACTGGATCCACATTGATTCTACAAAGTACAACAGGTGCCTGTTTGGTTTTTTTTTCTTTATGAACAGGAACAAGGGCATGTGGTGACAGGACAAGGGGGAATGGTTTCTAATTGAAAGAGAATAGGTTTAGATTGGATATTACAAAGAAATTCTTCCCTGTGAGGATGTGGTGAGGCCCTGGCAACCTGGCACAAGTTGCCCAGAGAAGCTGTGGCTGCCTCATCCCTGGAAGTGTCCCAGGCCAGGTTGGATGGGGCTTGGAGCAACCCGGGATAGTGAAAGGTGTCCCTGCCCATGGAAATGGGGTTGGAATAAGATGGAATTTAGGTTTCTTTCCAACCCAGACTACTCTGTAACTTTTAATTAATTGTTCCTGATGAGGTTTGCTCTGGCTGGGATAACCAGTGCTGTGTGCTAACCTAATTCATCCCAGAAACATTCCCATAAAAGCCCATGCTGGTGTTAAGCTCACCTAAATGCTCATAACTAGACAGATGGAGAAAAGATGCACATGTGTGTGTGTGCCAAGACTGAAATGGCATCATCTGTCATGCATTCACTCTTGCAAACATCTGATTTATGCATCATTAATGCCAAGACACCCAGATTATCATTTCCAGCACTGTGTACTCATCCGTAGGTGAACGTGGGTGGATAGAGATTTATGTCTGTTAAATGCTTTAGCATACACACATGAATATGTGAGTGGTCTAATCTGAGTGCAAGATTAGAAATGGATAGACAAATGTGTGGTGCAGAAGAGTTGTTCAGATATCCAAAAGGATATCTTGTGCACCTAGTTGTCAAATTGCTAGAAATCCCAGCATATTTATAACAAATCTTGCCAGCTCCTTTCCTCCCCTGCCTTAGCAGATGAAAGTGTGCCCAGGTTTGCTGGGATCAAAGGAATCCATCATCCACGAATGAGTGTGTGCCCCTGTGACACAGAAACAAATATTTGGATGCTGAACTGGCAATAAATAAATACCTGCCAGTGTTTATTCCACACCCCAGGGTGGGGCTGGCACTCAAGCTGATCAAGTGTTTGTTTTGTCGGTCTCTGGGGGGGGCTTTTCCCATCCTTTCCCAGCCCTCTGGTGGGGTTTGACAGGCAGGGGCTGACAGTGCTGCTCTGTGTGACAAAAAAAGCTGCCGAGGTGGGCTGGAGATCGACTCATCAGGGAGCTTTAATGAGCAGTGTGGGGAAAGAAGAAGCATCTCCCTACATACAGAGTGAGTCAAACTCACCTCTGGCAAATGGAGAAGAAGACCTGGAGCAGAGGAGGCGTTGACAAGGCACTGTATGTGCTCTCAGTCACATCCTCTGCTGTTTACTCCAGCTGCAGGGATGTGAGCAGAAGTAAAACCTGATTTAGGTCACATATGCCTTTCTCTTTGCTCAGTGCTGGAATCAAAACATCCTGTGGGCAAGAGGAGGAGATGAGGACCGAGTGCATTGTCTGGGAGATGAGATAGGACTTGATGCACAGTCCTGGACTAGGAGCCAGGCCATTTCTCCCAGCAGAGAGCTGGTTTTGCTTCTCTCTAGAACCTTCTTTTCTGTTGTTGTTGTTGTTGATTCATGACAGGTAAGTTTGACTTATCTGAGACTTTATTTTCATAATGAAGAAGCTTTGAATATCTAATGAACTCTGTTCCCATGTTGTTCTGTAAAGCAAACTCTACCTGGCAAGGAATTTGTTAGATTGATGCACCTAAACAATAGGTATGCTTTGCTTCCTCATCTGCCCACCCACCCAGCCTTCCCAGTGCAGCCTCTGGGCTCTGCAAAAAACCACATCCCCTTGGAGTCAGGGAGTCAGTTTGGGACCTCTGACATCCATCTGCTGAGCAAAGCCAGAAGGAGCTGTGCCAGGAGCCCCACTCCAGGTAACCCAAAGCACCTGACCCCATCTCATGCAATTTAGATTTGGGGCAGTGGTAGGGCCATCACTTCCAGGGATGAGGCAGCAACAGCTTCTCTGGGCAACCTGTGCCACCTTACCACCTTCTCAGCCAAGGATTTCTTCATTTTATCTAAACTAAATCTCCTCTCTTTTAGTTTAAAACCCTTTCTCCTTGTCCAATCTCTATCTGCCTATGTAAAAAATCACCTTCCTTTTTATAAACCCCCCCTTCAGGCACCAGGAGGTGTTTTAAGGAATCCCTGGAGCCTTTTCTTCCCCAGCTCTCCCTGGGGTCCTGTCTCCAGAGCAGAGGTTCTCCAGCCCTTGGAACATTTCCATGGCTTCCTCTGGACTGTCTCCAGCAGCTCCACATCCTTCTGCTGTTGGGGTCCCAGAGCTGGAGGCAGCTCTGCAGCTGAGGTCTCACTGCAGAAGGGTGAAGAGGGAGAATCCTCTCCTTCCACTGCTGCCCACACTTCTTATGATGCAGCCCAGGATGTCCTTCAGTCACAACTCCAGTGAGTAAACTGGAAGGAACCCTCTCACCAGGAGGCCACACTTAGGGACAGATCACAAGACCAGTGCTGCTGCTTGTCTCTGCTCTCTCAACAGCAGAGAAGGAAAAGGAGGCTTCAAGCCCTGTGACCAAGCAGTGGGAGAGCTCTCCACCATCTGCCTGCTGGTAAATTAAACATGAGCTTTGCCTAAGCACACGGCAATTACTGGAAAAGGCTGACTGTGACATGTGGTGACATCCTCCCCCTCGCTTCCTCTCTCTCCCCCCGTGTGAACGCAGCCCTGACTCCGGGGCAGCTCAGCCAGCGCCAGGTAAAAATGCAAATCTCAGCCACTTCTTGCACTCACCACTGTGAAAAACTCCAACCATTTGTTTTTAAAATTTTAAAAGTTTAATAGTTATAAAAATAGGAATACCATTAGAGTAATAATAATTTGGACAATTTGAATTAGGACAATATGAGACAATAGAAACAAAGAGTTACAGACAGTCTGGGTACCTCTTTCTGGGCAGCATAAGTCCAAAAAAGGAACCACGTTCACAAAGGATTAACCCTTAAAATAATAACCTGTTGCATATTCATACACCTCATCGATGATGCATAAATTCCACTCAAACAAATATTCTGTCTGGGCAGTGCCAGCTTCTTCCTCTGAATCCTGACAGCATCTCCAGGGCTGAGTGAGGCAGGAAGAAGTTCATGTCTCCTGATGATGGGGCAATAAATTCTCTTTCTCTGAAAGATTCAGGTGTCCTGTGGCTGCTATCTCAGTGTGAATCCTTTCTTTAGAAAAAAAGTATCCTACACAGCATAGTTTCTATTTTAACATTTTGTTATAACCTGAAACTATATTTACCATACTACTTAAGAAAATTAATACAGTGTTACTTTCTAACACAACACATATCATATTCATTTGAATATTTGCAAAAAGCCAATCATAAAATACACATTTTTCACACCATGTCTGACAGGGCTGCACTCACCAGAGAAATAACCTCTCACAGCCCTGGCTGCCTCCAGGGAGGAGCCAAGCCTGCCTGCTTCCTGCAGGCTTGGTGGAAATGGATGAACAGAATGCACCTGAAGTCCAGCAGTTTTATGGCCCAGGCTGGTTGCTGTTAACCTTTTCCAGCCTGGTGGAGAGTTAGGAATACAACAATTAACACCTGGCTGTCAGCAAGGCACAGGTTTTAAATCAAAGCATCAACACTAATAAATAAAATGGCAAGAAGTTAAAGGAAGTAAATATCCAGTTTGGACACCAGTTAGAGGTTCTCCTGTGCTTCATGACTCTGGTCCATGAAGAGATAGTGATAGGACAAGGAGGAACAGTTTTAAACTAAAAGAGGAGAGATTTGGATTAGATGTAATGAAGAAACTCTTTACTCAAAGAGTAGTAAGGCACTGGAGTAAGCTGCCTGGTGAAACTGGGACTGTCCCATCCCTGGAAGTGTCCAAGGACAGATTGGATGGGACTTGGAGCAACCTGGTCTCATGGAAGGTGTCCATGGCAAGGAGTGGAACAAGATGATCTTGAAGGTTCCTTCCAGCCCAAACCACCCTGTGGTTCTGCCAGCATCTGCCCCATCAGACAACATCCCTTCTGCTGCAATCCCCAATCCCTGCAGATCCTGAACTAGAGGGCAGTGCCCAAAGTGAGGTGAGAGCACGAGGCTGATGTGCCCTGTGGGATCACTGTTTGCTTGGGATTGCCTAGCAGCAGGTCCCAGGACTGCAGAAAATCCATTACTGGGACCATGGAGGAGGGAGGAGGGGGATGCTGGCTCTGGAGGGCAGGGAGAATGTGTTTCCACCTTGTCTCCCTTTTGGGAGATGCCCTGGCTATGTTCTAAAGCAGAATGGGCTCCACATCTGAGCCCTGGTTTTGATCTCTTCCCATACAGGTTCATGACTCAAACTGCTGGACATCCAGGTGGGTGTGTGACTCTTCCTAGAGGCTCTAACAGAAATTCATCCCTCCAAGAATCACTGAAGTACCCCTGGGGATCACAGAGAGTGAGAAATGAGGCCATTCACCACTTCTGTCAGACCCTTCCTGGACAAATAAACCAAACACAGAGATTGAGATCCAACAGATCTATCCTGGATCCACTCTCTGGATCCCTCTCTGACCTCCTGGCCCCCAAGATGCACAGAGGAGCTCATGCCACCCCCAGACATAACAACAGTGATAGTCACAAAGACAACAATGATAATAGAAATTTAAAAAATACAACTTTTCTGTCTGTCAAGGCCAGACCTGCCTTGGGGTGATTTGCACACATACAGACATCAGCACAATAGGCAACTTTCAGTGGTTCAACAACCAGAGCTGGCAGCTGAAGGGGGAAATATTTTAGGCCTCTGCCCAAAAACTGTGCAGAACCAGGTGATTTCCCACAGCTGTCCCCTTCCACGTGCAAGTGGTGGGGATGGAGCTTCCCTCTGAGTGTTGGGACTTTCCAGGGGCTGTGCATGGTGTGGCCATAGGGTGCCTCATGCTCATGTGGCTGCAGCTGCTCCCAGTCCTGCCCAGTTCATCCATCATGGTTATTGTCCCCCTGACAGCAGATTGCTTCCCTCAGCTGTGCTCACAGACCCTGTAGCTACAATCCACACAACTCTGTGGTCCACAGGCTGCACCTGTGGTCAAGATCCTTCTCAGTGTGCCTCAAATAAGGAGGTGATTTGAGGCCTCTGATTTATTTTGGGAGAGGACCTTTGGCCAGCAGACACCCCCAGCTGATGCCTGTGCCCAGGCTGGGTGATGGGTACAAAGTGGCTGCATCCCTGAGCCCTGGCATCCCCTGCACTGCTCCTGCTTAGTGCAGGCACACACCAGGGACACAGCAAAACTGCACTGATCACCCCTGCCCTGACCCTGTTGGTTTGGCACTATAAACACAGCCTGGAATGTAGATGCAGAGAGCTTCAATTTTTGACCAACCAGTATTTTGATCTCAGGAAAAAGCTCACCCAGAAGAATCCTGCATGGCTCTGCCTGCATTCCCAGCCTCACTTAAACACAGCTGACTTCTCCCAGCAGCCACAACCCTGCTAGGATCCCTGCCTGCTCAGATGAGCTCCTACAGACAGTGGCTATAAATAATCCCAGCCAGCACCAGGAATGACCTCCCTGGCAGATTTAGTTCCTGCAGGCATGACCAATACCCAGTGATTTAATTTGCTCTTTGCACACAGTTGCTTGGGCCCTTTGGTTAATTACCTAGAAGAGGAAACTACTGGATTTCCACCCTGGAATATCTCAGTTTTTGATGGCTCCAGTGATGTACCCTGTCTCAGCAGAGGGGATGATAACCCAGAGAGGGTTGCAGCTAATGGGATCTGTCTGAAACATGTCCAGGTCACCTGAGGACACCAGGCCTGATTCTGACACAGCCATTAGGTCCATTTCCTTGGGTGGATTTGCTCCTAAGCCCTCCCAGGAAATGTTTCCTTATCCAGAGGTACCTTGATCTCTGGCATTTGCCTATTGAGGCATGAGGGGATTGTGAGTGAGAGTGCATCTCCCACACAGCCTGGCCTTGGACTCCACCCTTCAAAACTGGACACAGACCTCTTCCAGAGATGGATTCCACAGCTGTTTATCTCAAATCAGCTCTTCAAAACAACAGAGGAATTTGGCAGCTGCTGAGTATTTCCCTTTAGCTTTGCACAGGGGCAAACACATCCCCTTTTGGAGCAGGGACAGTTTGCTTGTGCTCATTTACCACTTTAACACTGACTTTCTGGACAGTTGGTGTTTATTAGTTGTTGCTTGTGTTTCTTTGGCACTTTTGGCACTGATGGTTCATTTTTAGGTGGTTCTGTGAGGAGCAAGGAGTTGATGTAATGATCCATATGGATCCCTTCCAACCTGAGATGTTCTACACTTCTACAACTCTGATCCATAGTCTGCAAGAGATGCACAGACATGAGACCTCCATCCACAGCCAGTGGATGGGTGGGACTTTGGGGCTGTGTGGGCTCCTGCATGCTCTTGGCAAACATCACACTTTCCAAAGACCTTGGCTGTGCCAAAGACAAGCCATGAAACCAAATCCTCTCCCCCAGGCTAGCACAAAAACCCTCCAGGGCACCCAGAAAGAGAAATACTTTGCAATGCATTGCTGCACTGTGTTTCTTTTGGCACTTTTGGCACTGATGGTTCATTTTTAGGTGGTTCTGTGAGGAGCTAGGAGTTGATGTAATGATCCATATGGATCCCTTCCAACCTGAGATGTTCTAGCTGTGCCAAAGACAAGCCATGAAACCAGATCCTCTCCCCCAGGCTAGCACAAAAACCCTCCAGGGCACCCAGAAAGAGAAATACTTTGCAATGCATTGCTGCCATTGAGGGCAGATGCCCAGGCTGCATTTGTGGGGGAAAAAAAAAAAAATTGAAGAGGCCCCTAAAGAAGCTGCAAAACTCAAATTACAGTCTCAGACTCACAACATGGCAAGGGCAGCCCATCAGCCAAACCCAACACGTGCATGGGCTCACCCTGTGACATCCCTGCCATTGCCTGGCTTAGCTAAACCCTCCCAGCTCTGCTGAGTCGGCCTTTCTGCAGGAAAATCACCTTCTAACCAGGCAAAAAGCCATCCCAGGCTGGCTGACACCTTCACAGCCCTAATCACCCTCCATCCCCTCCTTCCCAGCCCTGGAGCAGGCATGCAGGCACAGGGCAGCAGAGCTTTGCTAGGAGAGGCTTGGGGAGGAAGGTGCAGACAGGCTCAGATCAGCTTAGCAGACAGGGAGGTAATTAATAGCCTGATAAAACCACCAAGGGCAGACAGGTGGGCTTTGTGCTCCAGCCCAGACCTCCCAGCCTCTCTCCCTGTCTGGGGCATCGCTGACAGAGCTGCTGAGAGCATTTCCAGGGATGACAGTGACACCAGAGACACCAGGCTGGGTCACATCTGCATTCCAGAGGTTGCTCCTCTCAGGAGGTGCCTGGGGGTGGTCCAGCCCTGTGCAAGATAAGGGCAGTGAAAGCCTCATTTCATCTTTAATGAGTGATAAAAGGTCACTCCCATTCTCCCATCAGTGGTTCTTCTTCCCCCAGCATTACTCCAGTGCAGGGTTTTCCAACAAGGGAATATTTTTTTTCAAAAAAGGCCAACGTTTCTTTAAAAACATCTTCAGAAAAACAGGGAAAATGATATGTCAGTTCATGAGGTCAAAAAGAGCTTCAGAAATTTTGAAAAATATCACTTTCCATTCAACTTGGACAGGAAGGTATTTTTATTTTTATTTACATTTTAAAAAGAAGATCTCTGGTGAACCAAGATCCTTGGTTTTCAGCCAGCTGTAACCATGAGTCCTTCAAACCCTTTATTACAACTTTTTTGGCTTAATTCACTTTCTTCCCAGTCCCATCACTCTCCAGGGTTTGCTGACTCCTGCAAGGGATTTTATTTAATGGATGCAGGTGGACTTCTTTCCTCTCTGCAACGGACCCCATCACGGGCAAAATTGTGCCAAAAAATAGGATTGAATCAGTCTCTGTGTAGTGGCCATGCTGAGAAATATTCACCATAAACCAATTAACAAGTCTGGAAAGGCATCTCAGTCATTATTACAAATTAATTATGATTAATAAATTTTTTTAAAATTATTTTCTTATGCCTTGCTTATACAGCAGCCAGTCCTTGCTGGGTAATTAACAGCCAGATAATAACCTCCCTGTACCAAGTGACTTCAAAAAGGTGGGCTTAGCACACCAGTGATGGTGTAAAAATGTCACTGGGAGAGTGCCCAAGTGGATGATGGAAAGACTGGGACAAAATGCCAAAACAGTGCTGAAGGATGAGGCAGGCAGAGAGAATAAGGGGGATGTGTGACAGCAGAGCACATCTGAAGCTGTCACAGGTGAGCCAAGGCTGGCAGGAGGAGTGAGTGAGTGAGTCAGGGCAGCACTGTGGTGTCACTGAGGGGAGAGGGTGACATTAATACTGTCTGAAAGGGAGAAGAGCAGCCCTGGACTGCCAGGGTAAGTCACGGTCCCTGCAGCAGCACCAGTGGGAAAGGCAGGAGGGAGATCACCCCTACATGCAGGTGACACCCAAAGGGACACCCAAGGACAGTGTGCCAGCAGCACAGAGTGCATGGGGTGACCAGCATGGGGTGACCAGGCACCTGTGTGAGAGCCACAGCCTCGTGTCCCCCTCTGCCACTGATGGATCAGCGCCCTGGGGTAATGGGTGGGTGGAGATGGAGCAAGAACCAGAGAAATGCAAGGTGACATTTGCATGGTGGGACTCCCAAGGGAGGACATTGATATTTTTAGGTGCCACCAACCTCTAAAGCAGCACTAGCCAGAAAGCCTTCTCCTCTCTTCATCTCCAGCTCTGCCCACAGGTTGGCACCCAGCTGTGGTGGAGGAATCCAGCACAGGCTCTCCAGTCTGGTTTGGATGACATTTATCAAAATGCTGGGTTTTCCTTCTGCTGATGCTCAGGCAGTCATTTGGGTGGATGAAGGCAGCAAAAGGCAAGACCCAGCTCTGGAAATACCTCCTCATAATGACCAAAATCACAGCTTAATTGTGGGGTTTGAGCTGCAGCTAGAAATGTCTGGATTTGGGGCTGCACTCATTCTTGAGCTGTCCTCCCCCATGGTAATTATTCGTTAGGTCTTAATTACTGTTTCTCTTTGTAGCTCTAATTCAGTTGCATTTTTTGGTCACAACCTCTGCTGCCACCCACTTCTCTAACTTCTCCTCTGAGCCACCAACATCAAATCAGTACAAAGAGCACTCAGATACCTCTTAAAGATCAAATAATGTTTGCTGGTGTCTGGCCAGGAGTGGGTGCAGTATCAGAGTCTGCATCTTCTACTAGAGGGAGAAGCAATTCATAAAGCTTGGGGAATCCTGAATGTTGTCCCTTCAGACCATGTTAGATCTGAATCTTAGATCAGCAAGGAAAACAATCTTCTCCCTGTGCAGGAAGCTGGGTGGACAGATTCATCAGCTGGGTTTTGTCTGGCTTGCCCTGAAGCTCACCAGACTCAGTAACAGTTGTCACAGTGTAAATTAGATTTTCCTTAGGATTGGGGGAGATAACATCCAGGGAAGACCTCTCAAGGTCTTGTTGATCTCACCATCAGCTGAGCTGGAGCTGCTGGGTACACCCATGACCTCCCCAGAGCAGACACAGCTCCTGGACCACAGAGCAGGGCACTTCCAGGGGGAGCATGAGAGATGAAGCCAACCTTGATGAAGGCACTGCAAATTCATTTCCTAAAATAGAATCATAAGATGGTTTGGGTTGGAAGGGACATTTAAAGGTTATCTTGTCCAACCCCCCTGCAATGAGCAGGAACATCTTCAGCTAGATCAGGTTTATGGAAATATGTCAATGCTTTTGGTGTTGACTCCTACCACTACTCCTCCATCTATGTCTTCCAGCATTGCTGATAAATAAATTCAATTTTGATACACTTTTTCTACTCACCACACCACTCAGCCTCAAAGAAGACACAGTTGGACACACACAGACAAGGGAAATATGAGGGAAAAATATTCACACCCACACAGCTTTCCATTAGCCATGAATGCAGCAAGGGCTCCCCTGGGGGTAGGGAAGGGACCCTGACATTTGGCAGAGTTTAGGAGCAGCAAGACTGATTTACACAGAGCTAGAACCCAGCCAGATCCCTGGCCACTTCCATGAGACCTGTGTGTCTAAAAAATGCCTCTAAGCCTGGGGATTAAACCCTTCCCAAAACCTCCACTTCCATCTAAAAAAGAACAAAGGGGAGATGATTTATGCCATCTCTCAACATAAATATATTCCTTCCCAGGACATCTTGGTTGCAACAAAACTGCACAAGTGCACCTAGACCCTGGAAATATTGCAAATAATTCCTACTAGAGCACCTTGCAAAGCAATTCCAGAAAACAGCCGTTTCTTTTTATCTTTTTTTCTCACAGATGGATAAAAAAGGAAGAAAAACCCCTCCAATCCCATCAGGTGAGGGCAGCCACTCCCCAGCCCGAGGCAGGTGAGCGGTGCCGGCTGTGCTCCATCCAATGTGTTGCATTGTAAAGGTTTGCCCGGGGTTGAGTTAATCCCAGACACATTCCTGAGCCATCAATCAGAGCTGAGTCAGCCAGCGTGACTGCTCTGCCCTTTCTATTTTTTTTTTAGCCATCACAAGTTCTCTCGCCTTGTTTGCCAGCAGTGAGCTGGGGGGGGTTATTCCTTTTTTTTTTTTTTTTTTTAATAGAAATGGGGCTTGACTGGGAGCAGGGAAATGTTCCTGCTGTCGAGTATAACCTTTAAAGCTGCAGTGCCTCGAGGAGCTTCTACTCTCTGGGATGCTGCTACGAAATGCATCTCATGGAAGGAAAATAAAGGATGCTGCTGCCTGGGATGGCACTGGCTCCCCTCCCTTACTTTGGGGTGGTGTGACACAAGCCCCATCGTGCACATGGAAAAAAGAACAGATTTTGGAGGGGGGTATTTTCTTACAAAGCAGCCTTGGAAATGCTGCCCAAAGCCACTCTCAGGGAGGCAAAACCTTCCCCCCCCCCCCCACCCCGTGCTCTTCCCACAAGGACAAGGTTTTATCAAGGCTTCCAAAGAGCCCCTGGGGAGGGCAGGGGAGCTGCACTGATGTTGTGGCTCCGTGTGACCTCAGCCCACCCCGGCTGGAGGTGTTATCAGAACCCCTGCAGACTCCCTGTGAGGTGGGTGCAAGGCTATGCTCATTGCCCTAAAACAAGTGTTTAGTCTCTGCCTGGTTCAAGGAGACAGCCAGGTTGCTAGAGATAAAAAAAAAACATCTAAAAAAAAAATTAAAATCTTGTGACTCCTGGATTTCCTGGAGAGCACAGGTCCTCCATGCCCTCAGGATGCACACAGGGATGAGCATGGCCACAATCTCACACCTCAGCATGTCCACCTAGAAAATATTATTGCAGATGCCTCCATCTCATATAAAATGAGAGAAAACCCGCCTTGGTGGGAGGGCCTGGAGCACAGAGCAACTGGGAGAAGGGAGATGATCCCTGAGCACCCCAAAAAGCTCTGGCCCAAAGCAAAGCCTGACAGGCTCTGCCAGCCCAGGGGAGAGCAGGGCAAGGGCTGCACTTCACCAGCAGGAGCCAAACCACGGAGCTGAGCTGGGATGCACAGCACTCTCCACCTTTTAGCCCCTTCAGCTCCCCACAAGCTTTTAGAGATACAACTCCCATAGTGGGACAATCCTCTAATCACAGAAGAGGCATCCACCCAAGGTGTGCTCCCAAATATCATGTCAAATTACACCTTTTCCTGCCTTCTCCCACTTTTTCCTCTGGAACAATAAATTAATATTAAATTAATTAATAAAAACCCCACAGACAGGTTTACAAGGAACTTAAATTGCAGCTGCTGTTTTCCTGCCTTCAGGGCAGACAGACCTTATCTCAGGGGACAGCTGTGTCCAGCCATTCATTCAGCACCCAGGTATTTAATTTCAAGAATTTGCACCCTAGGTTTAGATCTAGGCAGGACAAGTCCCAGTACATCACTTTTCTACTCAAGAGTGATGGAGCATGTAGAGCTTGGGGGGCATTTGCTTGTTATAAGTAGGAGTTAACACTTGTAGGATTCATAGAATGGCTTGAAAAACACCTTCCACTAGACCAGGCTGCTCCAAGCCCCCTTCAACTTAGCCTTGAATACTTCCAGGCATGGAGCATCCAATCTCTCTTTTATAAGAATTATTTGTAAGGCACAGGAACACATGTGTGAGGCAGCACAGAGTGGCACATGCTGACCCTTAGGGCCTGGGAGCATGAATTCTGACACAAGGAAGAACCAGATCACATCTGTATTTCAACAAGATATTTTATTGGTCCAGCAACTGCAAAATATACAAATTTCTGAAAGGCATACCCTGTTTTTAAGCTGGCACAGCTTTATATCAGGCAATTATTCCAGATGTATATACAGAACAGTTAACATACCACAAATCAAAAAAAAAAAGTAATCCCAAGTAACTACATCCTTCTCTCCAAGCTTTGCAGTATACATTAAATAAATAAAAAGCGCTTTGCTATTAAAAAAAAATTAAAAAAATAAATTCAAGTATCACAAAGGAAAACAAACCAGAGAGCAAAAAAAGAAAGGTGGGGGAAGAAATCATTGGTGTGGTTTGACATGTCCTCTCTGCCAATCTGCCTTGGCTGTGGCATCAACTGCCCAGTCCTTGGCTCTGTTCACCAAAAAAAAAACAGACAGCAATTTTTTTGGGGCAGTTGTGATGGCACAGGGTTGACATAATCCCATCAACCCCTCCAGCACAAGAGGAACTCCGGAGAGCAGTTCAAATTTCAGGTTTAGGTAGACCTACTGAGACATCTATTATTACTAAAGGATGAAATTTTGGGTTTTTTTCTGTTTTTTTATATATATATTTATATATATACACACACAAATACACACCAAAACATCCGCGCAATTCCACGTGTACAGGATTGATCTCGGGGCAGCCAGACGTCACGTTTGTATTTGCTGGCTTATCTTTTTGCAGCAGCAGGAGGAGAGAGATAAAACTCCCCACGAAGGAGGAAGGTGAAAAGAGCCAAGTGAGTGGCCTCCCCAAAACATTCATTTATCTGAAAGGCAGAGAAACCCAAAGCACAGCTGCACAAGGGAGAAGTCTGCTTTTAATGAGGCTGTTAAAACAGAAATACAGCAGAGGGGGGTGGAGTGTTCTTTGTTTTATCTGTACAGGACTATGATACACATATGCACAAGCTGACACAGGCAGGGCACTGCCAGGACTGTCACCCCATGGGACACGGGCTGAGCGTGGCCCCGGAGCCCTCCCGCCGTCGGTGCCGCTCCGAGCGCGAGGCCGAAGCGCGAGGCACTGTGGTTCACCTTTTCCCAAAGGAAAAAAAAACACACCAAACCCACCCCCAAAACATGCACACACTCAAAGAGATCATTTCTCCACCAAACCTCTCCAATCCCATCTCTGGGGATGGTGTTCCCTACACAAGACATTGGGGAATGCCATGGGAAGATGAATCCAAAGGGTTGCCCACCCCCAGTTCCCCAGCCTAGTGCTGCAGGAGGGGGGGCTGCCTTCACCTCCTGCCTCCAGCAAAAAAAAAAAAAAAAAAAACATGAGATGGGCATGGAGAAGATGTTGCATATAGGTGGGGGAAAAAAAAATCCAACCCATAACCCAAAAAAAAAAAAAAAAAAAAAAAAAAAAAAAAAATCCAAAATCCACAGATTTTTGCACAAAGCAATAGTGGTTAATTGCCATTTTTAACTGCTGTCTCCCAGCCCAGGACACGGATCAAACCCCTGGGAGTTGGCTGATAGAATCAGTCAGGTCCTCACCCTGTTCCCCCCACCTCAAACACTGTAACTACTATTATTTTGTAGTCCCAGCTTTCCAGCATGCAAAATACAATTAAAAACAAACAGAAAAAGTTGCCTGTATTCAGGCTTCCCCTGTTAAGGGGCACAACTAGGGAAAAAAATAAAGTAGTTATGCTTCTGCCACAAATAAAGTGCAAAAACCAAGCAGTTTCTAAGTATATACATATACACACACACACGTGTGTGCATGTATATATAAAATTAAAAAATACAGACAAAAATGTCCCTTCTTGTGGCTCTTTGCAGTCAGACAGGGACTCCTGCAACCCAGCCAGATCTCTGGCCACCTCCATGAGACCTGTGTGTCTACAAAATGCCTCTAAGCCTAGGGATTCAAACCCTTCCCAATACCTCCACTTTCATCTAAAAAAGAAGAAAGGGGAGATGAAGTACCAGCACAGCACCTCAAACAGTGCCCAGCCTCCCCAAAATTTAACCCATGCCTGAACTCAGACCATCCCTGGGTGCTCCCCAAGATGAAAGCATCACCCAAGCCCCTGCTGGCATGGTTCCTCATGCACTGCAGGCATATTTTAACCAGTTTTAGCAGCAGATCTACATTCTTTGCAAACCCCTTTAAGGTATGTTGATTTAAAAAAAAAAAAAGTGAAAGAATGGGTTTGGTTTTTTTATTAAACCCAGCAGTTCTTGCAGTGAAGGAGTTCACACAGCTGCTTTCCTGGTGCTCACAGATCTGCATGAGCCAGACTGGCATGTGTGACCAGCTGTAGTGTGGGTGAGGGACTGCAGCACAGCATGTTAGGGACTTATTCAAAAGTAATTAACAACATTAATAATAATTAAAAAAATAACGCAAAACCCTTTTACCCACCCCCCCTTCCCCCTATTTCTCTACTAACCCCGCACCATCCACATATATACACACCCCACCCAGAGATAGATGGGTACCAATCATCTATACAGAAGATCAAAAACCACTGAGAAGAGAAGAAAATGAAACTCCTGTGCACTACAGAAGCACTTTACAGCTCGCTACGACCTAACAGGATGCCGGAGAGGAGAGCAAACGCTGCAGCCTGAAGAGCTGGTGGTGACCCTGGCAGGGAGCTGGGCTCCTCCTGGGCTCTCCTGCATCCCTCCCCGCTGAGCAGTGCTGGGTTTGGGGCAGGGGGAGCAGAGCCAGCCCCGCCTGGGTTGGAAGCAAGCTTCGGGAACGGCGATGGGATGGGAAGCTGGCGGCGCCGGCGGCCTCACAGCGGTGCCCAGGGAGTCACGACGGCTTCTGGGAGTTGTTCATGTTCTGGAATGAGAGGGGAAGGAGGTGTTGGGGTCAGGCTCCAGCCCAGCAGCAGATTCTAGGAACATGTGAACACAGGGACAAAGCCACGCACGGGTCACCACAAAGCACCCACCACAGAGGAGAGGACACTGCCCAGCCGAGGAGACAGGCAGTGACTGACTCACTACTCACCCCTTCCTCAAACACTGCCTGGCTATAATTACAGGGTTAGAACTTAGATAGCCCTAAAAGCTGAGCTGAACCCCTCCTGATGCTGTTGAGTCAAGGACAGAATGAAAGACTCCAGTCTTCAGAAGGTGGATCAGCAGGCAATTTAATGAAGGGTAGTGGGACTGGACATGGCACTTGGTGCTATATTCTAGCTGAGGTGTTAGGGCATGGGTTGGACTCAATGATCTTAGAGGTCTCTTCCAGCCTCATTCTGTGATTCTGTATATGACTTGCTAAGGTGAGACTTGATTGGTCTCAAAGTAAAAACCCCTCACACTATTGGTGACTATGAATAGCACACTCTGGAGAACCATAGCTATAAACAACAGTTGCAGAAGAAGAGAAAATAATTGCTTTAATTCTGTTCTCCAAGTTTCCCAGGCTTGGCCCAGGAGAAATTCTCTCTGTTCATTCTTCAACTGAACTGAGAATATCCACACCATCCCACCCCACCCTGTCTGCACTTCTGAAGCTGCTCTTTGGTCAAGGCAAGGTGACAGGGGACCATGGTCTTCATTCAAGCAGCCCAATTAAACAACTCTCTCTTGCTCCCCTTGAGGGTGGGCAGTGTCCCCCCTGCCTGCCAAGGACGAGGCCATTGTTTGTCCATCCTTGGCAATGCCAAGGCAGCTCCCACTGGCCGTGCCAAGGACCACCTGCCACCAGAGGTAGAGCAGCACACAACTCCCCTGGTGACACTCCATGAGGTTTCATGGGCCCAAGAGACCCTCCAAACACAACCCTGGTACAGAATGATGACAACAGGTACCAACCAGCACGTGGTGAGGACCACAAAACCACAGACAACCAGCTACACACAAGCAGGAGCAGCCCCCAGGAGAGATCTGCTCCAGGAAACCACAAGGACATTGCCCAACTCACAGAACTACATAGGTAGGGGAAAAAAGGACTACGAAACAGCTAGGAAGGATTCTTTTTTGTTTGTTTGTTTTCTTTGGTTTGTTGATTTGGTTTTTTGGCAGTTTTTTTGTTGGGTATTTTTAATGCTTTTACTACCTAAGCTGCCTCCTACAAGCACCAGGAATCCCAGCCAGGCTACCAGGCAGAGCGGGCTGAGCTGTTCTCTCTGTTGTCTAAGGAGACAGGAGGAGGGTTAGGAAAAGCCACATGCACCACAGCCATTTACCTTGGAAATATTAGCAAAGAGAAAACTTTGAGAAAGTGACAAACGGGTCTTCTTTTTAAGCATGAAAAGTGAAGGGAAGAAGAAGGGAGGGGGGAATCAGGTGACTGTTCAAAAGTGCACTTTGGATCACAAAGCAAGCAAAAGAAAAGAAATCATCACACCAGGCAGTCCCACCACCCCCAGGCAGCTCAATCCCACAGCCAGGAGGACTCTGAGGTACTCAGCCATGTCCCCAGCCTCCCCAGCTGTCCCCTGGTCCTCCTGAATGGGGGTCAGGACCCCAAAAGTAAGGGCTGATGCAGTGAAGCTCCCACTACCAACCCAGGCTCCTGATTCAAGTTGTGACAGAGGCACCTTCCACCTCCCCAGCCCCTTACAGGTGGTGACAGTGAGGGACAAAGCAGTGTGCAAGACAGCAGCCTCCAAGAGCTAACAGCAGTGTGAATGTCACCAAGCCTTGATTTTGGCATGTCCTCATGGGTGACACAAAGGCAACCTTTAAGTCCCACACTAGGAGGGGGAGACAGACTCCCAGCAGCTGGAGATTTTAAACTTGCTGCTGCCAGCCTACACCTGGTGTGGGCAACCATCACTGCCTGCTCCAGCAAAACCTGACACAGCCATCTCCCAAACTCAACACCTGAGTGGTTTCCAGCCTCCCACCCAGCACCAAGGCATGCAGTGCCTTTTGGTCCAATACAAATGTGAAAAGGGTGGAGGGAAGGATGGATAAAACCTAAAATGCTTTCAGAGCAACCCAAGAGGATCAGGTTTCATCAGAGGCTTTAGTGGCCATGAGCAGCAAGGGGGGAATCACAGGCATGCAGGCCATGCTGAGCAACTCAACTTCTACCCTCAGTGATCTCACCTAACCCATCCACCAGCAAAGCCAAGTGCAACAGTCCTAACTTCCCTTTTCTCAAAAATGTTTACTCTAAAAGGGGAAGAAATGAGATTCAACAGCTGCTACAGGCAAGCAGGGCTGAGCTCTGGCCTGGCCATGGTAGAGCAGATCCCTCCAACTTCAGCCCATAAAACAACCTGAGACAGGAATGCTCACAGGCTGATTTAAACTGGCCTCAGAGGGCAAAAAGACCCCCTGGACAGTACCCAGTATCAGCTCAGCCCCAAAGTCTTGCCAGTCTTTGAGAAGACCTCTGAGCTCAAAACTGCTGCTCTCATCTCAATGTAGCATTAACTAAGTCCAAAGGCTTCAAATTTATCCAGGAGCTGTCCTGTTCCTTGGGGATATAACAGCCCTAAGCCAAACTGTCAGAGCCTTGATTATTCCTAATTAGTGCATCAAATGCTCAAGATGTTTTGCTTTCTTAACAGAGCTAGAGAAAGACAATTTCCATTCACTGTGCCCACAACATCTAGGCTGACTGTTCCAAAATTCAAGTTTGCAGATGGCTGGTCCCAGGATCATCCAGCTCCAGAAAACACATTCCTGAGGTGGTCAGAAGCTTCTCAGATACCTCTCTGGTGCCATCACTCACAACCCAGAGCCCTCAGGAAGGACAGAGCACCCAGGTCTCTCACCTACAGTACAACATGCTATCTGAGAGGAGACAGCTCCAGGAAAACCCAACAGCATCACCATCACAGTGAAAGTCATAATTTGCTTAATTTCACAACAAAACTGGGACATTCCATCCAGCTAGGACACAAACCAGCACCCAGAGTCTCCTCTTTACCTTTCCTAAAAAAGCAAAATATTAACTCCAAGAAAAATCCACACCCCGTCCGGATATTGCAACAACAGAACAACCCAGCAGGATGGCAAGAGACATGGAAAAAAGGGTGGAAAGGGGGAATAAGAGGCAAGAAGGTACTTACAGGCATGCCTTCCCTAGTAAAGGCTGCAGAGAGACAGAGAGAACAGAGAGAGGTGTCAGTAACTCAGTGCCACAGCAGGCAGAGGACAGTGGAGAGCAGCAAGGGGCATTGGGCAGCCAGAGCTGGCAAAAGGTTTTTGTGAGGCTCAACCAGCCCAAGCAGAGCCCTGGGAGCTGACACAGACCCAGCTGTCCTGGGAGGCTCATGCAAAGCAGTGGTGGAGCACAGAGCCACTCCTAACCTGCCTGGGATCTGGGCAAGGAGGGGGACATCACACCAACACAGACAACGGGGAGAGGGCCTGGACAAGACAGCCAGATCCAACAGGCAGCTGGTGGGAAGGGCAGCATGGCAAAGGCTCCTATAGATTATATAGGACTCCTTAGTGAGCTTAGGAGAGGGGTTTGTGCTTGGGAAAGTGAGCAGCAAGCAAGGCCTCTCTTCCCATGTCCCTTCATGGGTGGGTGACAGAGGAGAGGACACAGGAGCACCATGGCGGCTACCCACAGGGCTTCACCACACCAAGAGCCTTCTATTCAATTTCGGTCCATTTTGCCTACAGCTCCAGGATGAAGGAGACCCTTCCAGCCAAAGATGAGTCTTGGCAGCAGCTCCTCCTTCAGAGAAGCACAAGAGCATTTGATTCATTGCCATGCCCAGGTCTACAACAGAGCCAAGCACACCCAGAGGGAAAGGAAGGCTTGAGCCCGTTGTTCCTGCTCACTCCAGGGAGGAGACCCCTCAGGAGGTTGATGCTGGATGGTGAAGGCACTAAATTAATGCAGCCTAGAGCTTGGTGGAAGTTGATGATGCTCTCAAAACCCAAGAGAGGATCAACAGTGACCCAAGGCAGGGAGGGACAGCAGCTGTGGGAGGAAGATGCATCTCAGACAGCAGCACAGGTTACAAGTGCAAGCAGCTCCTCAGCTTCAGGAGTGACAGGAGGACAACAAACAATAAAACAACGAGAACAACAACAAAAGAAAGAAAAAATTTAAAAAAAAAGGGGAAAGAAAAGAAAAAAAAAAAAAGAAGAGTTCAACTAACTTGTCCCGGCATCTGCGTGGGCACTTCCTGAGGAACACAGCCTGGCAGGGCAGGAGAAACAGCCACATGCTCCTCAAAGCTGTTGATGCGAGGTTTTTTGGTGGGCTCTGGGCTTGCTAGAGGGGTAACGCTATTACGTCTCATGAGCGGGTTAGGTCCCTTCTTTGCTTCCTAAATTAAAGTGAGACAAAGAAAATAAAAGTAAATATAAAAAAATAAAGCAAAATAAAGAAAAAGGAAGAAGGCGACAGTTATAAAGGGGAAAAAAAAAAGAAGCAAGTTGCTTTGGTTTTCTTTTTTTTTTTGTCCTAAAGTGGCCTCTGCTTTTCCCCACAGTCACTGTCCATGAGCAAAGGATGCACTGAAAGTCTCTGGGCACAAAAAAAAACCCCTGATGCAAAATGCTTAAGAGCACAGAAGGGGAGGGGAGGGAAAAAATGGCTCTGCACTCAGATGAGAGACAGATTTTCTCCTCATCTGAGTCTCAGCTGACAAAAAAAAAAATAACTACAGGTAGCTGAACACACCCAGCAGCCATCAAGCCATGACTCTGCAGGACACAGAGGTGCCCATCAGTCTCCTCCTCGAAGCTGGTCCCTCCACCCAGAGAGAGGAGTGAAAGCAAGAAGAGGGAAGATGAGCCAGCACAGGCTGATCAGGAAGATTTGGGACATGGGAGCAGAGCAGCCAGCGAGGGTCAGCACCACGCCAAGCTCCAACTCAAGCAAGAGGGGATGGAGGCAAAGCTGAGCAGGGGCACCCAAGCACTTGGCACTTGTCTCACCCTGCCCTACCCAAGGCCTTGCTGCCATCCCCAGAGAGGGTGGCAGAGCAGGGTTCTCATGCAGGGGGAAGGACTGGCTTCCCCCCACAGCTGCAGGGAGGGACAGGCAGCTCAGGTGCTGCCACCTGACAGGGGAAGCGAAGGAAGGGAGATGTGGGCCAAAAGGGGACAGCCCCAACTGTTCAGCATCACTTTGGGCTCCACCACTAAGCACAAGTTGGAAATGTCCCAGCATCCTGGGACATGGGTGCTGCCAGGCGGGGCCCACTCTGTGTGGCTGCCCAGCCCTGACATGGAGTTGGCATCCTCCAGTTCTGGCCTCTGAGCTCCAGTGGAGCACTTGGCAGACAGACCCAACCCTACAGGAATTTTTCTCCACAGGAGGGGTCTCCTCCACAGAGTATCCCCAGCCCAGCACTGCCACTTCCCACCCTGCAGAACGACAGAGAGCCACAGGCATACCATGAAAAGACCCTCAGAGGCAGATGGAGGGCAAGCATTGTGCCCAGGCTCTGCCAGCCAACTGGGAGACCTGGGAGAAGTCACCTTCTCCATCCACAGCTCCACTCCCTGCTTGGGCCATGGATGACTGTGCAGGTGAAAGTCAGAGACCAGGGAGGAGTTTTCCCTGGACAAACACACTGGGAAGCAGGAACATGCAACAGTCCTTTTCCCTTGGAAAACCCTCAGCTGGCCATGACTTTGCAGAACAAGAACACATCTGATACTCCCAGTCTTCCAGCAGCACTTCCAAGCACCCAGCTGAGCAATCTCCCCATGCCTATCACCCCAGGCAGGTTTTGGCAGTTCTCACTGCCAGGTGACCAGAGGGGACAGTGGGGGGACACCAAAGGACAGCTCCAGGGAAAAGCCACACTCACCTCTGGCCGATCTCTGTGCGTGTTGACTGCTTCAATGTTCAGGGAGATGGATTCCACCCGGCAGCCTGCAGGAAGGAGCACAAAGAGACAGATCAGCAAGCCCAGCAGGCACTGGATGTTCACAAGTACCCCACCACAGATCCCTGCTTCTTTCCCAGACAGCCTGGATTCAGGAGGATGTACAAGTCAACCCCCCTAGTATGTTTAGGAAGGTCTCACTCACCATAGGCTACCGGGGTCAGCTTCAACACCGTGTGCAGGGGACATTTCAGGTAGGGCATTTCATCTGCAGAGACAGCAAAGCAGGAGGGTTAGCTGAGCAGAAGGCTCAGACACCTTCATCCCACACCAAAGAGATGCTCACTCCAGCATGTGAACAGCCCAGAGCTGTGTCCATCATCCCTCCTCCAGCAGGGCCAGGGAGCTCACCTGCACTCTTGTCCAGGAAGTAGGCCAGGAGACAGCGCATGACAGCCTGGTGGCAGATGACAAGGACATTCTCTTGCCTCTCCAGCTCCATGATCACTGGCTCCAGGCGCTGCACCAGGTCTTGGTAGGACTAGGAAAGAAGGGAAGGGAGATGAGGCATGGAATCAATGCAATGAACATCCCAAAGAAACAACAGTCCTTGTCTTGGGACACCTCCTGATTTCGAGCAAACCAACAAACTGCTAAAGACAAATAAATCCTCATCCCCAGGCTACTCTGGAACTCCTAATTCCTCTGTCAGAGAAGGAACCATTCACATCTCAGTGAATCATAGCTCAGGCCTGGAGAATTAAGGTAAGCAACAAGGGTTTTGAAGATAGAGCCTCTCCATCATCTTGACATTTGATTTGGTACAGGATTTCAAAGTTCTGAGAAGTCTGGTGCAACCTGAGAAACCCCAGGGTTTTGAAGGACCTCATAAAAACCACGACAGGCAGCCAGAAGGAGCCCCAGACACCCAGAGTTGGTGTCTCCACTCCCCACATATTCTTCTGTTAAATACCACTGGGCTCCACCAGGGTCATGAGGATGTCTCCAGAGATTTTTCTGAAATGTCTATGGGCATGACTTTCAATTTGGGGATAATTAGCTCAATACACAGCCTAAAGTATCATCCAGAACTGATGTCAATTCCCACCTCATTGTGTCACACCCTGAAAGCAGACCGCCAGGAACAGAGATATTACCATCAACCCTTAGGGAATGATACTGAGAACAAGGTGAAAATTACTTTTTTTGGAAATGAAAGAAAAATAGGGCAGCACAAAACTGTCAGCAGATATAAAAATGGAGGTTGGACTAGAAACCTCCAGAGACCTTTCCATGTTAATTTGCCTTAAAGTCAGTTGGACTGTTTAAGTGACATTTTTCTTTGTGACATCTTCATATGCCAGGATTTCACAGGAGCTCAAGGCAGAGGTAAACATGAGCCCTGCTCTCTTTTAATTCTAGTTTCTTAGAGCTCCCACTAAGAAGCTCCTCTGCTTAAGAGTAAAGAACAGAATGAGGAAAAAAGGCCACATTTAAAGTAGAAGTCCTGCAGACTTTGCAGGAGGAGTCTCTGCAGACCTACCTCCCCAGAAGGATAACGGTAGTAATATTTGTCCTGGTCACGCAGAGCAAATTCCTCTGGGTGTTGCTCCCTGATTTCTTCATAGGTCATTTCTTCACACACACCCTGCCAGGGCAGGACAAGCACGAGGTTACTGGACATGCTCTCAGCACAGCCACCAGACAAAACCTCACTTTCTCTTGTTCAGCTACAACCAGCCCCATCCAGCTGTTGTGGCTGCACAGGTACTCACAGCATCGATTTCATTGAGTGCCTTCCACTGCTCATAGGGCAGCTGGAGAGCTTCTGCTGTTTGGATTGTCCTCTTTAGCTGGCTGGTCCAGATTTTGAGGTCCTTCAGGTTCTGCTCTTCCACAAATTTGTTCAGTGCCACTGCAAACTGTGGGACATAGAAAAAAGAGGTTGATTCCTGGGTCACAGCTTCCCAACAGGCCTTGCTCCCTATTCCCAGTAAGTGTTGGCTTCCATAGACAGAGAGATCAGCCTTCTGCTCTGAGGGGAAGGGCAGCCACACATTCATTGAGCCCCAAGAGCTACAGATGGACCCCCAGCAGCCCAGCTGTCACCAAACATCCATTTGTGATAGATGAGTAATGCAATGATTGACTCTGACAACTAGCAGCCAAACATCAAGTATATGTATATAGGTTAAGGAAAGTTTTATAGATTTATAGTTATGCTGTACCCCCTTGCATGGCTCTCAAGGGACATCTGGGAGAGCTGGCTTGTCACTATGGTGACACCTGACCTCCTATCAGGAATTGAGGAAGAGCTCTCTACCACTGGACAGCAAAGGTGGAGTAAATATCTGGGGCGTTGCAAAGAGAATCCATCAGATTCCCAGATGCTCGGTCAGGTTCTCAGAGTGGCTGCTTTCACACTGGAGAAATGGAACGTGTATATCCAGGAGACAAAAGAAACAGATCTTTCACAACTGCAGTGTCCATGACATAACAGCTGGGTCTGTCCCTGAGAAGCTGGAGAGTGCATTCCAGCCAAGCAACAGGTTCTTCAGCAGATGAACCTCAAACCCACACTGCTGAGGATGCAGGCTGCTGGAATCCTGGAAAACCTTCTGGTGACTCAAAGCTGGAGAGAAGTGTTTGTGTCCCAGCTAAACCTGCAGCCCTGTTTGCGGTAGCTGGAGTTTAAGTGTATTGATACCACACAGACCTGTGCAAGCTGGTTCACTGCACCACAATGGCAAAACCAGTTGGAATGCCACTTTTCCCTTGTTCTACTTCTGTTTCCAGAGTAGGAAAGTAGCAAAGAAGGGGTTAATGAATATAACTCTGGGAGGGGTTAAAAGGTTAAAAAGGGAAAATCTCCATTGTGAGGGGGCTGAGCACATGGCAGGGAAAATCCTTTGCTCCCAGCACCATAACCTTTTTTCTCTATTCAGTCTTCTGTTGTATTTCTGATAAGGTTTAATAAACCTTCCTAAACTATGAAAAGTGAGTAACCACTCCTCATACTTTAGCCCAAAGCACAGCATCTACTACAGCTACAGGGGAGCATTTTCCTTCTCCCTCACCTTCTTGCCCCTGTTGGAGAGGCCAGAGTCTCCTCCAATCCTGCCCTTGAGGTTGAACTCGCTCTCCCCGTGCCGGCAGAGGTAAATGGTGCGGGGCTGGACGTGGATGTTCATCAGGTAATAAACAATCCTGCTCTGGATGTGGTCCTGGACCCTGTTCACCAAGAACCTCCGGCCAACATCGATGACTTTGATGAGAGAAAGTTCCCTGGGGACACACAGAGACTGTCTGTTGTACATATATGCAATATATAAGTCCAATATTTCTTAATAATTTCTCATCCTTTCTATAATAAGGTCTAATTCTAACTTAGACCCTCCAAATCTGCAAAATAAGAACTTTCTGCTTTTCATTCTTGTCTTCCCTCTTTTCCATAAAATTATTTTTCTTGAAAGGACAAAAAAAAATTTATTTTTAAACAGAGATGAAAACCTTAATAAATAAAATGCACAGGTTAAGGATCTTGATTTCTTTTGCCCAATAGCTCTGTATTGCTTCTGTGACAGGGAGCATAAGAAAAACTAAGTAATTTCAATGTCAATTTATTCCTCCAGTTTATTTAGTATTATTTTTTAAAACCAAAATAATCACAGTCCCACATCATTTGCATTGATTAAAACAAAACAAAATATTACAATATACTGAAATATAGATATTAAAAGAGTGGCCAATATGAAAAAGTATATTATTTTCAGTATTCTGCTTTGATGTTCAGATTCTCTTCTGGCACGGGCATAACCTCAATAAATGTCACTTCAGTTAACACCAGCTGAAAACATCTGGGCTGTGATACCAGATGTAGCATCATGCACAATTTCAACCTGTGTGATTCTCTTCTGGCTGCTTCCTTCTGGGTTTCCCCAGTATCATACAGGTTTACAATTTCTCCAGGGAGTACTTTTCCCTTTCCCTGCTTTCCTGTCATTCTCCAAAGCAGCCCTGTGACTTCTCTCTGTCCATGCAATCACCCAGCTCAAAGGATTTCCTGCAGGCTATTTTCAGCAGGGAACCAACAGGTAATAGGGATTCATGGAGAGCTGAATAGCAGCAGTGTAATCACCACCCCTCCTCTTGCAGCAGCCAAGAGGATTATACAGGACTAACAGGGAACATGCTCCTTCCTCCCCAGGACAGGGACAATCCACACAGGGCACACACAAGTGATTGCGAGCAGTGGAGAGGCTGGGAGGTGCCTGCAGAGTCAGGCAGGACAGCAAAGCTCTTCCAAGGCACACAGCCACCAGGCAGAAGCCACAGGGCTTGCTCAATCCAGTGGTTTGAGCCAAGCAGTCCCTTCCCTTAACTGAGACAATGAAAAAAGCACCTCAACAACTCCAACTCAAGTGCTTTCCCAAAGCCTTTGTATTTAGACCTGCAGAACAAGGTTGAAAACAGCTCATCTGAGCCCAGAAGAGCCTGGGAAGGCACCAGTGCCCATTTCCCTGGCACAGCATTTTCCTGTGAAAGGCCTGAATTCAAGGTGAGGCCGGGCCATAAATCATTCTAGCACAGTCAGGCGTTTGAAGACAAAGTGAAATTCTGCTCCACCCTTCACTGCTCCTCTCCTGGGAGAGGGCAGGGGCTCAAGGCAGCTCAGAAGTCAAGGTCTCTTACCTGTCATAGTCATCAGGGTCGAGGGGCTGGTAGCTGGCCTGGTAACAATTGATCCTCTTCATGAAATCCTCCATGGCATCCGTGGAATTACAGTCCCGGTAATCTGGGCTGGACAATTTGACTTCCTGCAACAGAAAAAAAACAAACCAAACATGCCACAAGGAGAGGTTAGGAAGCTTTCCAAGGCAGACAATGCTAATCTGGAATTTCAAAGTCCTGCCAAGATTCAGCAATTAGATGAAACTAAGTGATGAGTACTTTACAGTCATCACTCATCACAGGGCAGAAAAGATGCAAATTAGACCCAAAACCAAGCATCAGGTGGGAGAATTTGGTATCAACCATTGCCTGATTAGTACAGACACCCATCAATCCACTCCCATTCTCCCAGAAGCTGGGCTAGCACTCCACCACCCAACAGCAGGAAAACTGAGCTTCCTAAAGGCTAAAAAAACCCCATCAGGTTCAAATTCAAGCTGAGAAAGGGAAGTGCATGAACTTAGACAAGATGCTTATCCCAGCTCAGCAGCAGGACAGTGGGATGGCAACATCCAACCCCTTCCTGTGCATTATTTGCTGCAAGCTGTTGGGCTGAAAGACACTAGAAACAGGCAGTGTGAATATCCCCAACCCTCATGGACTAAATCCTGCCTGAACTAATCTAACAGGCTGCTTTTCCTGAAGATTTGGGTTTGAACAGCAGCATTACACACTGGTAACTTCACAAGCAGCCCTGAAACCAATAGGATAACAGAAAGGATCAACACATGTGGCAGCATCCAGGCCTGGGGTGTATTTTCCACACTGATCCCAGCACTAAGAGCACCATTCTTCTGCAGTTCCCTGTGGAGCAAAATCCCACACTCAGCCAGGAGCTGGTTTCCTCACCCTTCAAGCATTAGTTTCCAAATAAAGGGATTAAAATCCTCAAAAAAAAAAAAAATCCAACTTGGCAGAAAAAAGAAGTAGCAAACTGAGCATTTTGTTGTAGAAAAGGCTGTATGCAACCTCTCAAGAAGTTGGTCAGTGGGATAACAGGTCCCAGCCAGGGCAAGAGACACTCTTCAGCCCCTGGCTGGTAGCAAAATTTGCCTTCAGTGAAGCCATGCTGGTTGTCTCCAACCACCTTTTTATCTTCCATGTGCTTCAGCAGAGTTTCCAGGATGATCTGCTCCATTATCTTCCCAAACACTGATGTGAGACTGCACCTGTAATCCCCCACTTCTGTCAGGGCTTTGTTTTTCCCAACCCAACTCCTGGCTGCTCAGACAATCTCTGTATTCCTCCCAGGCTGCCTGTCCTTGCTTCCATCCCTTCTGCAGGCTTCCTTTTGGTGCTTGAGTTTGTCCAGGTGCTCCTTGTTCATCCTGGCATTTTTGATGGCTGCTCCTTTGCTGGGAATGCATCACAGCTGAACTTGGAGAAGATGATCCTTGAACATGAACCAGTTTTCTTGGGCCCCTCTTCCCTCCTGGGCTTTTTATCCCACAGTACTCCAGGCCAAAATCTGCTCTCCTGACATCTCACTTGACAGCTACAGCAGCACAGGCTGCCCTGGAGCTTCACACTCCTCACCAGCCCCTCCTTGTTGGTGACACAGAGCACAAAAGGAGAGGTGCTGTCCCTTGGAGAAGGAAATCACCAACACATTGCAGGAACCTCCTGGACTGGCAGTGCCATGCTGTGCTGTCCCTGCAGCAGACACCAGGGTGGTTGAAGCCCACCATGAAGACCAGAGCTTATGAAGGTGATGCCATTCCTACCTCTCTATGAAGGGAAAGCAAAAGCAGGATATTCCCACCAGTGCCACACTTACCATGACGTTGGTGGCAACCACGTTGGGATCATTGCAGACAGATTCGATGAAGAACACCTGAGAAGCAAAGCAAATCTCAGCTGAAAGCCACCAACAAGGTTTGTAACATTCAGCCAGCTCCTTGCTTAACCCAACCTCCTCCCTGCTGGACCAGAGAGCTCTCCCTCTGCCCCACTCCCATCCTTTCCTTCCCCATGGCTCACTACAGGGAAGGAAGGAAGAGTTTCTCATTTCTAATCAAACCCAGCAGTGAAATCTCCCTCAGACAGGAGCAGCATGAGGATAACACACAAGTTAGACAAGATACACCAACTCTACACTACAGTCAGCTTCACCATGCAGGCATCAGCCCCACGGCACCAACCTTGAACCCGTTCTCTTTGGCAAAGTTCAGGATCATCCCTCTCCTTTCCCTCGTGGTATTGGTGGCATCAAACACCTTTAAAAGCAAAAGATCTCAATTAGCACCACAAGGGCCTGGTTTCCCAGAGAGCCCCTCCCCAGAGAAGGGACTGCAGAGGACCTTTGGGGTCAGCACAGCTGCCAAACCCCAGCGCACATCTGGAGCTCACCGCAATCTGCCCGGCCTCCTCCGTCAGGTACAGCTTCACATCCCTCAGGGCAGCCATGGCACATTGCCTGCAAAACAGGGGACAGACGTGTGGCCCTGGTGTCCTCCGGGTGTGGAGGTCACCCTGAAGTCACCAATCCTGTACAGATTCAGTTTTGAGCCCTCAGAATCCTCCTCGAGCAGACAGGGGAAATAAGGAGCCCAACTCCGAATTTCAAGTCCAGGGGAAATTCAAAGCCCAACTTCTCAGTCCCCAAACTGGGTAACTCTGCTCCCACCACGTGGGCTCAGGATGCCCATCCTCACCTCCTGACTTTCATGGCTTCCTCGTTGTCAGGACGGAAGAAGTCATAGGAGCTGTAATGCTTCACGGCCTCGCGGCGATACTCCCCCACGTTGAAAACTGGGTGGGGAAAGCAAAAAAACAAACAATCAAATGATGGGCATGACCCAGCTGTGTAGCTTCTGCACTTAAAGCAAGCTGGTGCCATGAAATGACTTCCTCAGGGCAGCCCTTGGTCTTCAAAGTGAAGGAGAACCCAGGATATGAAAACACAGATATTTATATTTGGCCTGTGGGATCTTGGAAAGGTCCCCCCACTACCTCCCATCTGCCAAAGCACTGATCTAGAGGAATTCCTGAGGACCAGACCTCCTGCTTTCCCCCTGGCAGCCAGTGCAGGTACCTTTTGTGGGGACACCAATCCAGTTGAGGTAGCGAGTCAGCTTCTTGGAGATGTAGGTCTTGCCACGGGCTGGGAGGCCAACCATGACTATCACAGTGGGGGAATTGGCAAGCTGAGGCCCGCAGGCTGCAAGGAAAAAGAACAGGAGCTGTTAATTCTCCAGCTCATCCTGCATCGACCCAACAAGGCACTTGTTTTTATCCAGACTCCTCCCCAAGTCCTTCAGCAGCTGGAGGAAACATGACAGTCACAGCAAGAACATCCTGACGGGTGCAAAGTAGGCAAGGAGCCAGCAGCTGGCCCAGGGTCTCTGGAGAGACTCTGTGCCTCAGTTACCTCATTTGCAACCAAAATAAAAAATAAATTAAAAAATAAAATTCCAAATCAAGGCAAGCACAACTTGACATTCCAATGGCTTGGCAATTCCATGAAAAGCTCAATGATAGTCAAGGACATTGGACCCATCCCTGCTGTGTCTGTGCTGAAATACCAGCTCTGGTCCAGATCTTCACCCACAGAAAGCATCTCCCAAAATATGTGACTAATTTTCTAGCTGACACACAACCAGCTAGCTGGACTTTCTGAAGACAAACAAGGCAAGAGAACCACAGAACTAGCAGCACTTAAAAGCAGGTATCCAAGTGATTTATCCCTTTTTTCCTCACTAACCCAAGCTGGGTTGTTGGGTTTTTTTTGTTTTGTTTTGGTTTTTGTGTTGGTTTTTTTTGGTTGTTGGTGTTTTTGTTGTTGGGGTGAAGAGGGTCCATGTCAAACAGCTGGAAAGAACCCAGAGGCAGAATTTGCAAGACAGACTGGACCCTGCAGGGGACTTCTCACCCACCTTTCCATCCACCCAGTGAGCACAAACCTCATAGGAAAGGAATGCAGTGGCTGGTGGCAGAGCCATAAGACCCAGCTTAATTATGGCCTGGGTGGAGAGCTCTGCCTGCCTGCCACAGCTGCCTGAAGCTGGGGCCAGGGGATGCCAGGGGCTCCCTGGGATGGACACAGGGCTGGGGGAGGTTTCTGTCAGTGCGGATCTGGAAAGGGCAAACAAAATGAGAGGTACCCACAAACATGCAAAGCACATGGGATTAGCTTCCCCTTCTGAGAAATAAATCCAGCAGCTGGAGAATCCAAATTAAGGCCACAAGGAAGATTTATGGCAGTGGTACCCAGATGGCAGAGAAGAGCCACCCATCATCTTCCCAAGTTTCTCACCAAAGCAAACTCAGCAGGCAAGACATTAAAAAACACCTAAAATATAGTTTCCTTTTTTTTTTTCATTCCCTAGTCTGGAGCTGCCCTCACTCACTCCCTTTGTACAACCTGTCCCCTGTCCCGTGCTGCATTTCAAAACCCCAGGGCAGCTCCCAAAGATTTTGGCAGCAAGTGCCAATTTTCTGTGCTGGGGCACAAGGGAGCAGTGCAACATACCAAGAAAAATACTTTCCCCCTCTAACAATCTCACATCCTCATCCAAGCTATGGGTGCAAGTCTGTTTTGCATAAAACCCACACAATTATTAAACAAAGGGAGGAGGAAGGGATAATACCTGAATAAGGAAACTCTTCCTTTCCCTACCTGCCAGTGAACAAAGGATCTCAAAGAGCAGAGCCAAGAGGATTTGGGGCCATTAAATAGCACTCCAAGAGTAAAGGGACAATGCTGGGTACTGTTCATGTCGCTGTGGCTCCAGACAGCTGTGACAGCCCCAGGGCTGGCACTGTGTGGGCACACACGTGCCACTTCCAAAGGCTGCTGCAAGAGTTAAACACCCCGAATTCAGGATTTTTGCTGCCCTTGCACAATGCAACAGCACCTGGGAAGCACCTCCCCAAACACCATGGCATCAGCGAGCAACTTTTCAGCAGGAATCTGAGCCCAAACCAAAAGTCTCTGGGAAACTTTGCATCAGGGATGAAACAGAACCCAGTGTTTTGCTCCCAGTCTTTCACAAAGGCCTCATTCATCATTTCTTTTCACCATTGCTGGGAAGCTATCAGGGATTTCAATACATATTCATTACTCCTTATCGACATCAAGCCAGGTAAGTCAAGGGCAGGGATGACTTTCAGGCTCAGTCAGAGGGTATTTAAAAGGAGCTTATCACTTTTGCTATTTGCCAGAAAGTCAGCTTCACCAGTGGGTAAAAGAGAAGGAGGAAAAAAAGAACACCCAGCCCAAAAGGGAAGGAAATTTGCTTCTATAAAAAGTCGGATAAAACAGCCACCTCCCCACTTCAAGCATTTTCACTGTCTCCATCCAAGTATTCCCCAAAACTCAGACTGCCCGTTCTGTCAGTCCTAGTCCCCTTTTCCCAGCTCTTCCCGCTGCAATCCCAGCACCTTGGCTGATCCTGCCCTCCCCACCGCAGGCACGCGTGGCACCGCTGTCACCGCCACCCCTGCGAGCCGCGGCTGAACGGGAACATCCCCGGCGTGTGTCCTAAACCCACCGAGCCCGAGGGACGGGAAAAGGCAGCGACAAGGATGGAGAGAGGCAGTGGCAGCCCCTTCCCTGCCGGAGCATCCCCCTCCCCTCGCCCGGCTCTGCCCAGCCAGCGCCTTCGACGGCTCCACTTTCCCAGCCCCTACGTGAGAGACGTGCGGCGTGACAGCAATTTAATGGATCGCCGTCAAAAGGGCAGCCGAAGGAATCCCTGCAGCCTCCCCTGGACCAGCCAGCAACACCATCGGACTGGTTATTTCACACCCGGGATGCGCCCTTCCAGAGGATGCTCCCCGGGATGCGCCCGCTCCCTCCAGGCATCACGCTGGAAGTGGTCTCCGTTATTCCTCCCTTCCTTCCCACCCTCTGGCTTTGCAGCCCTCGCTCTTTGTGGCTGCTGAGGAATTAATAGCACCTCGCGTTTAAAATACCTCGAGTTAAAAAAGTTACCTAAAAAAAGCCTAAAAACCCTCCTCTCACATTGCACAGCGTGGCTTGCTCCCACCCCAAGAAAATATAATTACAAACCACATTATGTTATTAATAATCCCCTCGGTGCCTTAATATATCAAATATGTTCGTTTTTTCCGCTACCAAAAGGGAGCTCTCGCTGAGAAACCCGGCGAACGAAGCGGCAAAAAACCACTGCATGCACAAGGGATTTCTTTCAGAGGTGCCAGTCCTTGAGAAAAACCCAGCCAGAGACACACGTGCAAAGCATTAAGCCGGGAGACGTTTTACCCACTCTAAGCAAAGCCCCTCGGCTACCCAGATGTGCAGCCTGTTGCTGAAATCCATTTCCTCGGCAGCTCCCGCTGCAGGGCTGCCCCTGCCAGGCACAGGCTGCCCATCCCAACATCTGCCACAGGGTGCCTGACCCACAGCCACGGGCAACAGCATCTGGCAAGTTCACAGCATATCTACTTTTTAAATATTATTATTATTGTTTAGAAGGGGAAACTTTCCAGCCAGGGTAAATAAACATCGGAAGAGACTTTAAACGCCTGATGAAGGCAAGCAGCGGAAAGACTGATTCACCCGAGCCACTTCCATCCCTTGCCAGGCTGCGAGTGCCACCCCCTCCATCCCGGCTCCTCACATTCCTGCGAGGCTCATTTAGAGTAGGGAGTCGCACAACTGGCAGCTTGTCAGTGTAGCTGCTAAAGGAGCTGCTTCCTGAGCTTTGGGATTGGATCACGATGCAAAATTTGGTTTATAGTAACACCGGGATGGCCCAAATATTTTTATATTCCGAGCTTCAGAGACAAGGGGAAAGCACTGCAGGAGTTTCAGCGCTAATTTCTGCCTTCCCCTCCACCTGCTTCCTCATCCCCTCAGGGCTAAATTGTAAACTGCAAACTCCTGGTGTCTGGTTGGGTTTTTTGTTGCTTTTTTTTTTTTTTTCCCCCTAAACACATTGCCCTGATCATCCCTCCACCTCCCCCAAAAAAATTTTAACACACTAATTGGACAGGATTTGGAGCAACCTGGTCTAGTGGAAGGTGTCCTGTCACATGGCAGGAGGGTTGTGGAACGAGATTATCATTACGGTCCCTTCCAACTCAAACCATTCATGCTCGTGCCATTAATAAATCTGCGGGCGAGCCGCTTGACACGGTGAAAATCCCAGCTGAGCTGGCACCCCGGCTGCGAGGTGAACAACCTGCTCCCTGCCCTTTTAATCCTAGGACTGGCAGCGGAGAGTGGAAATGGGGCCACGCGTGTGCCGGCACCTCCCCGCATCCTGCGGGGCCATGTGACAGCGGGCTGCACCTTCCTGCCCTGCCGAGACTGAGTCACGGGATGGCAGCGCTGGGATGCGGGCACCGCCGGGATGGCAGCGGGCGGGATGCGGGCACCGCCGGGATGCTGGGGCACGCCGAGGAGAAGGGATGCTGCAAAGAGCCCCGCCTCGGAGCGCAGAGAAAGGGGAAAGCTCCCCATCCATCCCATCCCTCCATGCCAATGGCCATCCCTCCCTCCGGGATGCTGCCGTGCCCGTACTCACAGCGGCGGGGCAGCGCCGGGCGGTTGTCATTGGGAAGCCAAATCTTCTGGATGCGGCTTTGCGTCAGCTCCATGGGCATTTTTAAAACAAAGGTCTTTTTGCGCTCCGCGTCCACCTTGATGCGTTTGAGGGAGGGAGGAGGAGAAATAAAAAAGGGGAGGGAGGAGGACGTGGGGAAATATATGATAAAAAAAATAATTAAAAGGGTTTTTGTTGAAGTCGGTGGCTTGGGCGAGCGGCTGCGGCGCTTTCAGATGCTGCTGCGAGCCTCGTGAAGGTTTTACGGCAGGAGGGGGAGGAGGAGGAAGAGGAGGGCCGGGTCTGCAGGGCACAAAGCCGGGCAGGAATGGCCCCAGCGCAGCCGCTGCGCGCTGAAGGAGCGAGGGCGAGCCCCGCTGCGAACCGCGATGGAAAGCGGGATGGAAAAAAATATAGATATTTTTAAAAAAAGAAAAATCAATAAACTGTGTTCCCTTTTAAATCGGAAAAAAAAAAAAAGGCAAGAGAAGAAAGGCAGGAGAATCTCCAGGCGAGGCAGCCGGGGAAGGAGTGCTGCTACAGTCGGGGCTGCTGCTCTGGCCGGCTCCGCTCACGATGTGCCGGCAGCCGCCGCGCCGGCTCTTTCTATCCCGACAGGCCGGGACCGCCTCCGGGGCGGGGCGGGCCGGGCCGGGGCCGGGCGGGCGCTGCGGCGCCGCGGAGGAGGAGGAGGAGGAGAGGGAGGAGGAGAGGGAGGAGGAGGATGGGAAGGAGACGGAGGAGGAGGAGGATGAAGGCGGGGATGCCGGCGCGGCCCCTGCCGCCCCCTGCCGGCCGCCCCCCGCACTGCAGCGCGGACAAAGGACGCGCTTTGTTCCGCGGGGGGAGCGCGACACCGAGCCCTCCCCCACCGCGGGAGTTTGGGGTGCGCAGGGGGACCCCCAGACTGAAATATTTATGGTTAAATAAATGCTCTACTTCATTTCTCGCGTCTTTTCAATCAACGAGGGAAAACGATGTAAAATGATGGATATTGAATTGTTTCTTTTAAAAAATAAAGGAAAATGAAAACTCGACAATAAATAACTTTTTTAAAAATACTTTAAAAATTAAAAAGTAGCAAAAGATGTAAAGAGAAAAAAAATTAATTAAAAATTAAGAAAATAAAATAGGGAATAGAGGCGAAAATAAGAAAGGGAAAGAAAAATTAACTAAAAAAAATTGGGAAGTTGAACAAGATAAAAATAAACTTTAAAAATATTAGAGATAAATAAAATAAAAACAACTTTTAAAAATAAAATAGAGGGGGGGAAAAAGAGAAAGGAACCCTAAGTACAACAGCGATGGGATGCGGGGGGCTCCGCTGCGCGCCCCTTGCGCCCCTCACTCCTCGGCCAGCGGGTTCGGGCCGAGGGGTCCCGGGGGGCCGGGGGATCCCGAGGGGCCGGGGGATGCCGGCCCTGCGCTCCTGCACGTCGCTCACGTCGCACATGCGGTGCCGAGCCGCCTCCCCCGGAGGGGATGCCCGGGATGCGGCGGCTCCGCCTCCGCCCGCGGCCACCGCGGCTGCTCCGCCCCGCTCCGCGCCCGGGCGGGGCCGCTCCGCGCCGGGGCCTCCCCGCGTCCCTCCGCGAGCAGCGGCTCGGGGGCGGCTGCAGCGGCCGCAGCGCTGGGGATGCTCCGCGGGGAGCCTCTGCTCTCAAACGGGCGCATAATGATAATTTTTTATCAATATTTTAAAAAATTAATATTATTTTAATATAATAATCTCATTTCATTGTTTATTATTTAATGTTTTCATTAATTTTTAAAATTATTTTTATTATTTTATCATTTCACTATTAATTGTTCTTAATTATGTCATGTTCATATACAATAAATAATAAACCTGAAAATTAATAATAATTATAATAATGGTGATTATGATGATGATGATAATATTAATAATAGCATTATTTTATTAGTTTATTAAATGTCTTAATCCACTCACCAAGTTCCTACAAGTAATGTTTCCAATCTAAATTAGGCTGCAAGCTGCACCCCAGCAGTGCTGACACCCCCACACAGCCTCTGTTTGCAGCACAGAGGGGTTGGGACCACCCTGAAAATTCCTGTGATGACGCCCAAATCCCAAACACGCAGGTCCCCAAACCCCCTCGTCCCCCAGCACTGATGGGGATGATCCCACCCGGCATGGAGGGGGTTTCTTTGGAAGGATTTTGGGAATTTGCCACAACAGGGAGATGTGGGAATGTGTCAAGGATGGGAAGAGCTGTTGAGGTGGGAGCATCTGCTTTGATGGTGTTTCATACAGCAAATTTTGCTTCAAAATTTAAAGCCTGATAAGGAGCATCTCAGATACCTAAAATGTTCAATAATCTTTTTTTACTTAGGGCATTTTCCTTCTCTGGAAGCAAAGGCTTGTATTTTTATAACACATTTAGAAGGAAGATATTTCTGGCTAATTCCTTACATGGAACCAAGATGAAGTAAAAAGTGCACAATCTTTCCCTCTCCTACACAAGGGAAAAAATATTCACAGGCAAAAAGAAAAAAAAATAAAAAGAAATTAAAAAAAAAAAAAAAACCTACTATGAGGGAGCTGGAAAAGAACCAGAGATTTGGGCTGTGGGAAGGAAGATGGGAGAGAGCTGTGAGTGCTCCAGTTGGCAAGGATGGGATGGGAGTCAGGCACAACAGCCCTCCCTGGACCACTCTGCACAAAATCCCCAAATCCTTCTCACATGTAGGGCAACAGAAAGCCGCTTCCCAGCTAGAGCATGAGTCAGAAGGAGGACAAAAATTCACATGATTTTACAGGACCAGGAATTCAGGCATCATCCCCCTTCCCCCAGCAGCTCTCTCCCCTCTTCGCGGCTCTTTCCCACCTCACAAATCACCACCCCCAAGACATGAAAAGGAGCCCGAAAGCGAAACCCTGCCTGAATTAAAATCACAGTCGCTTCAAATTAGATCCACCTAGTAACTCTTGGCTTAGAAACTCCTAAAGAACTGGAGCGGAAAGCTTCAACTCCTAAATAAGTGGCCTGGATTTCAAAGGCACCAGCACCCAGCTGCTCCGAGGGAGGTCAGCTGGAAGAAGCACTTCTATTTTTAAGGCACTTACACCCCGGGGAGAGGGCAGGGAGCAGGATGGCACTAGGTGCACTCAGAGGATTATTTTCACCCCCCTCCCAAATCGTGCTGTGCAAAATCCCAGCTTCCTAAAAATAGCACCTGGAGTGGTAAATAGAATGTTGCTCGCAGCTGCTGTGATAAGAAGCCCAAAGGGGTGCTTAGCTCAGCGATTTTTCAGGAAATCAAGTCACTGGTGCAGCCTGAATGCTGTCAGGAAGATGTGTCAGCTCCTGGAGAGCCAGCACCGGCACAGGGTGACACGGGACAGCCAGTGATGCTGTCCCATGGCCTCACGGCGGGACAGAGGGTGGAGGGAGGAATCAACCAGCCCGTGTAGGCGGGAGGTGCTGCCATACACACCCCAAGCAGGAACTGGCAGATATTTAATAAATGAGAAGGGACAGGGGCATAAATGTAATGCCAGGGTTTGAAATATGAAAGTCCTGGGGGTAGATGGGGAAAAAATTGACTTTGAGTGTCCAAGGGATGAATGCAGCAGGTCCAGAGAGGTGAGAGAGGGAAGTACAAAAAGGGAAAGTCTGGCAGAGAAGGGGAAAAACTCCATTTCTGTGAGAATGGGATACCCACCTCTCATGGGGTTTACAGTCTTCAAACTTCTCCAAAACTCAAACTAAATCTCTCAATTCCCTCTTTTGTTCCACTGCTGCTCCAACGTCAAACCCACCTAGCAACCCATCCTGCACAGCGGCATTAGGCTCTGGATGCATCCCAAAATAACAGCTCCAGACTTCATTCTCCAGGCCCTTTGGAAGAACCTACTGGTCACCAGCCAGCCTTCTCTGTCATCCCCCCGGCATCAAAATGCCAGCACCAACTCTGACTAAGCCATGATTCACCCTCCTCTTTTTATGTCTTTTTTTTTTTTTTTTTTTTAATTTATTTATTTGATTCCCTCTAAAGGAAACTTGGAAGGGAAGGACCAGTCACATTCCTGCCTACATTCAGTGCAACACACATCCTCTCCTTTGGATGTGCAGGGGAGGGGGGAGATGCCTGGTGGGATCCCAGTCACACATCCAGGAATTCTTTGCATGGTTAGAATTTGGAGGGGGTGGCTGGGAGCTGTGTGTACATCTCTGTGTAGATGCAGCCACACATTGTGCTCCATTCATGTCAGGGCAGCTTCATCTGCAGCACTTTCCAGTGTGGCCTTGGTTTATCAGCCTGGAATGTGGGCACAAAGTTCAGAATCACAGCAGGGTTTGGGTTTAAAGGGATTTTCAAGATCATCCAATCCCACCCCCATATCCAGAGACACCTTCCACTATCCCAGGTCACTCCAAGCCCTGTCCAGCCTGGCCTTTGACACTTCCAAGGATCCAGGGGCAGCCACAGCTTCTCTGAGCAACCTGTGCCAGAGCCTCACCACGCCCACACAAAAGAATTTCTCCCTAATATCCCATCTAAATCTACTCTCATCCAGTTTAAAGCTGTTCCAAAGTGCTCCCTTCCCTGGGTGGGTGGTTGCAAAAGTCAGGCAGCAGCTGCCCAGACTCTTATTAGTGAGTTAATGACATTTTCTTGCTATTGAAAAATTTATTCCTCTGGGCTGACCAAGGGGAATTTACATGGTTTTCAGGGAAAACAAAAACAAACAAACAAACCAGCAGCAACAAAAACAACAACAACAACAAACCGCTAAATTTTGCACTTCCAAAAAACAAAAGTGGGATACTGAAGGAGCCAAGAAAATTGTCTGCAATATTTTTCGGGGAATTAGATGCTTTCAGAAATGTCAGGAAGGAAACCAAGTGGTTGCTCGACCCCTCCCCTTGCCAGCTGGATGCTGAGTAGTTTTCACTGTTGATGGCGTTTTCTTTGGAAGAACTTGAAAAAAAGCTGCTACGGGTCAGCCTCGTGGCGGGGAGGGTGATAAAAGTCTGATTTTTATCAGGCTGATAAAAATGTTTGGATTTGGAGAGGCGGCTGGAGTTCACGGTCCTTTGCGCCTGCAGTTTTCAATTGCCTCCCTCGCCCCTGGCAGGTATTTCAGTTACAGGAATAAATAAACAGGGAGCGAAGTGTGAACTGTACCTGTATCACCACCGCCCCCTCATCCCGCCCGCCCAGCTCCTGATGCTCGGGAGGGAACACCAAGAGCTCCTGCATCTGTCCCTGTAATGGATTGGGGTGTTTCTGCCATGAAAAAGAGATTTTTATTTCCCTCCTCTAAACAAGTTGTGTTTTGCTTCCTCATTTCTCGCCTCTCACCCTCCCTGTTCTTGCAATCTCACACTGCTTTTCTTCCTCCTGCCGCAAAGGGGAAGAGAAAGCAAGCCAAACCATCTCTTCATGATATTATTTGCAGACAGCAACATCACCCATTCGGGAATCACAGAATGGTTTGGGTCGGAAGGGACATAAAAGATTATCCAGTCCCACTCCCTGCTATGGTCCCTAGGGGCACCTTCCACTATCCCAGGTTGCTCCAAGCCCTGTCCAACCTGGCCTCGGACACTTCCAGGGATCCAGGGGCAGCCACAGCTTCTCTGGGCACCCTGTGCCAGCACAAACTCTGTGCCACAAACAGGACACCTCTCCAGACAAACAGACGGCCCCAGGCAGGGTTTCCTGCAGGGATGAAGGGATGCTGCTCAGCACGGGATGTACGCTGAAGTCAGGGGGGAGCTCCTGGTCCCTCCGCAGCAGCGAGGGCTGAGCCCTGCCCGGGGTGCAGGGCAGGGAACATCGTGTGCCCCAGGGCTCTCCCTCCTTTCACCCGCCAGTGCAGACACGCGTTCTCCTTCCTGGCTGCGGATCAACCGCGCAGTTTTCAGCCTGTTGCACCCTCTAATTGCACCTGATGTGCTCATGAAACTCCTTCCTCGGCCGGTTGTAAGGAATTCCGATCATTGCTGACAGCAGCCGGGCGCTGGGACACCACTGGGCTGCCACACGCCTGCCTGTGGCTGCAGCTGTGCTTCAAAATAACCACAAGCAGAGAAAGGAGGGAAATTCAGCTTCTGGCATGGAGAAAGCAGGGCTGAGCTCCAGAGGGGGAAATCCCCACAAAGGCATCGCTCACCCTGCTATCACCCCTGTCCAACACTGCACCCAGGGCTGGCCTTGCTTTCCTGGCAGCCAAGGGACAGGAAAAGACATGAAGGGGTTGCAGAAATGCAGAATTCAGCCTCATTCAGCTGACAGCAGGTTGGGGACCTGCTGGTTTTGCTCAGCCCTCTGCTCTGAGCTCCCTGTGTGGTTGCAGTGCCACACTCTGAACCATGCAGGAACTCTTTCAAGGACACTAAATTCTTCCTGAAGTCAACACTAAAAGCTGTTTGTTTGTTTAATTTCTTTTAATTTATAACTCTTCAGACAGGAGGGCAAGGGTTCAAACCTTATTTCCTTTTGATTGGTTGGATTTGTGCCCAAACTTAGAGGTGTTTGGTTATAACTGGCTGAGTTAAAGGGTAGCAGGAAAGGAAATGGGAGATGTAAATGCAATGTCTGGCTTTGATGAATATGGGGAAGAAGGAAGGATGAGAGCCTAGATTCAATCTCAATTCATCAAATTAAAAGTAAAATCAGTCAAGGTTTCCTCCACTGTCCTCAGAGAGGTGGACATGCACATCCAAATGTGTCTTGGATGATCCTTGGGAAGACCCAGTAAATCTTAAGACCAAAAATGGGGAGGTGTACAGTGGGTGTCCATTAGCCAGGACTGATAATCCCAAAGGAGCCTCTGTCCTAGGGTGACAGCCTCCAGATGGAGGTTCATATTTAAGAAAAGAGGTTTATTTGTAACTTTTAAAAATAATTCTATTCTGCTGTTCTCAAAAAATATAATTTGGAGATAACACTCTGAAGCTGCAAACATCCATTAAAGCAGGGACATTTCTCAAAGCTGGCAGGTCTGCTCAGAAACTGGTCCAGGAGGATTGAGCAATGTCCTGTGAAAGTTCCTGACCGAACAAGACTAGTACAAAAGAAAACTCACCCTGTAAATGAGCTAAACCATAAAGATCATTGACTCCATAAGTGGCAGAGAGGGTAGATTTAGGGTAGATATTATAAATAAATTCTCTGCTGTGAGGATGGTGAGGCCCTGGCACTGGTTGCCCAAAGAAGTGGTGGCTGCCCCATCCCTGGAAGTGTCCAAGGTTGGACAGGGCTTGAAGCAACTTATTTTAGTGGAAGATATCCCTGTCATGGCAGGGGTTGGAGCTGGATGAGTTTAAAGGTCACTTCCAGCCCAGGCCATTCTGTGATTCTGCGAAACACAGGTTTCTAAAAGTAGTTAGGGGGTAATTAAATGGCAAGAAGTTGGGGTATTCCAGCCTCAGGAATTTAATACTGGTTCTTGAAACAAAACCTGGCTGCAGAAATTCAGTCTGGGTCCTAATAGCAAGGGTCAAAGAGTGTAGACCAGAGAGCCACAATTCAGGTTTTGGCATTGTCAGAGCTTCTGAAAAGACAATATTCACATTAGCCTGACACTGGGTTCAGCCTTCTACACCCAGGTACTTTTAGTTACCTGAAAGGAACACTTCCCTGTTTGCACTGTTGTTTTAGGGTGTGAAATTCCCCACTGAAAATCCTGGGATTGCTTTAGGGTGTAAATACACAGGATGTTGAACTTGACTTTAGGTTACCTCATCACAATCACCTGCGACAAGGCACTGATCCAGCAGAAAAATCCTGCTGCTCTGAGAGAAAAGTGTGTTTACAGGGCTGCTCTGTCCCCACTGCCAGATCAGATGTTCCCTGTCCTGCTGCTGCCAGCAGAACTTGGCATGTGTTACCACAGTGCCTTCTCCGGGAAAATCAGCAGAATTACAGCCATGTGCTCACACCTGAACCAGACCTAATTTAGGATTTTAATGGTTTAACCCCGGCTGGGAGCTCAGCCCCACTCACTCAGTTCCCCCCAGTAGGATGGGGGAGAGAACTGGAAGGTAAAAATGAGAGAACCCATGGATTGAGGTACAAACAGTTTAAGGACTAAAGCAAAAGCCATGTGCACAAGCAAAGCAAAGCAAAACAAAGAATTCATTCTCCACTTCCCACAGGTTTCCAGTGATCCCCAGGAAAGCAGGGATCCATCACCCATAGTGGTGGCTTGGGAAGGCAAACACCATCCCCCCTTTCCTAAACACGATAAAATGGAATATTGTATGGTGTATTTTTGGTCAGTTTGGAGTCAGCTGTCCTTGCTCTGTCCCCTCCCAACTCCTGGTCCCCCCCAGCCTCCTCACTGGTGGGGTGGGCTGAGGAGCAGAAAGTCCTTGACTCTATATAAGCCCTGCTCAGCAAAACCAAAAACATCTCTGTATTATCAACACTGTTTTGGCCACAAGTCAGAATCACAGAGCAGCTACTCTGAAAAAAATCAACCTATCCCAGCCCAAACCAGCACAGTGCTGCAAAGCAATGCAGCATTTTGGAGATCTGATGGGAAGAACAAAGAATTCCAGCCCTCCTGTATGAGTAGATTGTTAGGGGATTGATTTTCATGGAGGTGCCCAGTGGCTGAAGTTGATTGTGCTCATGGAGAACTTAATTCCCAGCCCGGTGATGCAGGTGGGATGCAGCTCTGCAGGTCTGCAGCCTGCAGGGCTCGGTGCTGGATGTGAACCCCCCGAGGATGATGAGTCTGTTCAGCACATTTACGGTGGACCATGATCACCCTCCGGAAATCACAGCCTGTCATTATCCCGTGGACTTTGCTGTTGAACTGTTTCCTAACTTCTCATTACCACCCACCTTTCATTAAGAGCCTGGATCGTTATCTCGTCATTGCAGGTTATTAAATCAAACAATGGCAAAGGCTGCGGCCTTTCTGCGGCTGACTCACCTCATTATGTAACAAGCCCGGGCCAGTGACAACCTCAGCATCGTCATGGTGACAGGGAAGCGTCTAAAAAGTTGTAGGCAATGATGTGGTGAAGTCAGATACTCCAGAGATGCTGGGGAATCTCTTCAAAGTAATGCAAAAAAAACCCTAAAACGCAAAGCTCTGGGGGAGAGCATGGGTTTGTGTTTCTGATCATCAAGGGGGACGTGCTTGTAGGCAGCGGCGGGCAGCAGATTAATCACACCCCAGGAAAAAGGGTATTTTTTTATCTCAGGTCTCAACCCCCACTGCTAATCAGTTTGGCTCCTGGTACAGGGCCTTTTGAAGCAGCATCCCAGAAGGATCTGCACTGCCTGGGAGGCTCAGATGGAAAGGTTCCCCTGAGGGATGCTGAGCAGGGAGGAGGCGTTGAAGCTCTCAGCTCCTGCTGTGCTGCCTCCATCCACAGCAAAGCTGTGGGTAGAGTTTGGGAAGGATTTATGTAATTGTGGGGTGTCTACAAGGAATTGGTCACCTTTGACCACTTGTGCCACCTGTGGAGAGAAATGGGCACTCATTTGCACAGGGAACAATTCAGCTGCCCTGCTGTGGGTACTGACTGCAAACCAGGATGAGATGTATCCTGGAGGAGTTTGAGTCCTCTGAGCATGGGGGGAACCTCAGAGCTGTGCCCAAAACCATTCCACACACATCTCAGTGCCCTCCAGCACGAGGTGACCCAAACCACAAGTCCTCGTCCAATCCAGAGTGTCCCATGCAGGGAGGCAGAGCAGAGCTCTGGTGAGGAGCTGCATGTTGAAATTGTGTACGTGCCAAGGATCTTCCCACCCACACCTCCCCTTTGTGAGCACGTCTGCCCCATGGACAACCTGCTCATCCCTGCTTCCTCACAGGGCTGGCATGATCCAGACAATGGTTGCCCAAGAGTGGCCCACACACCTCAGCTCTGGCCAAGAAGAACCACTTTTGGGACCAGCACCACCCCTGGGGTTGAGCTGTTCCCTGGATCAGCCTCCCCAAGGGCTCCTCTCTCCATTCAGCTGGTGGAAACCACAAGGTGAGGTCTAAGTGTCCCACTTTTCCAGAGTGGTGCCATGTGCTTTTAAACTTGAGACCTGCAGGCACTGCTTTTAGGAGGTCTGTGAAAGACAGGTAAGAGGGAAAGTGTGTGGTCAACAATCTGAAATTTAGAATAGTAAGGGCCAGTTTTGTTTCCATATCTTTTGCTGGAGCTCCTTAAAGTCACAACCTCTCTCAGGGAACCTCCAATTTCCCAACACCTCTCCTAACCAAGTTTTGGACCCAAATCACTGGAAGCAGATCACACAGATTGCTGGAATGCAGAAATTAAATAACCAAATTTTCTTATCATGGTTTTCTTAAAATTCTTCCACTTACAGGGCAATGGCTTTAGTGCATTTAAGTCCAAGCAGATGATTTTCTTTTGTGTATTTCATTTACTTTTTTCTATGCCATGGAGACTTGGCTGGGAAAGAAAAAAAAGTCTAAAGTTGTTAAAAAAACATCTACAGAATTTGTTTCTTTTTTCCTTGATATTTTCCAATCAGACATGAAAAATATTAATGGAAAATTTCTCTGGAATTTTGGGGCAAGCTGAAACAATATGGGGAGCTTGCTGCCAACATATTTTCTCAAATGCATTTATATTTTCCAACCTGCAATAACAAGCTGTTAACAGCTCCTTTGGGGTAAAACAAAAAAAAAAAAGAAAACTGAGCTCAGTGTTTAGATTTCTGCCCTGGAGTTTAACAGGGAGTAGCAAAGCAGCACCTGGGTGCCTGGGTCACAAGGAAAGATGCTGTGCTTCAAAGCACTTGGGAGGCCCCCCTCAGTTTTCTCCCAAATAACTGCTGTTACTTGAGCTGAGAGCCAGGGCCAGGAGGGCATGGCACAGGTGGAAACACATCTTGGCCATTGATTATGACTCATCCTCACTGAATGAAATGGAGATGGGGGAAAACCACTTTCATTGTGTCTGCTCCAGCATTTCCACAGGGAATCACAGAATGGTTTGGGTTGGAAGGGACATAAAAGATTATCCAGTTCCAACCCCCTGCCATGGGCAGGGACACCTTCCAATATCCCAGGTTCTTGAAGACTCATCCAGCCTGGCCTTGGACACTTCCAGGGATCCAGGGGCAGCCACAGCTCCTCTGGGCCCCCTGTGCCAGCACAAACTCTGTGCCACAAATAGGACACCTCTCCAAACAAACAGATGACCCCAGGACAGGGCCTCACCTCATGTGCCCATGGCCCTGTGCCCCCCTGCACAGCTCTGGGGGGTTCCTGCTCCCTGCACGTCCCTGGGTTGATGCTTGTGGTGACAGCATGGCCACAGGCAGGTTTCACATTTCCCAGCCCAGCTGTTTACCCAGAGCTCAGCCTGAAGGAAAACAACTGCTAGACAGTCAACAAGAGATCTGAGGGACAGCCGACTCCTGGGCTGGCTTTCCTGCCAGCTTCCCTATAAAGGAGGAGAGCCAGGCTCAGGCTCAAGGCATGACCTTCCTTCAGTTCATGTTGTTATTACCCAAGCTGGGACAGCCCCAGGTGCCTGATTGATGGGCACCTTTCACCCACTGCCAGGTGAAATGCTTGTGATGCCTCAGGGATTCCATGGATGGTCACTGGGGCAGTGGGAGATACAGTTTGTACCCATGGAGCAGAGCCCAGAGCAATTCCCAAACCTGCCAGCCATGCAAAAGCAAGGCCTTTCTGCAGCTGTGGCCAAGGGGGATCCCACCAGGATGGGTTTGGGATGAAGGTGGGGCAGCCAGAGGGAGAGGAGCTGTAGTACCTGCAGGACACGCTTAGAGCACAGATGTGCTGTGCCCCTGCCTGTCCTGCCTTAAACACTGCTGCTCATTCCAGACCCAACCAGCTGAATATCCCTGAAAACCCATCTCAAACCCATCTCAAACCCACCTCAAACCCACCTCAAACCCATCTCAAACCCACCTCAGCCCAGAGCCTGAGCAAGCACAGCTCCCTTGCACACGTGCAGGAGCACACGCAGCCACCCCAGCCCCTGGCAGCTGCCAGTGCCTTGGGATGCCGCTCACAAATCTGGTCCTCTTGCATTCAGGCAGAGCCAGTCATCGATGACAGGGGTGACTAAAGCTCAGCACTGGCACATGCCAGCCCCATCCCTCGCTGCCTTGTCCCATCTTGCCTGCAGCTGGGCCTTTACCTGCCAGGCCACCCAGCCCCATGCGACAGCACGTGCCAAGCCAGGCTGGAAAAGGTAACCTCAGGTCGTCCAGATTTTGGGCTAGGAAAGTCACATCCATAAAAAGAACGCTTCCCACCCTCATGCCTTCCACCTAATTGCTGCTGTTGCAACAGCCCTACATGATTTAATCATTTATTGCATTGTTCTTTTATTTATGGTGTAAATGTTTTGGACCTGATCAGTTTCTCAGCAGCTCAGCTGCACCCAAAAATTATTAAGAGAAGACAAAAAAAAAAAAAAAAAAAAAAAGGGAAAGGAGAAACACGGCAGCAATCAGAGGTGATTGGTGATTTGGTGATTTAAGGTTTAAGGGAAACAAAGGCTTTGCTGACTGTGTTCCCCTGTGCACATGATCCTCACAGCTGGCAGGAGGTGGAAATCCATTCCCTGCCTTTGGCAAAGCCACCTTGGAGAAAAAAATAAACACAAAAATCACTGTTGGCAGGTGCCTCTTCTGTCTCAACTCATCCTGCTCAGCTTGGTTCAGCAACATGGAGATTTTTGTGGTGAAGCTACTTCTGAGTCCTTCTTCCCACCCCAAAGCCTCTTCCTCAGCCATGAATGAGATCCAGCCCTCCAGCTGGGACATGGACACAGGCTGGAAAAAAACCCAAACCCTACCATTTATTTTTATTTATTATTATTCTATATATAGTTTATTCTATAAATTTATTTTTCTTTATTTTGCTCTGAGTGGGAATGTTGTTTTGTGAGCATGGAATGTTGTTGTGTGAGCATGGATCCATCCCTGGAACAATTGGTGTTGGCATAGAGCCATCCCACATTTCTTTTGTAGAAGGGCTTTATCAAGAGGATGCCAAAGTCCAAATCACAACACAGCTATGTCCTTCTGCTCCTGTGAGAAATCTCTTGCTAATAAGGAGGATATCCAAGAAAGTCAGTGAGAAGGAGAAAAAAACCAAAACAAGTAAAATTCTCAAATTTCTGCTCCAGCCATGTTAGAGTCTCCTACTGGCATTAAGGTGGGGCACTTGCCTGGGTCATACCTGGCATGAAGTCATGAGTTTCCTCCAAATAAATTCATATTGGTGACTGAGGAGCCTTTATTTTCCACTTGTTCCAGGTGACCTGGCAGTGCCCACTTGCATTTTTAGGGGTAGAAAAATTTGGTGTCCCAGGCACAGAACTCAGCAGTTGTTCAGTCCCCTCACCTTCAAGCCAATGAGCAGGACCAAGTCTAACCCTGCTTATTCCCCAGTAAAGGCAGCTGAAACAGCCTGGCTCAACAGAGACTGAAACTGGGAAGCCACATCCCTCCTTGGGGCTCACAGATTTGGGAGCAGGAGATAAAAACATCCAGTTTTCCTCCCAGTACTGATTTATTTTTGGGCTTATCTGGAAACAGAGGCCAGACAAAGTTAAAAGAATAAAAATGGATATATTTAATGAAGGGCCTTCAGGTACATTAAGGACACACAAACCTTCCCCAAGGGGCTACACCCAAAAATAAATGACAGTTACAAGTTTTTCAGACATAGATGGGTTTGGGCCATTTGCATTTCAGGGGTTAATGAAGTCAGTTTGCTCCCTTCCCCAATTCATTTTTGTTTAGACTTTTGGGGATCTGAGGCTGTAGGGTGTGCTTGAAACTCAGGTCAAGAGAGATTGCTCTGTCTGACTAAAATGTGAAGACATTTTGTGAAGTTTGTGAAGCTAACTAACACTTTATATGAAGTAGACAAAGCCTCCTCAAGGGGCTACACCCAAAAATGAATGACAGTCACGAGTTTTTCAGATATATATGAGTTTGGTCCATTTATATATCAGAGGTTAATGATATACCCCCATTTTGCTTCCTCCCCCAATTCACTTTTGTTCAGACTTTTCGGGGCTTGAGGCCGTAGGGTATCCTTGGATCTCAGGACCAGAGGGATTGCTCTGTCTGACCAAAATGTGAAGACATTTTGTGAAGTTTGTGAAGCTAACTAACACTTTCTATGGAGTAGACAAAGCCTCCCCAAGGGGCTACACTCAACAAGTTTTTCAGACATATATGAGTTTGGTCCATTTGCATATCAGGGGTTAATGAAGTCATATACCCCCAATTTTCTTCCCCCAATTTACTTTTGTTTAGACTTTTGGGGATCTGAGGCTGTAGGGTTCTTGAAACTCAGTCCCAGAGGGATTGCTTCATCTGACCAAAGTGTAAAAACATTTTGTGAAGTTTGTGAAGCTAACTAACACTTTATATGGAGTTCAGAGTTATGCACTAACGCAGTACAGGATCTGAAAAATAGAAAAGCTAAAGAGCCTAAGTCACCAGCACCACGGGGAGATACTGACAGACTATCCCCGTTGTTTACCAGCTCAGCTGCTCTCGGGGCTTCCTGGAAAGAGCTGCAAAGGGCACACACAGCAGCAGCGCTCCTGCACGCTCCTTTCGCGTGGCTGCGGAGGAGCGGCCGCGCAGCGGAGCCCGGAGCGCTCCCGGCGCCGGCCACGGGAACGGGGCGTGCGGGGCCCGTGGGGCTGGCCCTGCCAGCAGCCCAGCGAAATTATAAATACAGCTGGTAAACAAGTTCACCCCGGTGCCCTGGGAAGGGTTCTCCTGGCGTCCGGTCGGGTAAACAAGCTCCAGCGGCGTCTGGAAGGGAGCGGAATAAATAAATAAATCGGGCTGGATAAAGGGATGCAGCTGTTTCACACCAGCCGTGCCGGAGAGAGCCCAGAGCGGGGCTGGGACTGCTCAAGGACACGGCAATACCTCCTTTTCTCCGTGAATTACCACCTCTTTCCCCATCGCCCCTTCCCCATCGCTCCTTTCCCAGCAGCATTATTTCTCCCCAAACCATTTCAAAAGGAGACATTAGTCTGTCTCAGCTTGCCCCCTCTGCCCTCAGATAATCTTTTCCAGGGCTGAGCAAAGCTTTCCTTGATTTCCAACCCGAATCAACATCTCTGCAGGTGGGGTTTTAACACCCTGCTCCTGCCCACAGGGGTTGGTTTGGAAGCTCTGCACTGCACTACAAGGAAGCCTGCACCAGTAATATCCCAAAAATGGACCTACACAGGGAACACACACCTCAGGATGCTCTGGCACTGTCAGGATTGGAGCAGAGACAGCTGGATCCGTGGATATGAGTAGCTAAAAGCACCATCAGCTCAGCCCTCCTGTGCCTCAGTTCCTCCTGCCTCAACTGATAAAGCAAGAACTCATCCAAGAAGGAGCAAAAGACTGGGGAGAGGGGGAATAAAAAGGTCTCAGCAGTCAATTCTGAACAAACAGAATGAAGTCCCAGAAATTATTATTATATTATTATATTTATAATATTTGTATTTATTTATAACACTAATAATAGTAGTAATACAGGGAAAACCAAAAGGAAAGCCCAATTCCATGATGGTTTAGCAAGAGGGTGGCATATAAAATGCAGGAGGTTGGGTTTTCTGGACTGGATGGTGCTGCTTCCTCAGCACCAAGGAAGGGCACGTGTCACTCCAGGCCCTGTGGTTTTGGGAAGAGGTTTAATCTAGGATGGGACAGGGTGGGAAATAGGAGGGAGATGTTTTCAGAATTTGGTATATGGGAAAGAACAAAATGAGAGTGATTTTGTTATCCAGGAAGGAGAAAACTGGGGAATAGGTTTTGGCCTGGAAAAGGAGGCTATGGAGAAGATAACAGCTGTTCTTTATAGCAAGGACTATTTAAGGTTTATACAAGATATGCTGCCCCAATGGAATCCTAATTAGTGGATTCCTAATACCCCTTGCCAGGACAATGAATTCTCCAGGGGAAAACACAAAGGAAACCTAAACCTGCTTGTGTGGGCTTCATTTTGACTCCCAGCTGGGGACTGTGCCCCATCTTTTTTTTTAATCCAACCTTAAAATGTAGTTATGATGGGGAAGAGAATCAAGTGCCTGGCAGGGATGTGAGTGCCTGCACGCACACACCAGGAAAACAGGGATCACACCTTGCTGGCTGCTGGTTTTGAAATCCTCCCACGTCCCTCCATGAAAAAAAAAAAAAACCTGTGGTCATCTGATTTAAAGCCTTTGGAGCTGTTTTGTGCTGAGATCTGTTTCTCCATCACAGAGGGTGTGTTAGGGAAAGGTTCACAGGGCAGCAGCTCTGCTGGCAAGGCTCCCAGTGACACAGGGACAGTGGGATGCCAGGTGGAGAAGGAGCCTGGGGGGTGTTGGTGGTGGGATCTGAGCACTGGGATGAAGCCCAGCCCCATCTGAGCTGCTCTCCTGGTTGACATAACCACTGAGCTTGGTTTCAGCTGGTGGCTGGAGATGCAGCAGTGGAGAATCCTTCCCCATCCCTGCCAGGAGGGAGGCAGGACACCAAAAGGAGGGGTTTTCCAGCATCCTGAGTTGCTTGGTGGGGTGCTGGCCCTGGCAGGAAGGTTATAGGTGTGTCTGCCTGCTCCCAGGTTAGGACATGAGAATGTACCTTCAATATTGTTACATGGTTTAACTCCCAGACTCAGGGAGTCTGAGAGGTGCTCACAACCCATACCTGTCCCCACCAGCTGGTTTTTGGAGTGATCAGAATACAGAGCAGGTCCCAAAAATCCCACTGCACCCTTTAGAAGCCTCCTACAAGAGTCTCTAGTGGAGTGGTGGTTCCACCTGCAGCTGGTGGCAGCCAAGGTTGTCCCACCTGGCCACCATAGCCTGGGATGTGCTCCTCTGCACCAGCACCTTGAGACATGGTGGCTTCTGCTGCTTGGTTGTGCATGACCCAGTGAGTGATAATGGGAACAAAAGCAGGCACAGTGACCCTGAAATCCATTAAAAACTCCCCATGAGTGGCCATAAATGCTAAAGAAAGTGCAAAGGCCAAGAGGCAGTGGGAAGGTCATGCTCACCCAGGGCTTTCTTGGAAGTGCAGGGAGGGGTGAGATGGGGGACAGACAGCTGCTCCTTTGGGTGCTTTGGCTCAAGAGGCTGGTGAGGTGAAAGGGGATGAAATGAAACCAAGAGCCAGAGTGAAAACACCACAGTGAGAAACACAGGCCAGGGAGCAAAGCATGAGAGGGGATTTCCAGCCTTCCAGGGAAGGGGTTCAGTGAAAACAAGGTGCTGGTTTGACTCAGGCACAAGCCAGTGAGTCAGGAGAGCCTGGGCCAGTTCTGCCACACGTTTCCTCCCTGCTCTTTGAGCAGACACCCACGGTGTCACTGTCACCAGGGAGCTGAAGCTGGCAGGACTCCCCTAGAGCAGCTCCTGACTCCTCACATGGCTTCTCTGCATCCACCAGTGTTTAAAAATCCTGTCCAGTGCCTCTGACAGGAAATGCTGGACGAAACCTTTTCCAGGGCTGCCAGGAAGGCATGACATCAAGGAGTGATAGGTGACATGGCCAGCAAAGGCAGCAGCATGTGGGACTGCAGGGCATTGCCAGCAATCCAGAAGCCCCCCCAAAGTGATGAGATTATTCCTTCCAATACATTAAAAAAGCTGCAGCAAGGCAGTTCTCTACTTTAGCTGTAACCATTCTGCAAAAGCTGAGTTTCCCATCAGGGGGTGTTGTATCTGAGTCACTGCAAGAGCTGGGACAGCAAGGAAGTGCTTGGTGGCCCAGGGGACAGGCAGCAGAAGTAACAACACCGGGATGTGGCACAGTCCTGCCCTTTCCCTTCCTGCTGCAGGCAAAAGGCAACTCTGCCCCTGCTAACAAGAGTCTCCTTGATCTCAGCAAGCAGAAATGAGAGCAGGGGATGTTGTAGCCTGTGCTAACAGAATGTACAAAGCAGTGGGAGCAGTAGGAGAGTGAGGGACCCTGCTTGTGAGACCCCCACTGCAGTACCATGTCCAGCTTGGGGTCTCCAGTGTAAGAAGGATGTGGAGCTGTTGGAGCAAGTCCAGAAGGGGCCATGAAGATGCTCCAAGGGCTGGAGAACCTCTGTTATAGAGACAGGATGAGAGAGTGGAGGTGCTCAGCCTCAAGAAGGCTTTGGGCAGATCTTAGAGCCTCTTCCAGTGCCTAAAGGGAACCCATAAGAAAGATGGGGACAGATTTTTAGTAGGATCTCTTGCAATAGGCCAAGGGGTGATGGTTTCAAAGTGAAGGAGGGTTGATTTATATTAGAATAAGGAAAAAATTTTTTATGATGAGGGTGGTGATAGCCTGGCACAGGTTGCTCAGAGAGGTGGTGGATGCCCCATCCCTGGAAGTGTTCAAGGTGAGGCTGGAGTGGACTTTGAGTAACTTCATTGAGCACAGTTGTTCTTGCCCTGTCAGAGGCTTTGGAACTAGGTGATCTTTTACATCCCTTCCAACCCAGACTGTTCCATGCTTCTATCATCCTGTGTTCATTCTCTGCTCACTGGCTTTCAGTCTTATCTCCAGCTCCTTCCCAGTCAGCAGCACTGGGATTTCATTTGTCCTTTGACAGATGACAAATGTCCTGCTGGCTGGCAGTGCCCTGCCAGCTTATCACCTGCAGGCTCCCAGGCTTCCTCGCATCAGCTGCAGTAATTAAATCATATTTTTCAGGAAGGGCACTTTGGGTGAAAGCTCCCAGCACCTCCTGATAGCAGAGCTGCAGCCACAGACAGGCCTATGCCAGGGTAGTGGCACTGCTTGGGGATCAGGGCTCTCTCCAGTGCTCCCAGCTGATGCAGCAATGCTGGAAGAAATTAATGTCTGTCCTAAGCTCGTTCTTCCTGGCTGTGCTTGAGCACCCCTGCTAGAAATACCTCTTTTTAATACCTGAAACTGCCAAATGCCTTGAGGTCAGCTAAATGGCAGCTGTTACACAGCCAGGGAGTGCAGATCCTGTGGCAATGCCACTGGCTAAGATGCTCAAGGAGAAAGGAGGCAGAACAGAGCCAAGGCAACGAGGATTTCACACAGACTTCTTGGGGAGACACAGGAAAAAGCTGCCAAAGCTGCAAGCAGTGAGAAACCAGCCAAAACAGGGCTGGAGTTTGCATTTTCCACCACAGGATGCTCCATTTTCATGCACAGGGGGGTGGAAAGACAGCTGAGAGCCTCCAAAATGCTCATCCCAAAGTGTCCTTGTGCCTCAAGAGGGTCTACAGAACAGCAGCCCTTGGGCAGAGCCTCCTCTTTGCACCCTGGAAGAGCCCTGAGGTGAGATGCTGTTCCCAAAAGGCTCCCAGAGTAAAGGCTCAGCCTCCTTGCCAAGCTGCCTGGAGTCCCCATATTCCTCTGGGAGGGTCAGGAGCACAGCCAGATCCCAACCCAGCTGAAGCCACCACCTTGAGTGAGGATTTTTATGCACCAGGTTGAACTAGAAGGAAAATATCTTCACACCCACCTCTCCTGCAAACTCAGCATGGGCACAGCTTGCTGTGGGCAGCTTTTGAAGGCCATGCTCTCCACACCCCTCCTGCCTGGTGGCTTGTGGATGTGTCCCTGGGGAGCCCAGGCAGCCCAGCAGCAGCCACTGAGCAGTGCTCCAGGCAGGGCTGGTGCTCTGGGGTCCCACCAGCCCAACAGGTTGCTCTGAACTGAGGTTCAAGGCTGCAGCCAGGTCACAGCACTGCTAAGCCACCACTGAACCATGTCCCCAAGTGCCACATCTGCATGTCTTAAATCCCTCCAGGGATGGTGACTCCACCACTCCCCCAGGCACTGCTTTTCCAGAGACTGACTGTGGCAATCGTATTTTCTGAAAAATCCCTTTGCCCAGGATTTTTCTCCTGGGAAGCTGAGAAGCCTCAAAGAAAAAGGAAAACGAATTCTTATCTCATTTGCTTCTCCTGTGTTGTGCTCATGTGGAATGTGTTTGGAAATTGTTTACCAACAGGTGATTGTTTCATTGGTTTCATGTGAATTATTTTGACTCATTGGCCAATCAGTGCCAAGCTGTGTCAGGACTCTGGAGAGAGTAATAAGTTTTCATTATTGTCTTTTTAGTCTTCTGTCTGTCTCCTTTCGGTATTCTTTAGTATAGTTTAGTATTCTTTCATATAATATAGGATATTAAAATAATAAATTAGCCTTCTGAGAACATGGAGTCAGATTCATCATTCCTGCCTTCGTCTGGGGACCCCTCAAATACAATACTTGATGACTCCTGTGGTGATAAAATTATTCCTAAAATACAAAGCAATGGACAAACCCCATCCTCACCGGCCTCTCTGCCACCTTGGAGCTGCCGGCTGATGCACGGAGCTGCCGAGAGCTGCTCTGGCATTTCAAGGTTGACCTCTAGAGGAAGTTTGGAGACAGACGAGCTACGGCTGCGACGGTGACACAAGGGCTGCAGGACAGAACTGCCGAGGATCTGCAGTTCAGCTGTGCCCCACCAGTCCGGCAGCGATGACAAGCACAGCCCCAAAAAACCCAATTCAGGTGTGCTGGGCAGCACGGCATGGAAGAGCATCAATTGCTGCAAATCCGCCGTGTGTCCCCAAGTGCTGGAGCCCTGCCCATCATTTCCACCCCTGCTGGGGCTGCCCAACACGGGAAGTTCCCCCGCTCCCTCCCTGCTCCCCAGCTCAGCTCTTTTAAAGCTTCACACGCTCTTTCCTCCCCAGCATCTCTCCCTCTGCTCCCAATTAATCCCTTTATCACCTACAATTAACCGGAGCCCTGCAGTCTGCTGCGCTGTCAGGATGCGAGGGTGTGAAGCACATCACGCTGCGCGGAGCCTCCAAAGGCAGCAGAAACCTCGGCGCCTGAGATGCGGCTCTGAGAGCATCACTGCGGGCACTGCCTCACCCACTGAACATCCTCCAAAAAACAAATCCAAACCTCTCCCCGCCGGTTTCATTTCCTCCCTGCTGCTTTTCGATGTGCCAGCGCCAGTGTGTGACATCTCTGTCCCTGCCCCAGCGCAGGACTGCCCGCCGGCCAGAGCACCTGTGGGCGACCTGGGCAGCGCCTTCTGCCCGTGTCCTTGCACATCCCGAGTTAACCCTGCCTCCCCTGGCTCGTCTGTCTCCTGGAGAAGACTTTTCCCCTTCCATTTCTACAGAAAAAACCACCCCAAGCATCTCACTCTGTGTCCCACCGCTTCCCTTTGGAAAGCGGAGGAGGTGACATTTAAGAGTCTCTGCCTCACAGCAGCCCGGGGCGGATGGAAAACTCATCCACAGCAGCGCAGGAGCACCCACTAGGGCTTTAGATCCCATACTGGGTGCTTCTTGCCCACACTGCCAAGCCAGGGGGTGGTGAGTGAGGATTTCTGTGAAAAAGAGATGGCTTGGGCTGCAGATCCGAGGCATGGAAGGGTTCCCAGGTGAGGAGTGTCTACCTGCCCAGTCTCTCCTTCCAGCCCCTCAGCCCAGCCCCTCCCAAGGACACAAATGCACGCAGGCTGCCAGTTGTCAGCTGCATCGCCCCAGGCAGCCCCCAGCAGCACCCCCGGCCAGAAACATCCCGCTCCCTTCTGTCCTCAGCCCTTGAGGGAGGACAGCAGCTCGCTCCCCTCGCCCGGGCACAGACGGAAAACCCCACAGGGAAGGCGGAGAGGGGACAGTCGCCCTTTTGAGGCTGCACAGAACTCACCCACACAACCCCAGCGGTGTCCCCCATCCATCCTCCCCCAAAGCCGGCGGTGCGGCACAGCCCGGTGCTCCCATCTCACACCCTGGCACGGAGCCACCCCTGGATGCCCGGGCTGTCCCTGGATGCCCGGGCTGTCCCTGGATGCCCGGGCAGTCCCTGGGCCACCATCCCGGGATGCTGCCCACCCCTCCATCCCTACCTTTGCGGAACGGCATGGAGCGGGAGGAGGCAGGGCTGGCTCGGACGTCTGGGTTCCCCGGACGCGGAAGCCTTCTCTTAGATATGAACACACACACAAAAATATATATATTTCTTCCGTATCTCTATTTCTTTCCTTCCTCCTCCACCGTCTTTCAGAAGGAAACGGACATATTTGGGCAAAGCCCGGCAGAAACCAGCGTCATTCCGAGGGTGGCACTGCAGAAGGGAGGAAGTTCTTGCAGTTTCAGAGCTTTTAACCCTTCGCTTCCCGGAGACAGCAGACATGGGGGGGAGGTGACAGGGAGCTGATTGCCTTAGAAAGGGGTGGAAGGTACTGGGAAAGGGTTTCTGAGTTGATTTGTAGTGATTTTGGTTTTTTCTCGGTAGGAGCAGTTCAGAACTGGGTGTAATGGATGTGGGTGTGATCATGGAATTTTGGCCTCCTGCATCACTTATGCAAATTTCTGAGCTCAGCAGAGCACCAATCCCATCTTCTCTGTGGTGGTCCTGGCACAACCTGGAAAAACCCAGCTGCTTCAGAAACAAGGGGGTCAGAAACTCAGATCCCCCTGTTCAGCATCTCCTGCTCTTGCAGAGGCCTCTGGAAGTTCAAATCCTGCTGTGCTGGATCCTGAGGATGAACAAATACCCCTTAGTGACATCCCTGGGCTGGGGTGAGCCATGAGCTTCAGAACAGCACCAGGTCTGTGTGTCCTCATCTCTGGAGTTCAGGTTGCAGCAGGAGGTGAAGGTGGAACATTTTAACCTGGGGGGTTGTTTATTTGTACTGTGGTTCCTTTATGCCCTCCCTGGAGGTAGAAAGAGGCATTGGCTTGGAGGAAGCTCAAGAGAAACTCTTTCAGCTGTGCAGGATGGGACCCCATCTATTGGATTTGTGTTGCTCCCAGATGAAGGAAGGAATGATGAATCTGACTCCATGTTCTCAGAAGGCTAATGTATTATTTTATAATACTATATTATATTAAAGAATACTGTACTAAACTATACTAAAGAATACCGAAAGGAGACAGACAGAAGGCTAAAAAGATAATAATGAAAACTCCTGACTCTTTCCAGAGTCTTGACACAGATTGGCCCTGATTGGCCAGAGAGTAAAAACAACTCAACCAAAATACAATGAAACAATCACCTGTGGGTAAACAATCTCCAGCCACATTCCACATGTGAGCACAACACAGGAGAAGCAAATGAGATAGGAATGAGATAGGAATTGTTTTCCTTTTTCTCTGAGGCTTCTCAGCTTCCCAGGAGAAAATCCTGGGCGAAGGGATTTTTCAGAAAATGTGAATGCCACATCCATCCTTTCAGCTTGTTGCTTGACAGTGATACCATGAGCTCCATGCTGTGTTTCTGCTCCCTGCAAAACTGTTTCTCCTGCCTGGAGTCAAAAAGATTTTCCTCAAACCATCCCTGGGGTGCTCTAAAGCCTCCCCATCCATCTCCTGCAGGCTCCAGCCCCATCCCGACTACCTTGGTGCTCCAGGTGAGTGTTCTTCATCCTCCCCAGGGCAAATTCTGCCAGGTTGGGCTTATCCCCCACTGGAGAAACCTGTTTAGGCCAGTGGGTGAGGAGCACTCTAAAAAACCACCCCCCAGGCTGTTTATGTGACACCAACAGTAGTGGCAAGGACAGGGACACCAATTTCCTACATGGCTTTGCTGCCTCTGTCCTGCTCAGGGAGTGTTGGCTGCTGCAGGTGCAGCAAAAAGGTGAACAAAATTGCTCAAGATTTGATGGCATGGGTTGCTGGGCTTCTTCCAGTGACTGGAACCAGTTACAGCAGCAGGTTTATGCCCTGCCCCTGGAAAACACAGCAGGACAGGCTGGGGGTCTGCCCAAGCACATTGAGCAGGCAACCATTGCCTTGGGGAAAAAATCATCCAAAAAGGAATTTCCCAGGATGTTTAGTAACATTAAAGGGCTGGGATAATTTAAGGCAGGTAGGTTGGACATCCATGTGCTGTTGCCAGACAGCCCAGAAGGTAAAGGGGAGTCCTCCTTCACTCCATGTGTCCCAGCACCCAGGTGGAAGGGAAGGACAGCCCAGCCACGCCCAAGGCCAGGGCAGCAGGACCCAGGAGTTCTGCTGGTCCACCTCAACTCCAACCCAGCCCTCTGCTCTGGCAAACAAGTGGAATTCCTTGGAGTGATGAGCTTTGAAATCTCTACAAAACCAGATTTTTACAGTTTTATTTCCCAGGATAAACGTGGATTAGCAGTTCATCTCCAGAAGGACATTTCCAGCACATGATTCCAGGGCTTAGCAAAAGAAAAACTTAATGAAATATATTCAGGGTTAGACCCAAAATGAGTGGCTTATCTGTGAAAATCCATGTTTGGATGCTCATGTCCAAGTTTGTTGTCCAGTACCTGCACATCTTGGAAGGGGCTTAACTCCTCAGATGTTTTTTTTTTTCCAGCACTGATCTTGCCTGGACAATGCCACTTCAGCTCTAAAACCTTCCCAGTAGGAGCATCCCAGAGTTTTATAGTAGTGACCAGGACCTGTAGTAAAGGATGAGGGTTCAGGTGCCTGTTAAGGTGCTTCTGTCACCTGGTCCTTGTCCCGGGATTTGCTCCACTTATTCTGTGCATTGACCTAAAAAGATCTCAGATGGGACCATCCTTGGTGTCCATACGTCTGCTTTCCATTTTCCAGAAAATTCCAGAGACCAGCTTCCAAGCTCCAGCCAAGGCCATCACAGGAGTCAGAGCACCATTCCCTATATCAGATATTATTTGGTTTCACCCAGAGAAAGCCCCTCAGGCAATCTTAGTGGTGCCAGGCAGTTTTAATAAGCAGAGAAGATTTCAAACACAGTCTGGGGATTTCTGGTGTATGAGGATCTTCACCCCTTGCTCACAGCTCAACAGCATTTCTATCTGGCATCTAGAAAGAGCAACTTTAAAAAATAGTAATAATTAAAAAAAAAAAAAAACAACTGAGAATCAAGCTGGTCTTAAAACAAGATTTAGGTGTAATTAAACTCTGGTCTAGGATGGTGAAATCAGAGCATCTCTCCTCCTGGCAGAGCACAAATGCCAGGGAGGGTGGCAGTGGCTCAGCATCACTTGAGGTTTTCAGAGCATGTTGAGCAAACACGGTGGGAAGGGTTTCAGCCTGCACTGATTGTGCCCCAGGGCTGAGGGATGGTCCAGAAAGCTTCCTGAGATCTTCCCATCCCTCAGCCCTGGTTTCTGTGGGAGAGGCACTTGGAGCCTCAGTGGTTGCTATCAGCTTTCCCAGATGTGTCCTGTAGGAAGGGGTCTCCAAAGGAAACAAAAACTTAATTTAATGACAATATGTTGGGGGGTGGTGTGTGTTTAGTTAGAGCTGACCCTGCAAAGGATCCTTTTACCTGTTTCACAGGTTTAAACCCCCTATTCCATAGAAACATGGAAAAGTTTGGGTTGGAAAGGATCGTCAAGACAATCTAGTTCCAAATTCCCTGCCATGGGCAGGGACACCTTCCACCATCCCAGGTTGCTCCAAGCCCTGTCCAGTCTGGCCTTGGACACTTCCACGGATCCAGGGGCAGCCACAGCTTCTCTGGGCACCCTGTGCCAGGGCCTGCCCACCCTCAGAGGGAAGAATTTTTCCCTCAACTTCACCCTTAAGCCCAGAAAAACCTCTTTATCCAGGATGGAGATTTAATTTGCCTTCCCCACCTTGCACTGCATCCATCTGTGTGCACAACCAGGCTTTGCATCAAGGGCCAGGGGGATGCAGTGAGCTGCCCTGCACATCCCTGCACATCCCCAGCCAGGAAATGAGTATGGAACTGTTCTCCCTTTGCCAGCAGGGAGTTCATGGGTGGGAGCAGTGTGAGACAGGAATGACAGTGCTTCCAGCCTGAGAAGCAGTCACAGGGATCTCCTTCACTGCAGGGCTTGTACTCTACAAGGAAATAAGAATGCAAACAGCTCCTTTGAAATATTTATAACACTTGGGATGACTTGCATGGCACAAACCCAAGGAAGAGGAGGGTGCTGGGAATTGCTGGTGCTGGGCACACCAGGGGACTTGCTTACATGATTGATCCAGCTTGCAAAGTTCTGTTTTGTCCTTTTATGAGATGTCTGAGTGCTCAGGCAGGCTCTCCTCCACCTCCCCTGGGTTACACAGGTCCTGCTTTCCCTGTCAGTATCAGACCCCTTTTTCCACTGCTCAGCTCTTCCTGGCTGAGCTGCCATGGTCACACCTAAACCAATCTTCAAGGTCACACCTCAGTGACCAGGCACTGACCATTCCACCTCTGCTTTCAGCCCATGCCCAGGCTCTCCAGGCCTTTGCTGACCCTCCCACACTCCAGCAGCCAGACTGGTACCCAGCTGTCACTGTCATGTTTTCTGGACAAATCCCTTCACCAAGATTTCTTCTCCCAAGAAGCTGAGAAGCCTCAAAGAAAAAGGAAAACAATATCTTGTCATTTGCCTCTCCAGTGTTTTGCTGTTTTGGAATGTGGTTTGGAGACTGTTTAACCAACAGGTGAATTGTTTTTTTTACTTAATGACCAATCACAGTCCAGCTGTGTGGGACTCTAGAGAGAGTCATGAGATTCATTATACTTTAGCCTTCTGTCTCTATCCTTTCTCTATTCTTTAGTATCGTTTTAGTATAGCATTCTTCAATATAATAATATCAAATAATAAATTTGCCTTCTAAGAACATGGAATTAGATTCCTCATTTCCTTCCTGCCACGAGGACACCAGAAGATGCCACACCCAGCTCCCTTTCTCACAGCAGGCTCTCCTCATTCATGTGCTGATCACCAGCCTGATGCTTCAGCCTTGTAAATTTAGCAGGGGAAAAGCTGCAGAGGGGCTTGTGGCCTGGTCCTGCTGGGAGAACAGACAGCACAACCAGGTCATCAGGGCTTAAGATGCAGAAGGGACTGGGAACAATCAGCTTTTGGAAAGTTCCCAGCCAATCTCCCCCTTGGAGCCTGACCTAGAGAGATTACTTTTGTTAACCTCTGGTATTAGTGCTGGCATCTTCATATCACAGAGATTAGGTGCTCTATAAAGGTGTGGAGATGAGATTGGATTAGAGAGGGGCAGGTCAAAGACTTAGGACAAGGAGGAATGGCTTTAAACTGGCAGAGGACAGGGTTAGATAAGAGATTAGAAGAAAATTCTGAAGCCCTGGCACAGGGTGCCCAGAGAATCTGTCTGCCCCTGGATCCCTGGAAATGTCCAAGGCCAGGTTGGATGGGGCTTGGACAACCTGGGTAGCAGAAGGTGTTGGAATGAGATGATCTTTAGAGCCCCTTCTAACATAATAATTTTGTGACCAGGTACACTTGGCCCCTTGCAGATCCCAGTCTCCTGTTTTGCACAATTTTCAGCTTTTGGGTTTTGGAGAGAAAGAACTGGACAGAGTTTCCCAGGAGTGATCTGCAGGCAGTAATTACTGCAGCTGTCAGGTAGAAACCTTCTCAGCTTCTCTGCTGCTGCCAGCTCCAGCAGGTTTCTAAATTTGATTTTGCTCTTTCCATGCAGGAAATTCACTTTCCCATCTCCTTTGATTGCTGTGGCTTTGAACTGCTACCACACACCCTCCTTGCACTGAAGAGGAAATGTCACATTTGGAGAAACATCTGCATCCTCCTCCTGATGCATCAAGAATGACAGATAATCAATTCTATTTCACACAGTCCAGGATTGCTGGGGCAAATTCTTGCCATGCAGTTAACTCACTCTGTTTTTAAAACGGGGGGGGAAAGGATGTATTGATTTTATTATGCCAGCACCATTATTTTTTAGCATAAATGCTGATAGCAGCCTCAAGTTTCCAGGCTTTTATGTTCCCTAACACTGCAGGAAAACTAAAAAACCACCAGGCTTTGCCCATGAATTAATCAGCCTGGTGGACAGAAATAAAACAAAGCAAAACATTTTAAATGATGAGGTAGAAATCCAAGTGAAGAAAGGGGAAGAAACTATGACGAGTATGTGATAGCTGAAGATATTTTCAAAATTTAATTTCTTTATTATCCCTAAATTCCTGACTTTCTCAGAAGAGCTGAGTCCTTGCAGGTGAATGTGATACTTCTGGGACAGTGTCTTTGGGTGCAGTGGTGTTGTGTCATAAAGGATGATGGGCAGGGTTGTAACTGGTGCAGGGAGATGGATCTTCCTCTGAAATTTGTGCTTGAAGCAAATCTCTGAATCCCAGTTTGAGTACACTTCATTGCCACAGGATTATTTCCCTTGAAAGGTCTTTAAATTTTGCTGTTCGAGGGCAACATCCCTTCCTGCAAAGAGGGAAAAGACACTGGGAATTATTCCAGTTCACATCCTCTCCCAGTGGTAACTGCATCCCTTCAGCTGCACAAACCCAAAAACACAAACCCCACCAGTTTTTGCTCTCCATCCTTCCCAGAGGAGCTTGGTGTGTTTTTCCAGAGTATCATTTGAGTTTTGGCTCACAGTTGCTATACAAGTTTTACAAGTTCAAAGCAGAGAAGTCCAAAAGTGCTACCCAGCTTTGTGCCTGCGGCAGAAGGTGGAGAAACCCAAGAGGAGTGGAAGACCTTTGTCTTGGCAGGACCACGTGGATTCCTGAGCTGTTGACTAGCTACAAATGGAGGCCAGAGATCAACACCTGAGAGACTGGGAGAGGAAAAACAACTCAAGGGCTGTGAAGTGGCAAGATGCTTAAAAGCTGCTTTGAAAAAAAACCCCATGCTCCTCCCACAGGAGGAGGAAGCAGCAGGAGAGAAGAAAGAAAAGATCCTGGGGAAGGTCTTGTTTTCCACAGAGCTGAGGGTGTCTTGGGCTTTAAGCATGTGCTGCAACTGCTGGGGCTGCCAAAGCAGGGCAGGGGGATGTCCTGCATGGGAGACAGGGCCTGGTGGGTGCAGGACACTTGTGCCCTATCCCCTGATTCCCACAGCTACAGGGCTGAAAGCTCGGGGTGGGTAATGTTGTTTGGACACCAGACATTTGTTTGTGCACAAGACATAAGGCTGTGTTTTTACATTTCTGTACTAACAACCCTGTGCTCTGGGATTTCCTAATTTCCTGATGCTAAAAAGAATAAAAGCCATAAAGCCACAACCATGACCTCAGCAGGAATCAGGGTGTGAGAGGAAACCTCTGCAGGAGCACACATAAACTACCCTTTCTTCAACTTACAAAATGTTTCCTTTGGCTCTCATTCCTGTTCTTCCATTGCACCTTTTCCTCTTCACTATCCATTTCCCCTCCATTCAAACAGGACTTTGCTTACTGACATGGAAAGCTGTGTTTGCACCTGTGTACAAAAAGCCACCAGCAAGATCCAGCCCCACCTGACACAAAGAGGCAGCAAGATCCCTAAAGGAGCACAGCTGACAACAGGATCACTTTGGTATTTGTGGTCAGCTACTGCACAGCTCTGGTTAAAGTACCAAACACAGGCACACAGGCAAGGATTTTGTCTTTCATTCTCTTTCTTTAGAAACAGAAATGAAAGGCTTTAGGCTTGCCCATGTTTTTGTGCAGCAGTTAAAAGTCCTGCAGACTTTACAGCTTTTTTTTTTTTTTTCCTTGCCACTACTGAGCTGCACCTTGAGTGGCACAAAATATTTTTTGTATTAAAGAGGAGGTAAAATTACACTGGATATTCAAAGCAATCAGCACTTGTAACCCACTGACCTGCAGGAAGAGAAGGGCAATCTTACCAATCCAAGAACTCATTTAGAAAAAGTTTCAGAGTTAATAAATCCTACAGTGAGGAGGAAAAAGGAGCAGCTAATCCTTTACTGCTCCTGACATAAGGCATGAATATCTATGATTACATCCAGGACTGCCCAGGGGTTAAGGTCTGTCAGCTCTGGCTGATGTTATGAGCAACTCATATGATTACCAGTTTTTGCTTCATTAAAAATTCCTGTTGTCCTCTGTGAAGCAGGAAATGTCACTAAAGTCTTTTGAGGAAAAGATTAATTTTTGAGCAACCTGGTCTAGTGGAAAGTGTCTCTGCCCATGGCAGGGGTTTGGAACTAGATGGTCTTGAGATCCCTTTTAATCCAAACCATACCATGATTTTGAGATTCAAAACAAGGCAAAGCAGATTAATTCATCCTCTAATTTACATCACAGGTAAGAAACAGCTGTGTTCACATATTAAACATAAAGTCAAGAGCCACATGTCCAGCCAGGAGCTGCCTGATCATCTCCAGCTGGAATTCAGAAGTACCTTCTACAGCCACATCCAGAAGCCAGTGGGGATGTGTGAGGATAAACCAAACTGATGGATGAGAAAGGCACTGGGATTGCTCTTTAACTGTTCCACAGCTTGAATAAAATCATGGCATCACAGGACAAGAGGGAAGTCTTTTATCCAAAGTCCTGTCTATAGGACACACCAAAAAATCCCAAGCCCAGGCGCTACTTTCAAACCCATCTATGAAGAATCTACATCTGCCCAGAGCAGCACAGCAGGAATCCAGATCTACTGGCTGAGTCCTCTCATTGTTCAGCAACAGCAAATGAACTGAGCACACACTGCTAGACACAATCTCTGTTTGTCTTTGAGGACAACTGCCTCATCACCTAAAGGCAGGAATCCTCCTAAGAACTCAATCATTACAGTACTGACTTACTGTGACAGAAAGTGCTTGTAAGTGACACCAAGTCCTCCATGATCACAAGCAGCTCCTGCTTTTTTGGGAAAAAGAATAGGGTTAGTCTTGCACCCAGCTAGGAGCACATTACCAGTGCCAGATGCATCCATATACATGGACCTCAGCTGTGTGGATGCTCTTGCTCTCTTGCAATTTTTAGAGGATTTAAAAGAATTTCTACAATTCTGGGCGTAGCTAATCTAACACTGCTTTTATGAAGGACAAGAAAATCAGCAACAGTCAGACTGGATTCACTGAGGGGAAGTCATGCTTGCCCAGCTTAACCTTCCACAATGAAAGATTGGCCTGGCAGAGGAGATCTGTGGGTAGTGTCTACCTGGACTTCTTTAAGACTTTCAAATATTGTCATCTGTGAGATCCTCCTGACAAAGAAGCTCTTGAGGCTGCAGGAGCAGACACCAAAAGCTGTCTGAATGCCTGGTCCCATGATCAGTGGCCCAGGGTCTGGCTGGAGGCCAGGAGGTGTTGGTGAACTCCAGGGGTCAATGCTGGGTCCAGCCCTCTTTTACACCTTCATTAAAGCAAATCTGCAGATCACATGGACTGGGAGGAGTGGCAGCTACCTCAGAGGGTCATGCTGCCACCCAGAGGGACCAGGGCAGGCTGGGAGGAGGCTGGCAGGAACATCATGGAGCTCAATGAGAAGTGCCAAGTCCTGTATCTGAGGAGGAGCAGTCCCAGGCAGGAACATGGAATTAATTCAATATAACAAAAGGTGAATCTTAGTCTTGCTCAGGGCCTCTTGCACCAAGTGCTGTGAGGACTGAAAGTTCTCACTCTCCCATTAGACTTCTGCTTGTGGAGCAAGAAGGATCTGAGAGTTTAAGAACCTCTTTGAAACCTTCCATATTTGTCCTTCTATCTTTAAGAAAACTGTATGATGTTACAACACATATTTTCTCTTGCACAGAAGGGTAGAATACTCTGACACACTCAAATCTCCCACAGGAGCCTGGTTTCAGATATGCTTCTCCTAAAGCAACCACTTATACAGACTGCAGCACATGAATTACATCTCCTTCTGAACTTGCTTCAGAATCCACAGCTCAAGGCTAAGAGATTCTACTGTTTTCTGTTGCCACAATAAAAAGCAGCATCGCCAGGAATGTGGGTTTTGGTTGCAGAGTTGCAAGTACAGGGGATTAGGGTGTAACCCCAACTCTCCAAACCACCTTCTGCATGTCCTTGGGCAAGATATTTCTTGTTCTTGCCTTTCTCCCTCCATGGCTATTCAGACAGAAAGTTCTTTGGGGCAACAACTCTTACCTTTGATGTGAGTTGTTGCCCCAAAGAACTTTCTGTCTGAATAGCCATGTGAGATACTGGCAAAGCAAACTTAAGATTTTGACAATAGTAGTGTTAAAAATATTCACTGCAAGCTCCATCTCATATCAGATTTAGTGACTTTACTGAGCAAGCAAAGTAATAAACTAACAGGTGAAATTCAACATAGGTTAAGTGCAGAACAGTGCAGGTGAGAAAATAAATCATAACCCATATGCTTAATGATGGGCTCTGAAATAGCTGCTACAGCTCAGCAACACCTTGGGACTTTAACAATTAGAAGGGTAATCAAGTCACTAAATCCCCACTATTAAAATAGTAGCCAGTGTTCTGAATTAAGAAGAGAACAAGGCAGTGATGCCACTGTGCAAATCCCTGTTCTTAAGACCTCAGGGTGGTTAATGCACCAGGCACCTCATTCAGCTCTGGGCTGACACGTCCTACACGTCCCTCTCAGCTTCCTGCTGGCTTCAGGACACTCAGATCTCTCTAAGGAGGCATCTAATCTGAATTCCCAGAAGCAATGAACAGTTCATACTTAGCCCAAGAGGAGATGCAGTTATTCAATGCATTAGAGAATCACAGCATTTACACAGGTGCTTAAGCCAAGGAATTAAAGCTTAAATTTAGGAAATCATACCTGAAAAACACCCAGTGCTTCACATGAAGCACTAAACCAATCCTGCACTGCCAGTGCCCATCATCCTCTTCACTTTCTGTGAAATCAGAACCTTTTAGGGCACCACACAAAAAGGGAAACAAAAATATTATTGTTTCAGACCAGTCATCACCAAGGTACATGAAGGGCAGAATGAGTGGCTGCACAATATCCAGGGTGTAAAGACAAACCACCAAATAAAACTTGGTAGCTGCAAAGAGCTCCAAATTAAGTGCTGCTGAGCCTTTGGAAAGGACACTCACTGATGAAACAGAGAAAACTGGATGTATAAGCAGGAAGAGCTGGAGGTGTTAGATAAAAAGTTACTTGAGAAGCTACTAGGAATAGAAGTCAGTGGCAAGATTCCAGAGGAGGCCAATTCTCCAGCAGAGAAGTAAATTCAGAACCAAAGTTTTCAAAGCATGCAAGATACAAACATGCCTGAGGAAGTCTGAGCCAACACACTGAGTGTTGAAAAACAGGGAGAAGGTGCATTTGCAAAAAAATGCTTCCTGCTAAGGACACAAACAGAGTCTGACCACAGAGCCCAGTGAGTGTCTGAACCTTTGCAGGTTTCCACAGCTGTGCAGGTTTGCTTGCATCACTTGCTTACACACCTGGCTCCACTGTCACGTGTTCGTGCAGCCTCCACCACACAGATGGAATTCAGGGGATGTAAATCTGCTCCAGGTTTGCTTACTTCAGTGTCCCTATAAAAAACATCTAATTTATAGCATGAGTCTCCTACATAAAATACTAAATGAACAAACCACTCTCCCCCACATTTTCATGGATAAACTTTACTCCTGTCTTTAACCACAATAATGATTCTCAGAATGAAATGGTTCAAAAGTTGCTAATAAAGCCATTGTCAGCAAAAGGAAAACCTTCAAGTTATCAGACTGTAAGTTCAGAAGTTGGTGCTAAACAGAACAGCTGGTTGAAGGCACACAAAACAGCTTGTGTACCTCAGGAAATACTTACAGCCTAGTCACTCAAGAGGATTTTGCTGAAATAAGAGCCATAAATATATCACTTTGCTTAAAGCCAAGTCATATTTCAAGCTAAGTTCAGATCATACTCATTGTGTTACCAGTGTTTAAACTTTCTACAGCAGCCACCCAAATTATTTGAGTACTACAAGCAAACCTATGCTACTTCATACCAGGCTAATCTGTTTTACTACACAGCAGCAAAGGCCTTAAAGTGTTGCTCAAAGTCAAGGAGAAAGCAAAGAGCAGAGGCAGGAACAGAACCTAGATTCTGTTTTTGCCCCAAGTCCTGTGGTTTTGGTGTCAAGCCTGTTCTTCACCTCTGCTGCAGTGAGGTTGGATCAAAGAAAGTGCCCAACACAAGAGCACAGTAAGGAAGTCAACATATAGCAGGTAAAATACCAGATTAAAAAAAAAAAATCTGTTTTATAAGCAAATGTTTGTACAGAGGTTGGTGGAACACAAGCAAACAAAATAAGCAAAACACAAGACCCAAGGATTTGTCATAGAAATCTGCTGCCAAAACTCAACAAAAGGGCAAGAACTGGAGATATTCACAGCGTTGAACTACAGGTGTGTCCCCCTTCCCCCCAGTCCATGTGTGTAACAGGAAAAAGACATCCAGCATCAGCTTTTCAACAGCTAGAATGCTCTCAGGGCTCACAGCCACTTCAGTATCTCACAACTCTGGGTGCAATGGGGCACAGAGAGAACTGCCACCATTGCAGAGTCCCCTCTTACCAACTCTTTGTCACACATTGTTCCCAAACAAAAAGCAAACATAAAACCAGGAGCAGAGAGCTGTGTACTATTTTACATCAAGTTAAAACTAAGAATAGTAGTGTTTAGTAGTTTAGTTTGTCAACTCTTCAGATTTTCATGAGAACTTTCCTCCATGGCCTCCTACTTTGAAAACCTCCACAAGCACTCCTTCCCAAAAGAAAAGACTATCCCTGATGGTATTTGACCTCAAAAATAGAAATATAAACAGCAAGAGCAAATGCCAAGTTTGAAATGGTTAAACTAAGTTAGTTGCTTATATGTGAGTTAGAGAAGTGAGATTCTGACAGCTGGCCAGATACAGGAAAGAGTTTCCCTTCTCCCTGCAAATGACCTGCAAGCAGTAATCCCTGGATATTCCCAGCACAGACTGCCTGACAGCACAGAACTCCTGCTAAGAGTTCATTAAATTCCCTCCTCTTTCCATTTCCCTGGATTAGAGATAGATTTTCTTTTGCTCTGTGAAGACAGACCCAATTCTTGTTATTTCAGTCTCCATTCTGGCACAGAAGCTTTGTCCTGGAGTCAGGAGAACAAACCAGCTGCAACTGTCCAATGACCCAAATCACTGGTGTGCAGAGATGAGGACTCAGGAGAGCAAGGCTCTAACTCTAGGAGATCATCAGGGAAGAGAAGACCATAGCACAGAGTCCTTGTCCAAAGCTTCACACTTATTGTGGATCCAGCACAGGGACTCCATGATGAAGCACCAGAACAAAGAAAGCAGGAATACAGATAAACCATCTCCTCAGCAGTGGGTTTTCAACAGAGCAAAGTCATCTGAAAGCTCAAAAAAAAAAACCAGGATCCCCAGAGCAGAAAGCAGAAATGTGCAATTCAAAACCACACAGACGTGAATCTGACTTTCAAAGGGCTTTATATTACAAAAAAACCATAAGTCACAACGAATGTGTAAAATCCATTCAATGAGGCTTGTTTCCAGTCTGCTAGGAAAGCTACTTCTCTCTTCTTTATTCCCAGCCTACTGCTGAAAACGTGATTGCCAAAACAATGACACCTCGAGCTAGATTTTTAAAATCAAACTTGTTCTGCCAGATCCAGCACTCTGAACTTGTCCAGGTTGTAGAAACAAGCCTTCACCACTCTGCCTCCAAAATATCTTCCATTTAGATCCACAACAGCTGGAATTGAAACAAAGAGCAGATCAGCAAGCAGCAATTCAATTAAATAAACATCTCTTTAACTAAACAGCCTGACCAGTGAGACTGTTTAATCTTCCTACAGAATTTAGCTCTGAGCTTCACAGGACATAATTTAGGATCCTACCTTTGATGGCAGATTCAACCCGTTCAAACTCTAAAAATATTCTTACAGCTTCATCATCAGGGGCACCAGGGATCTGGAACAAAATAAAAACCCCAAGCCACAAGTAATTAAAACAGTAGTGAGAACATTGTTTTCAATTGCTGTTCTTCACAAAGGCAGTGAAAGAACAAAATAAAAAGGTTCCAAAAACACAATGCTCAAGTAGTTTATAGACAGTTGCTATTGTTAGAAGCTTGTATCTTACAGATACAGAAAATGCAGAGTTCCAAGACAGTAAAGGACCCTGAGAGATCTTCTATGCATGCCCCTCTTAGGCAGCAACACTCCAGGTGTGAGGGATGAGTGCCCAGTTTACTTTCAGAGCAGCCAAAAAGAGAGACAGATTATCTCTTACCTCAAAGATGACACATTTCCCAACCTTGCCATACTTCTCACATTCCTCCTTAGTTTCAACTTCAAGGTCTTCATCCACCTCCCCAGCACCAACCATGTTCTGAAAGTCAAAGAACAAACCCAACTCACTGGAGTCTGTGTAGGTGATTGTGGGGACAAATCACAGATGCTCTGTGAACTGTGACCACAAATACTTTAAAAGCTTAAGAGGTTTAGGGGAGACAGTTCCCCGTCCCTAAGGCAAGGGATTTAAAACAGTACTGATTTAAAGTCACAGCTTGTATCCTAGGAAGTCACATAATTTCTCCAGAACACAGAACACCACATGAGTACAGGCCAGAACCATTTGAACTGTGCAAAGTTTTGTATCAGGAACAGAGATTTAAACATTTCAGCACCAAGACACATTCCCTTACTCCCAACTCACCCTCAGTAAAACCACTTTAGTTGGGCATTTCAGGATCTCAGTTAAGGGGTTGGAATCTGCCTTCTTGCCCGTTTCTGTTTGAAGACAAAACAGTGAATAATGGTATCACTTAAGATTTAAGCTCAATTAGGGACTTTTACCAGCATCTTATTGATCAAACAATGAAATAACAGCCACAAAATGTAGTTTCATATTGGAACAGTTATTCACAACTTGTAGCTACTTGGAAAGACAGCAAGCAGAAAAATCAGTTCCAGTGGTGTGAATTAAGCAGTAACACTGACAATGTACTACTTCCTAGAGGGAAATAATTCTTAAGTTCAGAATTGTATCATAAAAACTACAAGACTAAAAGTATTCTGACTTCCACCACTTGTGCTCAGAAGCCTGGATGTTGTCTCAAGATCAGACAAGAGCAGGGAAATGAGAGCAGTATCAACAGGATGTGACAGGGAAAAAGCCATCAGAGCAGAGCAAGATCAGCCCTGGAAGTGAAGATGCTTCCCCAACACTAAAGGAGAACAAGTGATGGAGGAAGGGGAGGGTGAGCTAAAAAAAACGCATACAGGATGACTTTACAAAAAGATAAAAAAATGTAAATTTCCACAATAACAAATATGAGTCATTATTCTAACTCAAATGTTTCCAACAAGGATAGATAGTAAACAGAAACCCAGGAGCCTCATTTCTCACACACTTGGTGCAGGACACAATTACCTTTCTCTGTAGATTCACCAACAATGATCTTGCCACCCCTCTTGCTTGTTTTCTCTACTGACAGTGCTGTGCTGAGCCCCTGTTCATGTTTGCCCAGCCCCTGGCCCTCTCTGAAACCATACTTCTGCATGATTTTGTGAGCAACTGTCCCCCTGCAATGAGAAAAAAATCATCAGTTCATAAAGGTTTCTTCCACAAAACATTAACACTGCATTTCTCCTGAGTGCTCAAATATCCTACCTCCTAAAACTTCCTTACACAGGGGCATGAAGTACAGGAGCTTCTACAAGTTACATGATTTTTTTCTAACCAAAGGGTAAAAAGTCTGGCTATAAAATGCTGAAAGGTTAAAACAGTAAGTCACAGAAGAAAGAGCCAATTGTGTGGTCAAAGTAAGGCAGGGCAGGTGAGATTTTTAGCCCTTCCTTCTATGAAGTTAGGGTTCCATGGTACTACTAATTAAAGGTAGTAACAATGCATGAGCTGGTCCAACAGTACCAAGTTTGGTTATCTTTGTCTGGACAATTAAAAAAAACCACCAAACCCAAAAAACGAGGTCTCTAAGCTGTTTTTAGCTATAGATTCACCTTCATGTGTTGCCACAGTAATTAACATCAAATACAAGGCAGGAAAGTAAATGGATTTTCAGCCACAGTTGCTACATTCATGCAAAATACACTCTGAATTTTCCAACAAAGCAGAGCTGAAATTATTTGAAATAACATTTTGTTGGTATGTAGGAAATTTAAGACAAAGCTGGAAAAGTAACCTAGAAGAACTAACATGACACCTGTGTTTTCAAGTACACTTCATTGCCATAAACACTTTATGCTGGAGTGTGGCTTAAAAGCACAGCCCTGAATGCAGCCACCTCAGATGTGTTTTTCCCAATCCTGTCAATCCACATTTTTTTCCTGTATCCTGCCAGTTTGGACTCTCTGAACTCAGACTAACCACATACATGGAATGGGTCATGCTCTTCTCTCCTGACAAACTATTTCAAGCTTTTGGTTTCCACCACCTTCCAATTCCTTTTCCCACAAAATGTGCAGGAGTCACTCATTTATTTACCCCATGTTGGCGAGGAAGGAGTTGCTGGGTCCTGTGGGGGAACGAGGTCTCTCTGGCTCATCATACACTGGGGGAGGAATTGCTGCTTTGGAAGAAGGTGCCCGAGGTCTTGACTCCTCCTCATATGGGAATGATGCTACAGCTGGAAAAAACAGACACATTTGGGTTTTTTTCAGTAAAATCCTAACAAACTATGAAAAGGTTTTACACATAAATCCAAATCAGAAGAATGTTTCCTTTGCACACGTTGTTTTGACATCCTCTCACCTCCCTCTCTCTCTCTCAGAAACAACATCTGAGTTATTCTGGGTTTTCCACATTGGATGTAGATTTCCACAGCTCTATAATGCATTTATTAAGCTCTTATTAAATGGAGAAAAAAAACTTTAAGAGACCACCTGCACTACAAAGAGTTTATCCAGAGGACAAACTCCCATTCACCAGGAACAGAATTATGACAAAAATGGATCAATGCATAGAACTCAAGGCCCAAGGACTGTAATAAAAATACACTGCACATTTGCAGAGGAGAGAAACCAGTCTATTAAAAAGAATGAATGGAACTCTTCTCACTGGGAATTTCTGAACTGCAGCTATTCCCGGAGATGGAGATGGATCTGGATATGTCAATCATACTGGTTAGATTATTAAATAACCTTCCACTGACAAGTCAAATAGCAAAATGAAAATTAAAAAAGCCTACTAGAACACTAGAAAAAAATCACTTTTGAATGGACTTATGGACTTTTATCAGAGTGACCTAATTTTAGAATATTTTCTTCTACACTAGTTCTTGTATCTTATCAAATAAAAGGTCAGACATGAAGTTTGAGGATATAATATGAGGAAAAATAATTCCTATTTAAACAGAAGCTGGACTGGACTATGGGACTTTTGCTACACCAATATTTTCTTGTTTTCTTCCAGCCTGGATTTGAGCATCAAGTAAGAAACAATATAAAGGTTTCCTTGTCACATTTTAAAAGCTCTCCCCTTAAGGACATTTCTACTATTTCCAGCCTATATTTAATTCTGATCAATTGCTCAGAAACAATATCTTTCCGTTTTGAATGTTTATGCATATCAAATGCTTTCACTGTATCACTTAAGCTTTGAGGAATATTTTTACCTTTTAATCTTCTTATAAATACAATGAGGACTCCCAAAGAAAAGTTTGTGTGCAGAAGATTTTTTTTCTTATTATTATCTTTTAAAGTAGAAACATACTGGTAATTATTTTAAATTTTAAAATTTACAACAGTTAGACATGGGAAAAAAAAAAAAGGAATGGTTTTGTTCCTATAGCAGGATGATGCCATCTTGTGGACAACTGAGATCCTCACACCACCACTGCACACAAATCTCTTCAGCTAAACTGCATCCTGGAAAAATTTATAAAATTCTAGTCCATAACTCCTGTAGAAAAGATATTCACTAAGAACCTCCTCAAGGAAAGAGCAATGGAAAAACTCCCTCTCCAGACTGTGGAGGTTTCTAGCCTACCCAGACAAACCTGCCTGTGACATTTCTTCTTTCATATCAGAAGTGAGTAGCTGCACATGGTTGTAAGAACCCAGATTGCCAAGCCACTTGTCCAGCAATACAGAAAGATTTCTTCAGCACAGAGTAATGGAGCAGGGAGGCATCACAGGTCCCCCACAGCCTCCCCCCATGAACAAAGAACTTGTTCATATCCTGCTGCCACAAGGAATCCAATGGGAAAAGCAGGACTGAACTAAATAGAAAGTTGAGTAGGAAATTAACACTGCTGGGTTTAGAGAAGAGGATTTTGGAGTACTCACGTTCTTTGTCCTTCTCCACAAGAGAAGTGGGTGGTGCAATGGCAGCTCCTCCCATACCTATGAGCAAAATGGAACACAACACATTTGGAGGATATCACAACAGACTTGAATTATTTACTGTACCTTTGTTGTTGAAAGAGAATAAAGACTAATTTTGTTTATTCAAAGATATATTTCTGATCCACATCACCTGACAAGCTCTGAGGGCACTGATGTAACAAATGCAGGAATGAAAAGCTGCAATAGTGAAAACTCAGTGATTCTCACAGCCTGATTTTATGTCATGCCTCACCCCTTCCCTGGAACCAACAATGCAGAAACTTACAACAGGTATCTACAAACTAAGGTTAAACAGAGGTATTTCCACAAGTAATTTGGCTGCCACCTGCCTCCATGGAAAAATAACAGTATTCTACATTATATTATGTTGTAATAAAATGCCAGATTAATTCTAAAGGCTCAGAATGAACAGTGTTCTCATGTGAGGACAGAGAAATACAGAACCCATGAAATAGGACTGTGAATTCCCCTCCCTCTTTTTCTCCTCTTTCCACACCAGAACCATGAGCAGTTCCCTTACTTCTTTTCCGTCTCTCCCTTTCATAATCTTCATCTTCATCAGAATCTGGGTCTGGTCGTCTTGAAAACCCACTGGCTTCATGTCTGTCTTTACGCCTTCTAGAAGACACAGCAAGTTAGGATGAGAAACCATAGAAGTTAACTCTTGCTTTTAACCTGTGATCCCACCTCTGCAGGGTGAATTATTCTGCTCTATCTAACTGGCATTTAACATGTTTCCCATGAAAGTGTAAGTTAACACCTTCACCATTTGTTTCTTTGCTTTTACCATCATGGGGCATTTTTGGTTAAACAGAAGATGGCTCTAAGCCAAGATAATTTTCTACTTGCAAGTGAGCCAAGAAGAATGCATGGAAAGGAGGAAGCACCTGAATAAATCCTGTCCAAACAGACCAGAGTGACTGAATGGAACAGGTGTTGCATGAAACAGAGAGCAAGGTAACAGACATTAATTAATCAATCACCCTGCTTCGGACAGAATCCCTTTTACATTTCCCATCACAGACTACACAGAGTAGTATCATTTACTGAATAAAAAAATATCCTCATGCATAAACATCAGATTGTTGAGACACTTGCTTGGCAATTAAACTAAGATTCAGGAATAATTTCTAATAAGAAGTAAGGAATGCTTCAAGATTTGTTTGCACTTCAGCTGTTCTTTGATGTGATCAGGAAATTACTCATTTTAATACAACAAAAAGGAAAAGCACTTTTCCTCAAAAGTTAAGTGCACCACCTGGTGCACAAATCAAATCTTGTTCCTAGCACAGCCACCAAAACTGTGCTAAAGGATGACAAAAACAGATCTACTGTGGAACCACACAGAATTTCTGAATCTCTACCCTATGAAATCAAAACAAATGTCCAGCCTGAACTTTCAAAGTGCACATCTGATGAAGGTTTGGCTGGGATTGTTTCCCCAGCTTGCAATCAAAATTTATTATGCATTTTTCACCTCTTTTCTCTAATGTTTATATGTATAAAAACTCTTGGCTCACACACAAGTGCAAACACAACCAAAGAGCAGTCAGTGCTGAAGCTGTGGGAATGACATCCCAGATTCCAGAGGTCTTGCATGCCAGTAGGGCAGAGCCTCAGGCACTCCTTCTCCATCAAAACAACAAAGATATAACAAGAGAAGACAGAGAAGACCCAATGACCAGAGATATTAATTTCCACAATCTAAAGAGGGCAGCAGAACTGTAATTCCAGACTTCAGATGATTCATACTATGATGAGGATGGTTTATTCACTTCACTTGAAATGAGCAAATGTAATCTTCTGCTTGGCTGGCAGACATTTTACCACTTATAACAATCAGATACTGACTCTGCATTCAACTTCCTTAACATGATTATAGAGATTTCTTATTTCGGGGAAAGGGCATTAAAAATAAAGTAGTATTTTCTTTGTCCAGAGACAATAGATTAATAAACACATAATTAACTTACTTAATAATTAAATTACTGATTGCAGAGTATTAAAAAAGGAAATGCAATTATGCCTCTCAAAGGCTGCACTAGCTACATTTAAAACTGAATGCATCCATGGATCAGTTTGCAGTTTTTAGAAGCAGACAGGATGGTTCATCACTGAGCGTTGAAAAAGCTTTTCTGTAGTCAGGTGACAATGACATCAAATACTCTAAAACACCTGCAAGGTCAAAGTCTGCTAACAATGCATGAAGCACCCAAATATTGCTTCTATTATTGAAACAAAGTAAATTTAAAATAATTTTGACAAGGGTTTTTCACCCAAAGAGACTGCAAAGCTGATAATTCTTATTGGTTTTGTACTATTTGGTGAATTTTACCAACAGCCTTAAAACATATTAGTTAAAACACTGCTCTTGTTTCTACAAGCACGCAGTATTCACAAACCCTCTAAGAACTTCCAAGAATACAGAGAGATAAAACTAAACAAATTGACATGGCTATTTAGATAAGAGCCAATATGTCAAGCCTTTAAACAAAAGCCTTACTTTTCTCTCTCTTCAATCTCCTTCTGCCTCTCCAGCTCCCGCTGCCGCTGCCGTTCCTCCCTCTGACGTTTCACCACTTTTTCGTAGTCATTTGGGAACATGGGATCATACTCATCTGCCAGGGGAATCAACACATCTCCTGCAGAAAAACCACTAGGAACAGGATCCTGGAAAAAAGATAAATTCTTTTAGCCGAGATCTGAAAACAACACCCAGCTGGAAAGCAAAAATTTAACCCTTTTGATTCCTGACTTCTGTAATGTCAAGTAATTCCCTAATCCCACTGGTGCTAGAAGAAATCTTGGTTTTATTTAAACCTAACATTTCATCCAGTCTCTCATTACATCAATTTTCTCCCATGAAGAAAGAACCACCCCCTTCCCTTGCAAAATGCAAAGCAGCAGCAAATCAGCATGGACAGGAATTTTTCAAACCCCACTAATGCACTATTAGAAGCTTTATTACATCTTGTTGCTGCAACCATCTCTGGGGTCCTCCCACACAATCTCATCAGGCTTTTATCAACAGCTATTAATATAATACCAACAGAGGCACACAGACTGTTCTCCTCTAATCTGAAAGAACCATTTCTGAACATTTCCTTTGAAAAAGCTGCAGGAAGAGAGTTTCCCTTGATTCCTTACCACAAGAAATTAATTTAAAAGGTTAGATGGCTTTAGTTCTTTTATTTTACAGTTGATTGTTATACAGGTCCAGATCCAACACTGGTGCAATCACAATTATAGTCATTATTTAGCTGCCCAAATTGCTGTCTTGCCAAGTAATTTGAAGGATTCTAGGCTTCTAAGATATCCAGGATTCTAAGAACACTGTTTTATAACTGCACATTAACCACAGTAATTCCATGCTGTACCACATGTAAGTCTGAGTGAAGTTGAAATGCTAATTACAGAACCCTCAGCAGAGGAAGATATTCTCAGAAAATAATCAGGTTTTTGGCCACTAGGAAACATTCAACTTCCAAAACATTTGGAACTTTTAGCTGCCCTGGTCTTACCTTTAGCCCAGCTGCTACATGAGGGGGTGTGTCCACGATCTGTCTCTCATCAGAGGAGCTGCCTCGTTTCAGGTCAATCACTGGAGCAAGGACTGTGGTTTGTTTTGTTCTCTGACTCTGCAAAAAATCACCAAAACACACAATGTCTAACAAAGATAAAGCAGTTTTCTAAAAATCAGCTTACTTTAATATACTTTGTTGTGGTAGGTGAATGGTAGTGAATGTGAATGGTCCTAGGTTTTCATTGGGACCAGAAGCACACATTAAAAATTCATCCAATCACTTCAGGTGAGTTTGAACTCAGTTAGTTTCTAAGAAACTCAGATTTATTCCAAAGATCTACTGCTCTTCCCGTTTATCATCAGATAAAATATTTTAAACTCTTCTGAATTCCTGAGTTTTCTAATCCTATCCTATTCTTCTGTTGGGCTATGGATACACTGCACATCAGTTACATGGACAAAGAATATAACTAATACAGCAGGCAATAAATTTCATCCATGCAGTTTGGTCCAGTTGTCAAGTAAATCCTGCCCCCAATTTCAGCAGCATAAATCAGGAGTAATTCCTGTGAAAAAATGCTGTGGCTACTTAGTATGTGGCATCAGTGTTACTGCTTCTTCTTTTAATTAAGTTGTTTCACTACAGAACCTGCACTGCCCCAAAGAGCACCTGTGTCCAACGTAAACCAAAATATCAACACTGCTCAAAGAAAAAGGGTGAAACATAAAGAAGCAGCAACAAAAAGAGAAAGTGGCTCTGTCACAGTCTAATAAGAATCAGCTTGCACTGCTCCTTTTCATCTGCTCTGGAAATACTTGCTGTAAAATTTCTAAAACATAATGATTCGCAAGTTAGCACCAACAGCCTTTAAATAACAACCATAAAATGATGTAAACGTGTAAATAATCAATCATAGAATGACCCCTAATTACATTAAAAAATAATTTTATATAGATGAATCTCATTATCCTTAAAGCTAAACTTGAAGATCAGCTTTTGGCTCTGCGGGCTAATAGCTCAGAGGTTTGCAGCACATACATCAGTGCTTCCTTCAGTTTTAATTCTGCAACATTCCCTCTGAGACACATCAAGAAAAATGCATTTTCCCTTTCTCCCCTTCAGCTTTGTCAGGCTCTGCTACAAACTCAGAGACAAATCCCAGCAAAATTGCCTCAAATCAGTATTCTGAGCTTTGTCAGGCTCTGCTACAAACTCAGAGACAAATCCCAGCAAAATTGCCTCAAATCAGTATTCTGAGGTCATAAACACAATGCACTGAACATAAAAGAAGTCTGAAAACCAGAAAGGGACTGTACCTTTGCTTGTGTGAGAGCTGCTTTCTTCACCTGCAACTGAGACTGCAGCAGTTTGAAATTCTTGGACCAGCCTTCTGTTTTGGAATCGCTGGTCTCAACCCCCAAGTCATCGTAAAGTGACATTTTCTCTTCAATTTAAAACTGAAAGACAAAAGAAAACAAAATCTCCAAATGACACCACTAAACTATTTCCAGGTTAATTGCTAATAGTTTGCATATATGGGTACATTACTTTTTATTTCACTTTTCCTAAAGCCAGAGAAAATTGACCTTTTTCTGGCTAGCGATAAATACACAAAACTAGAGCAAAGCTGTAAAAAAGTAATAGTTTGAAAGGTGATGAGAACTGTTGAAGAATTAATTTAATCCTGCAGTGGTTTATGAACAATTAGGGCTCAATAGCAAGAAGTTTATTGCAAAAAGAAAAGGTTTTGAAGATTATTAAACATCTGTCCTTGGGATGAAACACAGAGGGGGTTATAAAGGCACAGATACACAGGATGAGGACAGGGTGCTGTAGGAATTCCCACCTACCACAGAGCAGTGGGATTTTGGCAGCAGGACTGATGCTATCCAGTGGGAGACAGCATGAACTGGGGTATGACAGAATCAATCAAGTTGGGAAAGATCTCTGAGATCATAGAGTCCAAATCTTGTCTGAAGACCAGCTTGTCACCCAGACCAGAGCACTCAGTGCCACATCCAGTCTTTCCTTGGACACCTACAGGGATGGGCACTTCACCACCTCCCTGAGCAGTCTGTTCCAAACCTTAACCACCCTTTCTGATAAGAAATTCTTCCTAATGTCCAACCTGAATTTCCCCTGGTGCAGCTTCATGCCATTTCCTATTGTCCTGTCGCTTGTTACCTGTGAGCAAAGCCCGACCCCCTCGGACTGTCCCCTCCTGCCAGGGAATTGAGGAGAGCGAAAAATTCTCCCCGAGCCTCCTTTTCTCCAGGCTGAGCCCCCCAGCCACTCCTCCTCAGACCGGTGCCCCAGACCCTTCCCTGGGCAACGGATGGATGGATGGATGGATGGATGGATGGATGGATGGATGGATGGATGGATGGATGGATGGATGGATGGATGGCGCTGTCACCGCGGGGAAGGGACAAGGCAGCGAAGCACAGGAGCTGTCCCCACTGTAAAAGGAAGGGCAGGCTGCGACCTCCGTCGCTCTGGGAACAGAGGGGGCGAAGCAGGCCCTGACGCCACCCCCACCTTCCACGCAGGTTCGGACCCCGCCGAGGAGCGGCTAAGCGTGGCACACCCGCCCTGCCCTGCCTCCCCACACCCCGCAGGGCCCGGAGCCGCCTCCCCCCAGGGCCGAACCGGGCCCGGAGCCGCCGCTCACCCGTCCCGGCGCCGCCGCCGCCATGAGCCGGCGCTGAGCACGCCGGGAAGGACCGCGCCTGCGCACTGCGCCCCGCGCCGCAGCCGCGCCACCGCCCTCCGGCGGCGGGAGGAGGGAGCGGCAGCGTCGCCATTGCCGCCCCTCAGGGCCGTGCCAGTACAGAGCAGTGGGGACTGGGAGGGCGTCACGGCTAATCCCGGGGCTGGGAGAGCAGCACGGCACCTCCCGGAGGCTGGGAGGGCGGCAAGGAGTGCAAGAGGCGGGTGCAATACTGTCCCAGCTCCAGTTGCCCGCCCAGCTGCCCACGCGGAGGAGAAGCCCGGGCTCCTTTGGCTTCTCACGGCGCACGTCGGGTGTGATCTGCGCTCGGAAATTTTATTTAATCATAGAATCCTTGAACCACCGAGAGCGTCCGAAGGAGGCCACGGGATGGGGAAGGGTTTGGAAGGGAAGCCCTGAGGGCCCTTGTGTTGGTTAAGAGCACTGGGCAGCCTCAATGAGCGTCCTCCCGAGAGCGGGAGGGCAGGCGCTGGTCTCTGTGGCGACACTGACAGGAGCCGCGGCCACGGCTGGGTTTATGCCCAGCTCTGTTTGCTCTGGATGTTCTGTTCGAGTTTTCCATGCCGTGTTTCCAACTCCTGAAGTAATCTGTGTGTGGGGGTCCCAGTTGTGGGTTTCTCTGGGTCTGGACTGAAGTCACTGGAGATGGCAGTTCATGTTCAGGCTCAGGTGTTTATTCCTATCAGTAAAACAGTCTCACTACTGGGAGTTCTGCAGCTTTTTATTAGAAGGCGCAAAATGGCCAACAATGGTCCTATAAGACTGAACTATCCAATTAAGAACTGACACCTGGTTTATTTTCCCTTTTGACCCAATAACTAATCCCACAAAGCTCACAATGGGGACTTTTCTACCCAATTACAAAATGTTACCAAAACCCATGGAGAAGAAGGAAGAAGAAGCATGAAGAAGAAACCCAGGATGACACCCTGTGCCCTCCACCTTGCTTCCATCCACAACACACTAAAAATCCCAAACCCTCAATCTCTCACCAGGTGACACACCAACCCTGCTCTCTATAATCTATTTCACACTTTTGTGGATTCCAGTCCATCTTGAAGTCTGGGAATCTTTCTCCATGAATGAGGATCAAAGTCAGTGCTCCCCTGTGGGTCAGGGCACCCCAGAGCAGACAGAGAAATATTCCCAGTGCCCTGGGTTTCCACATCTGTGCTAATTTATTCAGTAAATAACCTGTCTCCACAGCCATTCAGTATTTCCAGTTACTTACCAAGGGCACCTGAGATTTTGCGAAGGTAAACAGAGACAGTGATATGAGACTCTTCTGAGTCTGGCAACACAGTCACACTGAGAAAGTTACAAAAACAGAAAACTTATTCCTCATCAAGTATATTTCAAACAATTTTGTTTTTCCAGCATGTTTGCTGTCATTTTAGTGTGCCATCACTGCCACTAGGTAATTGTTATTGCAAAACATTTGGCTATTAGAAGGTCTTTCTGCATTATGTCATTTGGGCCTGAAGTGGACTTGTTTGGTCTGCAAAAACAATTTTTGTTTTCTAAAGCAAACCTTAAAATTCTGCATCTGTGTGAGCCTAGAATCTACCCAACCATACCAATTTCCCAGCCCAATCTCTCGCACTAATTATTTAATATCTTCTTTTTGACAGAGGCAAAAATGGATTTTCTTTTTTACTTACACTGGGCCGGTGTATCTCCAGCTCATACCAAGCACGTGAAATAGATGAGCTGAGTTTTCTAAGAATTATGGCCACTTGCACCACATGATGATGCAAATGAACAAGCAAGACTGTCTGCAAAGCCAAACATAACCTCCAGCCCTGAAGCAGATAGATCTGGCACCTCAACCTCAAAATTTTACAAGCACTATCTCTGTATTAATCTGAAAGTTTTTATCTCCAGCATTGCTTCCAACTGTGCTACTGTGCAGTTTATTTCCCTGTGGTTAGCGGAAAAAATAAATAAAATAAAACTACTACTTCCTCTCCTACTTATGCTGCTTTCTATTAACCCAATCTTTCTAAACACATTTACAGATATGTCTATTTTCATAATGTCAGTGAAAGGTCCTTAAATATAAGAAATTATCTTCACTTTATTTTTAGAGGACCTCCCAAGCATCTTCCTATGTTTTTTTTGCTTTAGCAATGCCTGCATTTTTTAAAGGAAGGATTGATATAATTCACACATCTGTAACCTTGTGGAAGGAAAAAAAATCAGCAAGACACTACTTTGACAGCATAAGAATCCCACTGAGAAAAGAACCATGTATCCTATGTTAAAGGAAGGAATCAAATAATTAATTTCATCAGAAGGTACTGAGAGAAATCCCTGTGGATTGAAATGTCACAGAGCAATATCTCAGCATGACAGCCACTGGGAGAAACTCAAAGGAGATTAGAGTCTGCAAAGGTGGAAAACACGAGAGCAACAGGAGATTTCAGTTCCTCCTCAGAACGAATCATAACAGGGAGGGTAAAGGTTGAATTATCAGACCTGTAAATAACTACCTATTAAAGCCAGGAATCAGATAGCTCACAAGGAGAGGAGCAGCTCTTGGTTAAGCCTGGAAAGTGCAGTAGGCATGGATCAAAACTGAGCCATCACTGTAATAACAGCCCCGGTGTATTTGTACACACCCACTTAGGAGCAAAGGAGCCAAGAAAATCCTTCTCATTAAATTCAGGGAGGCTGCAGGCAGATAAAGAAACCTCACCCTGCTGCTAAGGTCCCAGACAGACTGGAAATGGAGGAGAAATATGTGAGCTCATCCCCAGCACTGCACATCTTGAAGGTGGGTTAATAGTGGCTGAAATCTCCTTTTCCTCTGCAAAGGTGGGGGAGCACTGGTCAGCTCTGTGCCTCCTACAGACCCTCACAGATGTGGAAATCTGATCTTCCAGCCATTTTAATTCTATTTCCATTCATATTTCAAACCTTTCCATGGTGGTGCTTTTCCTCTTGAATCCCACTCATGATTTCTGTGTCACCAGTTCTACATCTGTACCTGCCTTTCTAATCCCATGTGGTTTTGTCTTTATGTTTTCTTGCAGCTCTTTTCTCCCAGCTTCACAATTTTCTCATCATGTTGAGATGAGTTTGATGCAGCTGGGGGAGGAGAGGAGAGGAGAGGAGAGGAGAGGAGAGGAGAGGAGAGGAGAGGAGAGGAGAGGAGAGGAGAGGAGAGGAGAGGAGGTTTATGGAGATAGGATCAATTACAGGGAGGTCCAAAAATCTGTGAATAAATCAATTTTCCCACTGTGAGAAGAGCCACCAGCCTTGATTGGAACCCTTCATTGTACCAACAGGCCACCTGGAAAAGGTCAACAGCCAAGGTGATGAAATCTGCTGCAAATCTCAATTTTTTCAGAGTAATCAGCCAAAAGCTGGAAGCAAGAAGAAGTTGCAGAAGGATGGCGTGGCACTGGCTGGGTGATGAGATGGCAGATGGGACCCAGTGTTAATGAATGCAAAGCAATGCACACAAGACAAAATAGCACTAACAAAACACACACAGCAGCAGCTCTAAATCAGCTGCTTCCATTAAGGAAAGAGATGCTGCATTCATTTGGGATAATTTTCCTGAAATGCCTACTTAGTGAAGGAAGGAAGCAGGAAAGCAAACAGGCTGCTGGGAAGCATTAAAATCTTAAAAAAGGAGAAAGTATCCTCATAAATCCAATGTGCACATGCACGTTTGAGTGGCCACCTGCACTCCTGGGTATGTCATCCTCTCCAAGAAGCAGCAGTGCAATAAAAGACCTAAAGAAATCAGATGTGTTTAGTGAAAAGAGACAGCTGAAGGAGACCCTGGAAGCATCAAGCACCCAAAATGGTCTAGAAAAGGTAAATAGGGAGTATAGGGAGTTCTCATTTTTCTCCCTGATGGTGATCTTTAAGAATGTGTAAAATGAAGCTGTGCTGGGGTGGGGGGGGGGAAGCAGCCATTAACTGTCTCATTTATGTCTCATTTCCCTGAAGCATTGATAGCAGTTTTTGGTGGATGTGGATGATTTGTTTTATGTTACAGATCTCCTCTGAGGGTGAGGACTGCTAATATGCCAAAATGGCATTAGAGGGCAGTACATGGCAACCTAACTGGAGTTTTTTGGGGTGGCTGTGAGAAACCACCCTTTAGAACATCTGAGGATCAGGACAACAGAGCAGCTCCCACTCACACAGGTGGGAAATGGTGGGGATCAGCATGTGGTGCAAAAGCAAAATATGAGGGCTGATCAGAGCAGTGTCAGCCTGCTCAAAAAGTAATTAAATCCCATTAAATGGTGGTTTCCAGCCAGTGGTAGAGATCCCAAGCAGAGAACCAACCCTGCTACACACCACACTTATTGTGGTGACCCTGCCAGAACCTCCAAACCTTTCTGGATTTGATTTTCCTTTTATTTTTTCCCCAGAAAATGATTGCTGTTGTACTTCCAATGATCTTCAGCTTTGAAGATCATTGGAAGGACAATAGTAAGCAGTGAAATCAATATGAAGAGGAAAGTCCCAGAGGAAAACTTGTCCTGGCTTGGGAAAATCGGCTTAGGTTTGCTGCCTTAAAAAAAGCCAGAACCCAAACTGCAAGGAGTTGAAAATGGTTAGAAAGGCATTTGAAATATTCTTTCTTCTGCTAAGGGAACAGCTGAAAATGTGACTGTGAAAGCAGTGAAGGAAACAGTGCCTTTTGCCATATATAGAACAACCCAAACCCCCAGAAAATTGTGGGGGTTTTTCCCCTATTTTTTACTTGCTTCACAGTTTCACCTAGTTTCATACTTTGGCTGAGTTCCATAACTAAAATGAGTAAGAAATGTCTCAGAACAGAAACATTTCATCACAGATGAAGTTTCCAATACACATACTTCAATATTTTTGATGACAACTGAAAAAATCTCCATTGCTTTTGACACTGCACAGAGAATGTTTTTGTTTGGCCAGCCATGGGAAAAAAAAAATGCTTTAAATGAGGAAATGACCATTTTGTCCTACCACCACGGTCTCAAGCTTGTTTGAAGAAGTGAGAAAACGTCAACAACACAGCAGTGAAAATATTACACATGACTAGACTCAGTACAGATGGGATATCTGCCATCACTGAGGAAAAAAAAGGGTTGTGCTGCTCTGCTAGAGGAAGGATTTGGATAAGAAATTATTCAGAACTCCCCCGTGTTAGCCACAGTGGGTTTCTGTGCCAAAAATGCAGGTTTCTTACATGCTGAAAATCCCACTGCCTGAGAAACTGGAGGGATTTCAAGAGGTTTGTCTTTTTGGAATTCTAGAAGATCCTGAGTTGAAATGGACCTACAAAGATTTGGATTAATATCCTTTGCTGGGAGTTGGACTCAGTCATCCCATCACTTCCAGCTTAAAATGTTCTGTGATTTTGTGATTTTATGAAAAGGAGGGGGATGGGGGGAGTTAAACCTCTGTTGCATTGGTCACCACTTTAATAATTAGGAAAGACACTGTAAGCCAAGGGAAACAGTGAAGGAGGGTTTGGAAGTGAAGAAAATCAGCTTTACAAACATCTGAGCGAAACCTCTACCCAAATTTACAGGTAATATTTTTGGACTGAAATAAAATTCTGGATATGAGAATAAATTCTAAGAACTGTGGGTTGTTATCCAGCAGAGTGACATCGTTCTGGAAATCCCTCTGCTCTGATGATTCACAGATAGGTGAGGTTACCCTTCCTCTTGCTTTCAGCCCAAAACAACTGAGTCCAAGAACTTGAAGTTCAAAGAGAATTCTCTGACGTCCTGCCATGGTGGCTGTCACGACATTCTTGGTATAAACAGAATTATTTGGTGTTAGAAGCACATTAATGGGCACTGAGATGCTCATGGACAGTAACTGATTGCCCAGAGAGGTTGTGCAGTCTCCATCCTTGGATGTTTGCAAGGCCAAAGTGAATAAATCCAGGTGCATCTCATTACCAGCCTTTTTTCCAATCTGAGCTGTTTGATGAATCTGGGATTATTTCTATGGCTTTGTTACTTGCTGTACTTCTCCAGAAAGATGAAGGAGAAGATTTAGCATCCAGACTTGCTCTGGATTTACTCTCCAAGTGCTCTAACCACTGGAAAAATGTCAAAAGGTGTTCTCCCCCATTAGGGACCCCCAGCTTTTAAGCAGAAATTCAGCTTCTTTTCCATGCAGAATTTTGTGCTGGGACATGGTCTTGTCTTTCTGTGTGGATTTCTTCCCATGTGGGTCAGCTGCAGCATCCTGGGCCCTGAAGCGTGTCCAGTGGCATTGATATTCCAGGTGAATTTTTGAAGCTAAGACAGATGTTCAGAATCTGTTGAATGAAGAAATGCTGGTTTAGGGTAGTTGTAGAGGACTTGCATTCCAGCCCTTCTAAGTGTTTTTTTCCACACAGGTGTGTGATGCCAACAGGAACACTGGAACCTCCTTATCCCTGACCAGTCTGGTCTAAGGGATATGACTCTAGTTTAGGATTTGGAACTTCTTCAAACCCCAGGCAGCATTTCCCAGCTGTTTAGAAGTTACACTTTCCATCTTACAAGAGGACCATATATATGGATATATGGACAGGGATGTTGTCTTATACAATTAGAATATAATTAATCTCATCCAGGTTTAGCTTTCTAAAACTGAGATGCCCAGTACGTTTTCAAGCACAGGCTGTGGCCAGGTGGTCAATTATCTCTAGAACAATCCTTGGAACAGCACTTTCCTCATTTACTGGGACACTTTCCATATTCCACTTTATATCCTAGGACTTATTTTTGGTCACGGTTTTAATTTTTTTAAAAATACATAATTGTTTGCCATGCAGTTTTTGATAGCTCTACAATTCACAAGACGCTGCTCAAATAAGAACCAAAGAGCTGTGTGTTTATTCTGAGTCTGTATCTTATTCAACACAGAAAACTTTTCTATGTTATAAAACAACCTGGAAGCTAAAACAAGATTAGGAACAAAGGCTGATTATTCTGCATTTTTCTGGGCAGGATTTCTTGCCTCTTCCTTCAAAAATATTATCCTGGTTCCTGAAAAAGGCCTGATACTGAGCTACTCTGATAGGTAATATAGCCCAGCCTGTCAACTCTTATATTTCTTAAAAAACCAAAAGCAGTGTAGCCAGAGACAGAGGACTCTAAAGTCCTTGGTGATCTGATCCCATCATGGATCAGATCATTGAATCATGGAAGGCAAGTGATGGAAATTGAACACTGAGCTTTCGTCTTTTTCAACCTGACAATGTTCACCATGTGCCTTGTTTTTCCTCCTACACTCATTCCAGTGCCTTAACCATAAACGAGCAATGGCCAGGTGTGAGCATTGTCCTCCCTTTTGTTCCTGAAAAACAAGGAAGACATAAAAAAAAAACCACCCCAAACCTACTCTTCAGGTAAACAGCATTATCTCCACCATCAGACCAGACCACATGCACGTAAAAGGATGTGTTATCAAAAATATCTGTAATGGTGACCTTAAAAAAGTACAAGCAGTGCTAATGAATTTCTTGTTATTTTAGAAAGGGACTTTCTTCTCCGTTGGTGCAGAGAGTTTCCTGAAGCAAAAACAAATGAAGCTTTTCTCTCTTTCTTTTTAAATGTAAGGTAGAAACATTCTGATTAAAGTTCTGCTCTGTTGTTTTCTAGTTATTCAGAATTAGGAGGAGATGTTTTCAATGATCCTTCAGCCCAGGAAAGAGAAGGGTCTGGGGAGAACTTCAGGCACCTTCCAGTACCTAAGCAGTCTCCAAGAGAGCTGGAAATGGACTTTGTATGAGGGCAAGGAGGGATGGCTTTAACCTGACAGAGGACAGCATTAGATTGGATATCAGGAGGAAATTCTTTACTGTGTGTGTAGTGAGCTCTGACACAGGTAGCCCAGAGAAGCTGTGACTGACTGTCCCATCCCTGGAAATGTTCAAGACCAGGTTGGACAGGGCTTGGAGTAACCTGGGATAGTGGAAGGTGTCCCTGCCCATGGCAGAGGGGTGGAACAAAGTGATCTTTAAGGTCTCTTCCAACCCAAATGATTCTGTAATTCTAAGACTGAGTCCTGTCATGGCTCAAAGACTGCACATGGCATCAAGCAGGAGAACATAGAGACATCTCTGCAGTTAACATGAAGGTTTTTATCAAGAATTTTTTGTAATCAAGAGTTTACAGGTGTAGGGCAAGGGGAGAGGCAAGGAATTGACTTGCCCAATCCACATTTGGAGTTAGTGGAGGAGCCGAAGTTAGGACGAGGTGCTCTTAGCTGTCTCCTCAGGTGGTAAGAGTTATCAATTAGTGCAAGATTTAAGAGCAATTAACAAAATTACAAAGGACGTTCACCCAGTGGTAGGCAATGCCTATACCCTTTTGACCACATTGATGGATGGATTAGGGTGTTTTACTGTTGTAGACCTGAAGGATGCCTTTTTCTACATTCCTGTGCACAAAACCAGCCAAGATGTAAACCAGCATATGAAGTGTTAGCAAATTCTCTTCACAGTTTAGTTAGACAAAACAATCCTTTTCCAGTCTGAGAACCAAGGCCAGAGCTGCAGCTTTAGGCCCAAAAAGTGTAAACAACAGGGAATTGAGGGGAGCAATCTGAGAGGATGGTACTGCATAACCTGGAGCTGTAATTGGACAATTAAACCCAATATGTAAATGGACCAAAGCTTATTAAAGTGTGAAAACTTGTGTCCAGTTGTCCATCTTGGGTGTAGCCACTGCCAGGCTCTTGTATTGCTCAAGGTGTATCATTTGAAGGCCTTTTTAATAAATACCTACTTTATTCTTTTAACTCTCTCTAGCCTCTGTTCCAGGCAGCCTCTCAAGGCATCATGGGCTCCTTCTGATGCTTGTTGCATTTGGCAGCCAGTCCTCTTCATGAGGACTCCTCCCTTAGCTCTTCTGGTTTCCCATGTATTGGAAATTCCCATTTGTTGGTTATGATTTCTCATTTCAGCTCCACACTGGAGCTGGATGTTGTCAGAATGGAGCATTCCAAGGGCAGAGCCAGGTTGTGCCACCATGGGGAGCTCACAGCAATGCCTGTGACAATCAGTGAGTGCCAGCAGCTCTGCTCAACGTCACTTTCTGGGGAGTGTGAGAAGCTGAGGTTTGGCTGTGCATGGACATTTGAGATGCCACAGCAACCAGGATGCAAAGCCAGTTGCATTAAAATGGGTGTAGTTACTGTCTTTGTGCAAATATTTAATTTTTGAATTTTCTTGATCTCATGAAAGAAGGATGATACAGATGTAATCATCTTGGTGAATACTGAACAGCCAAACAGGTAGATACTATCATTCTATTATGATTTATTTTTTCATATTATCTTTCATCTATTCTTTTATAGTCTAAGCTGCACATATCTGGCAGAGCATTTGGAGTACTTTCCACTTCTAACTTTAAATGACCTGACAAAAACACTCCAAATTGAGGAAGCTCAGTGTCTGGCTTTTATTAGTCACATCACACATTCAGGTTTTCCACTTGCTCACCATGAAAACGGCTAATGAGGTGTTTTTTGAGTGCTACTCTTTGTATCATGCAGGTGACAGATATAATGAAGATGGTCATGAGGGCATCTGAGCGAGGGGCAGTCTGGCTGACAGGAAGTAAATCAGCCCTGGAAATTGTCCTCTCTTTGTTCCTTCAACACAAGCGACATCAGCCTCTGTGTGACATGGGGACATGTGAAACTCTACCCAAAATATTCTCACTTTCAAAGACTTACTCAATAATTCCCTATATTAAAAGTAAGCTGCAAGTGAAACTCAAAATGAGGGAATGTTGATCTCTGGGAACTAGAAATAAAGAAAATTAGGTGTTGGAACCATCTACCTTAGGACAGAGCCTAAAATTATAAGATTGTTTAATGCTTTCTTCAGAGGACTGCATAGGGTTATGGTTATCACCATGCAGGGATCAAAATAGACAGGACTTCAGAAGGGCTGAACTGTGATAATCAGAGGTATCAATAGAGAAGAGGGTAAGTGTACATCCAGAAGAGATACAAAAGATCCCACATGTTGGTTTTTATCTGATTTCCTGCCTGCAGTGTCACTGTACCCTTTCAAAGCACAAGACCATCCCACACGTGATGGAATTCTGCTGTATGAAGGCGACCTCCAGAAAAATTTGCACATTTTGTGCAGCTGCTAAATACAATCAGATTCTAAGCCAACTGCACTCACTGTCTGAGCTCAACATGTTGGGATGAGGACCCCTTTTCAGCACAGAATGTCCTTAAGTTACAATGAGCTTTGTCCTTATCTCTGGGAGAAAGTTTGAGGCCATTTGCCCCACATGAATGATTCATCTGCAACCTGTAAAGTCAACCACCAGGCAGTTCCCTCAGTTGGATGGATGCAGGTGATGAAATAAGGTCTGGCTGTAAAATGTGGACAGTTTCATTCCTTAGGGTCAGAGGAGAACTTCCTCAGGGTAAGGATATTTGTGAACAACCTGATAAATAGCTGCTGTTTTCTTGGAAGAACAGCTCCAGGGCATGAAATATAAACTGCTTTATGGAAATAACTCCTGTATTTCATTAGCATGCTTTACTGTCTAGGTCACCTTCCTCTTTCCTTTTCCTCCCAACAGTAGAGAGGCATTGACCATCAGAGGCCCTGAACAGAACAGGGACTCATGTGGACATCTTGGACCTTTCCATACTACAGATTTACCAGCTGCAGTTCATTGTTTTCACCTTTAATTGCATTACCCTTCAAGAGTGAAACTATCTAGAATCCAGCCCCAAACCTGCTGTGCTCCAGCATTTATAACCTGTGCATAAGAGTCAGAAAGATGGTGAGGGTCTGGATCCAGGACAATTGACAAATTTCTAGCTCATCTGATTGAAGAGATTAAACCTGGTGGTAGGGAGGTTGTTTTTGCCCAGGTCTCCAAGCACTAGGAGACTGTTCTGGACACCAAGGCAACACAGGGGAATGTTTGGTGCTAATTATAGCAGGCAGAGTTTGTTCGTGCTAGTTGAATGCCAGCTGGGAGATTTGGTGGGTATCCTCAAAGCAAATGTGACATCTGCAGCATTTGGGTGTTCACAGCCAGTGCAGTGAAGCAGTCACTTCACAGTGGAGCTCATTTCACCCCAATGCAGGCATCAGAAATAGGTCATCTGAGCTGCTGCTTCTCTCCTTTCACCATGACAGCAGACGGGTGACTAACTCAAAAGTCTGCGTCTACACCAACATCTCATTAACTGGCAAAATGTGAAAACCACCTTGTTGATCCAAAATTCTTTTCTCATCTTGTCTCAGCAGTTGAGCTCCCTCAGGAGAAAGACACAGAGTGCCCTGGAATCCTCCACAGGCCTGTCAAGTTACTCAGAGCGTCTTGAACGTCCATCATCTCATGGTCAGGGAGACTTTAGAGCAGCATTCCTGTATCTAAAGGAGGCTCACAAGAGGGCTGGAGAGGCACTTCTCACAAGGGCATAGGGTGATTAGACAAGGGGAAATGGCCTTAAGCCAAAGGACAGTAGAGTTGGATTAGATATTAGGAAGAATTTCTTTACTGTGAAGGTGGTGAGGCACTGGAACAGGTTTCCCAATGAGACTGTTGACTCCCCATCCCAAGGCCCAGTTGGACAGGGCTTGGAGCAACCTGGGATAGTGGAAGGTGGCACTACCCACAACAGGGAGGTAGAAACTAGATGATTTTTAAGGCCCCTTCCAACCCAAACCATTCTGTGACTCTATAATTGTATGATTTGATATTCCAAAGATCCCATCCCAACCCCACCCTTCTCCCCTGCATATATAGTGCTCAGTCAATGAAAATGGTTTAAGGTTAACTGCACCAATACAGGCCATGGAGATCTGACCCAATGGAAAGGGTACCCACCAGTGAGCTATTGATTTAATATCTCACCCATAATTTTCTGTCTTCAAGTGTCTGGCTCTGCTGAACATCAGTGCTCCCTCATTAATTCATAATTGTCCCAATTTAGTTTGCCTCATCTACAACTGCTTGAATACTGGTGTCACTGGGGTATTTGAGAACCACTGAATGTGCATTAGAAAAATGCCATATAAAAAATCCTACAGCAATCACAGGAAATCATGGTTTCAAAATTGTGTCCCAAATCAACAGGTCTGACTTCTGTAACAAATCTCAGCCTGAGTTACTCTGGCAATAATTGGAAGGATTGCACTTAATTCTTAAGACACAAAGATGTTGGACCAAGTCTTGAGCCTCATTAGAAGCAACGAAACAAGACATGAACCCTTATTCTGCACTGAATGAAAGGGTCAGGTTTAATAATTTCTGCTCAAGAAGGAAAAACTTCCATTATTTTCTGTTTCTTTAGCCTGGCTGAAGCAAAATGCATTCTGAGCTTACTACACAGCTTTTCATTTTCTCACTCTGAACTTGTTTCCTGAGTACCACACCAATTTTAACACTTGAACACCAACTTTTCTTGGTTAGTGGTTAGATCTAGAAATTTTCCAAGTTACTCGAGCTGAAGAACTTCTCTAAATAGTTCCCACTACTATTTGCATTTAGAACTTCTAATTTTTTGCATTTCTATAAGTAATCCTCAAAATCCATCCAGTCCAGAAGGTTTTTTTTTCACTCCCAGGATAAGACACTACATTAGGGTCTAGGACCTGAAATGAAACTGTTTGCTTTTAATTTCTGTGGCAGAGAATTTAGCCCCAGTTCTTGGAACATCTACATCAGCTTCCTATGAAGTGGTAAATTCAGAGCTGACTCAACAAAATTCATACAGACAAGATTAACTGTGCTTTTACTGAGTTAAAGGAGGGCACTGAGCTCTGCCTTTCTAAACAGAAGCATCTACCCAGCCCATGAAGGTAAAGAAGATGCAGAAAGGTGCCTTCTGACATGCAGCAGAAAGATTTCTAATGGTAATCTTCAACCATGGGAAGTTCACTTGGCAATTTAAGGGCCAAAGGTGGGATGGGAATGGTGGGTTGTGCCAAACTGAGCATTGAAACTTGCTCACATTTGTCTCTCTTGATTTTAGATGCCTCTAATAAAGGGCATGTGCCCTATTTAAATAATCCCTAGACTCCAGTGCTGGAAGGAGATTTGAGGACTCATCTAGTCCATGCCTAGGTGAGCTCCATCACTTCCACTGCTAAGGCTCTTACCTTGCCCCCTTCTCCATCATAATTCCTCAGACGGCTTCAAGTTATTTGGTCCTTTCTTTTGGAAAAGGTTTTCTAGACCCTTTTTTCATTCCCATTGCTGCTCCATGCTTAGTGTGCAGTGCCCACAAGTAGGGGCAGCATCTCGTCCATGGCTTCACTGTCACAGCCCAAAACAAGAGATTTCTTTGCATGTGCTGTACAGTTCAGGGTTAGATTTAAGTTTTTCATGTGTGACATTGCCAGCTGGTCTTCATCATCCAGGGAACTGCTGGAAATACTGAATAACCAAAGACTCACCTGGGCACCACCTTTCAGTGCATCCTTCTCTTCTGGCAGTTAATCAGTGCCTCTCAATATGTCCTTTCATTTGATGCAGTTTTGAACCATTTTAAGGGAACTTTTCAGGGATTTTCCAATAAATTTCATACTCATCTCATAATTCATCTAGGTCATATTTCCATAACTTTATAGATAATATAAACAATTATTACTGAAATCAAGCAAAGAAATGGTATCTTGGGTGAGAAGCTCACTGCAGGGTGCACTTGTGCACTTTACAGGATTAAGTAGACTTGATTCACTATAACTTCCTGGTAAGAAGAGAAGGAGTAAATATGGCCATGCAATAATACACTTCATTTACCAGTTCCTCAATTTTTGTTTTTATTAAGGCCAAGGGAATGATGATTGCTAATAAGAACAGGAAGGAAGTTGTCTGTACTATTCAGCTGTATTTGCATGGGGAAGTATTAAGGAACCCACTCTAGGCATTGGTGTGTTAAGAACATTGTGACAGTACTCACCACATGGAAACAAAACATATCCAAGAGTTTTTCATGTTCCTCACATATTTATCTCAGCATCAAAGAAAGGAATAATCAATATGAGCCATGATGTTCCATATCCAGGATGTTTGGCAGAAAAGACTGTTCTCAGTCACTAAACAATCAATTTAAATTCTATTTTCAAACCCAGTATGGATTTTCAGGATGGATTTGTCTCATCCAGCTGGGGCTACCTAAAAGACCTGTTGTGCTGGGTTAACAGTTGTGTGCAGATGGAAGGGAGAGAGATAAGAGTGACTCATCTGGTGGATGTAGATGTTCAGAAGAGGAGGTGAATCACTCTCTAGATGCTCTTATTGACTCTTCACTGACTCAAGGAGGAACTTTAACAACTGTACTGACCATACAGCTCTCTCTTGAGCTGAACTCTGTATGGACATGCTAAAGATGCTCCACTTAAGGTGTGAAATTTGTGTGCCTCATGTCAGCTCCATCTCACTTTTATGGGAAATAAAAACTGATTAAAACCTGTTTGACCTTTATAGATAATTAGGTTGAATGAAAATTTTCTGATGATAATTTTGAGGGGGTGGTATAACTCGGGCTTCCCCAAACCTCTGCCCTGCAGCAGAGCTGGATGCTGCTGTTGAGGCTGGGAAGGGCCCTTGTGAGTGCACAATGTGAGTTCACAACCTCCATTACCATAATTTTAAGGCTGCATAAGCAATATTCTGATTAAGAGAGTTTAGGTTGCTGCTAGAGCCACCCCCACACCCTCCCTGGGAAGGTCCATATGAAAAATTATTCCCTTGAATACAAGACTCGTGTAAGAGTGATTAACAGCAGAAAAGTTGAATAAAACACAAAGCTTGCTTATTTCTGTGAGTTACATAGATGTTTACAACTGCTTTGAACTGGGAAGGGCTGCAGTAAGATCACAGTGTTGCCCTTTCTTCAAGCTGGCTGAGACACCACTTTAAGGAAAGGACACTCCTCCAGACCAAATGAGTTTGTGGTGAGTTTTAAAAATACTTATAGAATTTCAAAAAGCCCTTGTTAAACCTAGACCTAAGAAGGCTGTAGCTGTGTTTGCGGTTTACTCCATGGCAACTCCATTTCTGTACTTGTGATCTTGTGATATTGAATAAAAATAATCTTTATAATCTTGTCTGTGGTGGCCTGAGCTAATGACAGGCTCTTTTCCTCCCAGCTCTGTACTGAAACAGAGGATTTACCTGAGCAGCAAAGCTCTGCTGATCAATGGAGGAAAGTCAAAGAGCAACAGATACCCCAGCACCTTCTTTTCCTTCTACATTTTCCTTAATTCTCAAGATGCCCTTTTTCTTTTTTTTTCTTTCCTCCACCACTGCCCAGATACCCACTGACTTTTCACAGCACCTCCCATCCTTTATTGTCACACCTAATTCTGTTGCTGACATCTCATGTTGATCATCTAAATTATAATGCTAGTTATGTTTTTTTCCTCATAAACCCCAGTTTTTATGAGGAAAAAAACCTTTATGTGCCTGGGTGCCTTTCCCCCTTGCTGGGTCTCTCTGCTCTCACTCTCCCCTTCTCTACCTCGTGCTACTTTGGGTCTGTACCTTGCAGAATCTGCTCTGTTTTTTTTTTTTTTTTTTTTTTGTAGAATCATTCAGCAAACTGACCTATTTCCCAAATCTGATCTGGCTAATTCCTCTCACAACCACAACCGTTTTTTCTGACCTTTAAGAGGTGTAAATGCTGACTTACAGGTCTTTCTCATGCAATCTGTGTTTGTAGCAATGAGCAATGAGCCACCTGAAGTCACCATTCATTCCAGTACAACTGACTGTGCTTTCCACTTATTCCTGGATAAAAACTCACCTGTTCTGATAAAAACAAATGGCTGCATGAAAGATTGAGCTGGATGGAGAACTGCAGAAAACATCCCTCATCTCTGTGTCCATCATTAAAATACCTATGGAATTTAATAGTTAAAGCAAGCAAGAAATTGAAGATGTTGGCAAGTAAATGCCTTCACCTCCAAAGAACAGACACTGTATTTAGTAAGAAAAGGATAAAAAGTTTGGGATTTCTTTCCAGGCAACATAATAAATATATTTCACCAGTCCAAATGACTGCTGGGTTCAGGCAGTTACATATCTCCAGGCATCTTGGAAAAAGGTGAAGGATTGGGGTCTAAGACTTTCAGACAGATTTTTCAGGAGTGAAACTTTTTTAAGTCCTTCAGAGGGCTTTGGCATGAGCTTTTCCTATTACACTGTTAAATATGGAAGATGATTTGATACTGAAGCAAAGGCAGTAAATGCTGTGGAGCATGAAGCAGCCCTGGGGTGAGCAGAGCATTTTACCCACAGCAGTTGCTTCAGAAATCTGACTTGTTCTCCATGCCCTGTTGCATTTGGATTTGAGAAGTAATCTCCTGGCAAAGCCTCACAGCTGGCAAACCCTGCAGGAGGATTTGTCACCTGCATCACAAAGCTGCACAAAATCTCTCATGGAAAGAGCAAAGGGAGATTTATCAGGAGAAAGGTGGATACTGCCATAGCAGCAGTTGAAAATGTATTGCATCTATTCCTTAGCTTGCCTGTTAAGAAGATTTAATTCACTGAGGATTTGTAAAATGAGAAATAAATGCCCAGCATGTAATAATCATGATAGAATACCACAGATAGTTTAAATCTGTTTTTTTCTATAGTCTATCCCAATTAATTCTTTAGTTACTAACAGAAAATAATTTCTGTGTAAATGGCTGAATGAAAGCTACATAAAGTATGATACTTCCTTGGTAATTTCTAGTTTTCCACTGGCATTTGCAAAAATTTTACTGAAGCATGTCACACCCAGACAATTTAGGAGCAAGGGAAACCTTTTCCAAACCTGGCAGCCTCACCCTCATGTTTTTTGTTTGTTTTTTTAATCAAGCTGTCCATCCTTCAGAAGCTCAGCTGTGATTCAGGGAAACTGCACACATGCTTCCATCCAAACCAAATGCAGTATGGATTTATCATCAGCAACAGAAGACCTCTGAAAAACCAAAAAGGATAAGTCATGGAACCTTTTCTTTGCAGGTAGAGCCCACAGATGCTGCCTGAGATCCATTGTCACACACCAGACATCTATCCCACAGCCCTGGTCCATCTCTAGTACCTGTCCAGCCACAGATTTGGGGCTGAGTGCCTGGACAAACCTATTAAAGCCTTCCTGCTTCTACTGACCTCAGCTGTAGTGAAATGTGAAAGAGCTGTGGAGCCAGGAGCTCTGATGTGTCAAACCACTTCCTATACAGGATGGCAAGCTCCGCCACACCGAGCATTGGCTTTGGTTTCCTGGATAACAAACTAATACCTGAACAGAAAGCAGCCTTTGTTCTTTCCTGTGGAGCCAGCAAAATGATGATTTGCTGACCAAACCCCTCGCTGCACACGTGGGTAATGCTCCCAGACAGCCTCATCAGGCAGTAATCAGCTCCTTGGCTTGGCTGGCAACAGCTCATCACTTCTGAGAAACTTCCCCATCCTCAAGAGGCGTGGAGAAAAGATGGGGACAAGTCCCATGGAGCTCAAGTGGCTTTTGATGTGGCTCTTGTTTGGATTCATCAAGGGGAACAGGCCAGGTAAAAGACTCTTTTTACTTTTTGGGGAGGGAAAAAATGGTTTGGGTTTTTTGGTAGTTGTTAGAGGGTGTTCACAACATCCTGACTCCTTTCAGCAAAGGGAAGATGCTAAGGAGCTTAAGGAATTTATTACTCTAAGGAAATGAGAGAAATGGGTTCTGTGCCCACAAACTGTCAACTGCAGAAAATCCAGAGCTTTAGAGGATATTTTTTGTCTGACTAATGTATGTATCCTCCAACCCATCACTGGAACAGTGGGCAGATCAAAGCAGCCTGAGGCAGCCCTTTGAATTTCCTTTTTCCATTTTGCTTGTAACTTTAGGAAACAAAAATAGACACTGAAATGCCAGCACCCCTGTAGGTAAAATTGATGGCAATGGTATTAGTTAAAAGGTACCATCCAAATTTGCTCTGGGGACTGTAGATATGAAATATTTTTTCAGCCATGCCTTTCAATCAGCAGTGCCTATAAAGTATGAATGGAGACAGCTAATCCAATTCAGCATAATTTTACACATTTATAAATAGTGAAACTACTTAGATTTGGTTTATTTATTGTGACAAGGGGGTGCATTGAGAAATGGTCTGGTGATGCATTAGTGTATTTAAATTTAAACTGCTTTGTTCAAAGGCAGGAGCAAAAAAACCTTCCATTCTCAGCACTCCATAAATGTGATATTTCTTTCTGTGTCTGATGATGATGTCCAGGCTGAGAGGTATGAACAGACACAGCCTAAGGCAGGCTCTCAGATATGCTGGTACTGTAACTGCTGATGGATCATCCTTAGCAGGGCTGGGAATTTTCCTCAGGGCTGGCCATCCCAAGGGAAGAGTCTGTTGCTGATGACTGAACTGATTAATGCAGGAAGGACCTTCAGGAATGTTGAAGCCCCAGGTGATTTTATTCTCATTATTTTGCCAGTAAATGCTGCACCTTCTCCTTTCACTGCCAGATGAGGAGCCAGAGCCCAGGGGAAGTGTTTGGTGCTGCGTGCAAGAGCAGCACCACGAGCTGCTCAGCCAGAGATGTATCGGTGGGATCAGTTCTGGGATGAGTCAGGTTCCCCAGATCACACTTTCTGAATTACTCTGCCTGGAACATGTTGTGAAATTTTTTTTCTGGCAGTTCTCGTTTATCAGAAACCGTTCTGGTTTTTTGGAAAAAAAACTGAGGGGTGTCAGAGCAGTTGCATTTTATGCTATTTCATGTAATTTTATTCACCACTGAATGAATTTAATGCACAAGATTGCATTCCCCACTGTATTTCTAAGCTCTTCTTTCCTCAGCTTCCTATTCTTATTTTCAATGCTTCTCCCAATGTTTAAACATAATATTTCTACATATATATTTGTAATTTCTCCCTGCAAATAATATGGTAAGGTAGAAAGACCACCTTTCACCAATTTAGGGGATTTTAATCATGGAGACACTTAAGGCATTGTGGCTCTAAGACCTGTTGATTTAATTCCTTAGGGGGATCAACAGAGAGACCTGGGAATAGACATAAGCAAAGGGGCTGGGTCAAACTGGTCAAAAATCAACCAGGCCTCAGCACATACAGAGCTTTTTTTATTATTCTGCCTCAGTATTTTCAGCTTGTCCCAGCACTGCAAGTTCAGTTTTGTAAATACATCCAGCCCTAGATGGTGTTTGTAAAAATGCACTGTCAGGAATAAATATAATTAGAGGGAAAAGGAAATAAAGACCATTTGTTTTACAGGACAGCTTCACTAATAGTTCTCAAAGTATTTTGGGAGGGAAAAGTCCTGGGGGACTGGGGAAGTTAAGGCAAGGGATGATCATTCCTTTAATAAAAATTAAACTACACCTTAGTGCTAAAAAGAAGAGAAATGCTGGTTTTCCTGTGAACAGCATCACATTTTCTCCTTTATCCTGCACAGCAGCAGTGCCTAGAAGCTGCAGGAATGGGTGAAGCCTGAAGTGAGGGTCAAACACAAGGTAAAAGCTGTGCTCCTACAACCTTTCCATCTTGCTGCTCATCACACAATGAACAGATTTGCAACTTAAACCTGGAAAGGATTAAAACTCACAAAAGATAGAAATTCATTCAAGTGAATTTCATTCACACAAGATGAGTACCAGATCTCAGTCATGTAAATGAGAGGAATTTCTTTCCCATTATACTTGCATATTAGTGCTGGCTCCCATGGATTTAAAATGCAATGCAGAATACATTAAAGTTGTCAAACACAGAAAAGTGATTTTTGTAAGGTCAACTAGAGAGCAAATACCTTTATAAACCTTTCAGCTACAGTGGCCTTCAGCCACAAAGGGCTCAATATCCAGCTACAAGTTAAAAAAATGTAAAAAAAAAAGTTTTAAAAGTGTGATCCTACTGAGGGAAAGCAGATATTACAGCCAGATGGAGATCCTGCAGTACCTGCTTCTTCAGCTGGAGGAATTGTTACCTCCTTTTTCCTTTTATTGCAGAAAAAAATCCACTCTATCTACTTCTAGAAAGCCACTGCTCCTGACTTTGCTCACTGTTGCCTTCAGATTATTGTTATTTTGGTCTCCCTACCTCCTCAATGTTCAGCTTTGTCTGCCCTGTTCTCCCTGTTGCTTTAATGTTATCTTCAAAGCCCAGCTTCTGGATATTTTCTACCCACGGATTCCATTCCCTGACCTTGGTCCTGAATTTTGGAACAACGTGACTCACTCAGTCTTTGCTCCATCTCCTCCAATGCTTCCCCCAAAACTCACATTTCCAAAGTCCTTTCATGACTTTCCTCACTTGACTCCCTGTTCCTCAGCCCTGCCAAGGGAGCAGCACTCTGTCATCTGTTGCTTTTTCTTGATGTTCTTGATTTGTAAAGTGTGAGCCTTCCCATAAAGAATATAGAACCCTCTCTATGTGGAAAAATACTTCCTGCATGACATCAGAAAAATCATTGCCATGTGCGGAAAATTTCCATCTTATTCTTGAAATCTCCAGGGCAAAGTTCCATGACCATGCTGTCTCTAAGTCAGGTGAGATGAGTCCTTAGGGCATATTTGAAATCAAAATTTCCCCACTAGACCTTTTTTTCAATTTTCCAAGTCTGGGACACACACTTGTTAGACCATTCAGTTATTTTCAGAGAGGATATTCTCTACTGCTCTTTCAGACCTACAAAAAGCAAGGCTGAGAAAATTCCAGACAAAGGAAAGAATCTGTATCTCTGCTGTTGTTTAAAAAGACAATTTTTGTTTCTTTTTAGATGAAAATATCAAAGAGATGTGTGCTACTGAGATTGTCTATTTAAGCAGAAGTGTCACACACCAAAGCAAGGCTTTCATGTATGATATTCTCAAACCTTGGCTCTGTGTTCTGCTACAAAACCACGTGCCATGGTTACATTCAGAGTCTGAGCTCCGTGGCTTTACCACAGAACCAAGGATGTTATAAACACCCAGAATCAAAAACAAATGTTCCCCATTGTTTACTTAATGCAATTTCTATGCAGTACACTGTGCCCAGGCTAATTTTCCTTCTTCTTCCTTCTTTGCTAATGTTCCCTCTTCCAATTCCACATTTTGAGTTCAAGTCCCCAGCCCAGCCTCTCTGCTAGGGCAGGTGTAAGATCCATCAGTGCATCAGGTAAACCACTCTGATTGTCAATGTCAGCATGGAAGAATGTTCTTCCACCACAGCAGCTGATAAAAAGAAAGAAGCACCTTAAAGTTTTGCTTTGGAGAAGGTAAATTAGGTGTCTGCTGTGCTCTTGAGAGGTTTGCCCAGCTCCACTTCTCACAGAAGGAGCTAAGAAGGCACATTCCTGAGGATAAATTATGCTTAGCATGACAAAGCTTAATCCACTGTGCAACATGCTCTAGCTTTACTGTATATGGATATTTTTTGCATTAGATTCCAGTGCAATGCAAATATCTGGTCAGCAGGATTAAGCAAAGAGGTAAGAGAAGTGCATTTCTCCCAAACCCAGTTTTCTGTGGTCCTAGAGCTCCTGATAGTTCATATTCCACTTTACTTTACACTGTTTTTTGAACAGAGAAAGTGTGCTGGCACAGCAAACTCATCAGGGACTGTACTGCCAGATCCTTAGAACAGGACATTCTTGTTCTCCACTGCTAGGAATATTCAAACCCACCTCCATCCCCCCAAGGCTGGTCTCTCCTCCATTGCTGTTTGTATTAAAACTTGTGCCTGGTCATTTTATCTGCATTGTATTTCTGCCACTTACTGCAGACTCACTATTACTCAATTTTTTTTTTTAAATAATCTCTCAATAATCTAAGGAACAGTTAATTGTAATCTCACAGGCAAATTACAATAAAGTTGGGGTCTGTACCCCAACCCCACCTTTGGGATCTATTCCCATCTTACAAATACAATTAAGCAATAAATTACATTAATGGAAAAAAGAATCCTGCAGAGCTGAGGCTTGCTTTATAAAGGATCCTTTGAGGATAAGTTTTGAAGTAAGAAAAAGTTCATTACCCTTTCAGTCCTGTTGATGGTATCAATTCCTTCGCTTTGCCTGTATCAGTTTCATCTTCATGAGACTGCACCATTTAGAGAGCCCAGTTTCTCACAGCACATAAATCCCCAGGGCTGATTTAGCTTTTCAGGCACAGCTGGGGAAGTATCTTCATTTTTCACCTGGTTTGATTTGTTGTTGTCTCTGGGGAGAGGTGCTCTTCATCTCTGAACTGGGCAGGTGTGTGCAGTACCTGGTTTCTTCCACTGCTTCTGCCCAAAACTTCAGAGCATCCAGTTTCCTACCAATCCTATCCTACTGCCTTTGTAGTAAGGGGAAAATTGTCCTGTTTTTGCACCTTGCTGCTTTAAATTGAGATCAGAATAATGTCAGTGCTGGTGACACACAGCCACGTGACAGAGGAAATTCTGAGTGTAGGTTAGTGTGACGTGACTCACTGTCTGTGTTTTACCTAGCACTAAAAATACCTGTTACGAATTTTCCACACTCACTTCTTGTGGACTAAAGGTGTTGTTTTAAAGCCTCATCTCTCACTGCTCTGCCAGCTCAGACATGGAAGAGAAACAGGAGGGAGGGTTTCACAAAGACTGGTACTGCCAGCACACCCACCAAGAGCAGTTCTGTGGTTGGGTGAGTAACATAGATGAATGGGAAACGTGAGGGAAGAAATCTGAAAGAGCTGATGCTGATTTAGATGCTGGGTTTCTTTCCCTCCAGTATCTCCTGTGTGATATGTGACAGCTCATGTGGAAATCCTAGGTGCCCTGAGACATCTCAAATGGCAGCAGACACCCTAGCTCACACCTATCTGTTGGCTCAGATGACAAGGCTTGCAGATGTCAAAAAACTTTCCAAACTTAGTTTAGGGAACCCTCCAGCAGAACCAATAACTGCTTATTAACTTCTATGTTTCATGGCTGTCTATTGTCTCAATTCACAAGTCTCTTAATTCCAAGGTTTGTCTCCATCCACTCCATCATAATAATTGAAATCACCTCTAGAACTTCCACAAATGCTGTAGGCACCAAAAATCCATGAATATGGGGAGAATCAGAAATTCCCATCTGCCTTAGGAGAGCTAAGTGTTCTCATAATTCTGCAACTGACAGAAAGGCTAAATCCCTGTGAACACAATTACACCAGCCTATCTGTTTGGCCCATTTACTACATCTAAGTGCAGAGAAATGGAGTCCCAGGACACTTCTGGGGTGTGGGAAGTGAGGATAGTTGGTAGGGGCTGATGAATTTTGTGGATGAAGGAATGAGAGAACAGTGAACATCAGGACAGCAAGAGAAGTAAATAGTGGCAGACAACACCTTGTCATTGGGATGAAAAATTGGAATAAGTGCAAAGGGAAAATGAGGAGGCAAACAGAACAACAAGGCATCTCAAAGTATTGTGAGGGCAGTATTTCAAACCAGTAGTAGCAGGAGGGCAGCACTGGAACAGCTGTGGAGGGATGCAGAATCCAGGGAAAGCTGAGCTGTGCAGAACACCACAGACTGTGAGGCAGGTTATGCCCAGATGTGCTGGCCTTTTAAAAGATTAAGCCTTTTAAAAGATTGACATTTTCATATCATGCCAACTCAAACAAGTTGATTGGCTAATTACCAGCAAGGTGCAAAACAACAAAAAACCCCCCAAAATAAAGCTAATCTTCCCTAAAAATGAAAAAAGTCAGAAATCTGGTGAAGAAAAAAAATCTACCCTGCCATTTTCTACTCCCTGGATTTTTCCAATCCCTTGGCTATTTTCCCCACTCAGACAGCAAGGATGTTGATTTTAGGGGCAAACCATGTAGTTTCCTTGGGCACAAAGATGGAATGAAGTTTTAGGCACAATTCACTTGAGAGGTCAGTATGGTCCAGACCTCACTAGGTCTGCATCCTCTCTGCAGTTTTCCCAAACTATTCCAGGAGGTGCCACGACATGAAACAGAAGAAAGACATGGAGATGCTGGAACAGGTCCAGAGAAGGGCAGTGGAGCACAGGTGTGATGAGGAGAGGCTGAGGGATCTGGGAGAGCTCAGCCTGGAGAAAAGAAGGCTCAGGGAGGATCTTTTTACTCCCTAAAACTGCCTGGCAGGAGGGTGCATGGGTTACATGCCGAGTGCCTACTTTTTCTAGAAAGTGGAGTAAAAAACACATAAAGAGAAGCACTTCTGAAGATATATAAGATATTTAGAGACAATTAAGAGAGTCATGGTAAAGGATATTTTGCAATATCTGTATACATTCACAGCTCCTCCCAGTGTGAGGTACAACAATAAACCCAAAAGTTGACAACTTTGATCAAACACATTGGTGAGAAGTATGGGAGAAGCTAGTGTTTCAGAAGGTTATGATGGTTGCAAAGGAGAAGGTTCTTGAAAATGGGAGCAAAATATTTTATGTGACAATGAAGCAGTTAAAAGTCAAAGGGAAGCAGGCACAAGGTCACACCAAGACCTGGGAAATTCCTCTTCCAAAATTCGTTTTGGATCAGAGAAAGGAATATGGTTGTAAAGGTCAGAGAAGATACTGCAGTTATTTAGATGTGAGAAGACAAGAACTTGAGCAATGTGGATGAAATTAAAAGGCTGGATCCAAGGAAGATTGTGTATGATCCAGCTGCAATGTGGATGTTCACCTTCTCCCAGGTGCACCATTTCTGCACAATCCCTGTCTGATGTTTGCAAGTTCAGAAGAACCCAATATCTGATCATCAATTAAAAGAACGTTTGCCCTTTATGATGAGTCGGTTAAATGTTGTGGGTTTTCTTAAGAAGAGGCTAAGGACTTGTAGGTTGGAGTGCCTTATGCTGAGATTCAGATCTGCAATCTGCTTCAAAGAGGCTTTTGAAGTCTTGAGGGAAACAAGCTTTTAGCTTTCAGGGAAAGTGAGAGTACATGATCTCAACTTGCTGCTGATCTGATAACTCTTTAATTTTAATCACCCTGACAGTCTGTGGTAAACCATGTGGTTAACTATTTCGGGTGCAGTCGCTTCTCTCAAAGCCACAGTCTGATGTCGTTTACAAGGCAAAGCCTTTGATAACACAAAGGTACAAGGGGATTAAAACAACCCTTATGCAGATTAGCTGTTAAACTGCTCACATACCTTTCGTTCTTGCCTTCTTCAAACTTTGTGACTTACTAAACAGCAAGACAATGTAAAGTAAAAAGGGTAGAAAATATGAAAGTGAGGAAATGAAAGAAATGGGCATTGCAGGGCTGGGGCTGGGAGTCACAGGTTGAGTTGCTATTGGTCTTTCAAGGAGAAACCACTTTGGGAGTCAAGGGCAGACACCAAATGATGAACAGCTATCAGGGACTTGTGGGCCTTTGGCAGTCATACCTGCTGGTTGCTAAGGCTGCATTAATTATGGCTGCAGAAAGTGTGAGGATATGATGACTAAGAAATTTCAGTCCTGATAGCTGTTGCTGTTGTGCATAAGCATAAAGGACCACGGATCATGCACCCAAAGATCCAGAGTGCCAGGCCTGGTGCAACCAGACAATTTGATCTTTTAATTTCTCAGCCTTTAGGCCTTAAATAATCATTAAGTAGTGCCTTTATCAACCTCTGGGTCCCCAACTCAGCTTGAGCAGGCTTTTCAAGTGCACTGAAATGATCTAACTTAATTTTTCCAACTGATTGAGAAGTATATTTATATTTGATTTGCTGATGACACAACACTTCACGTCTTTGTTTTGGGATGAGTTATATTTAGGTTTGCAAACTTATTTCACAGTAAACTGCTCTTTGGTGTCCTCAGACAGAACTGAGAGTCTATGCCCATTCCCATTGTTTGCTTATAGACAATTGCAACTCTTAATTGCTTACTTTTGCCTATTGTGCCTCTCCCCATAGACTGAGGGCTGCACACTCTGGTGGTACAGCTTCATTAAGAAAGTGTTGATAATAATGATTCTTCATTAAGAAAATGTTTCATGTTGTCCATCTGCTGGACATGTCTGGTATTGAGAAACGGGGCAGTCCTTGATCCCTAAAGTAAAGTGCCAGGCTGTCCTGATTCTCAGGCTTTCTATTTGCAGGTGAATGCCCACTTCTTCCACCAACTGAATTTGCTGATGTTACTGCTGACATGTATCCACCACAGACCAAACTGTACTATGAGTGTGACCCTGGCTATGGCAGAAGAGCTAGTGCATACCTAGGAATTCAGTGTAAGATTGAACAGCAGGGTGCTGTTTGGAAATACCAACCATTTGAATGCTTTGGTGAGTGAGTGTTGTTTTTTTTCCTATACATAGAGGTGTTTCTCCTCCATGTGTAACTTGGCATAAAACATTAACAAAAGATCTTTTGTGCTTATTTTTCTAAGTTAGAACTTGAAACAGTTTTATCCAACCTCTAGAAGCTTGGGTGCTCTGGCCCTTTGTTCTGGTATTTGTCCTGCTGTAACTCAACAAATGTCACTTCTCCACAGATATGAAAAATTTGTCCTCAATGATGGAGTTAGAACTTACACAGAAGCCAGAAACAGAACAAATGAGCACTGCACCCCAGAAGCAAGAAGACCTTTCAGAGTCCAAACCAAAAGGTAAATAAGAGCTCATTCAGTATTTCTCCTGCTAATTTCCATGGAAGTAGTGTAAAAATGGTGAATAATATTTAATTATTTTGCAGGCAGAGGGAAAGAAACTATTTATGTAATATGTTAGCTAAATCAGGTGATACAATATAAGCAAATGAGTATTTGACATCCTAACCAAGAATTAGAAAGGCTTGCTATGTCCTGCCTGTCTATATTTTCTAAGATTTTCAAGAACAGAAGCAGCATGTAAAATCTGTCTGCTTTAACCATGTGCTGCCTTGTGCTCCCACAGATTTCTGTGGTCCTCCCAAGACTATTCCACATGCCTCCATAAGGCTGCCCCAAAAGCATTACGTGGGACAAGTCTTACATTTCAAATGCCAGACAGGTTATGATAAGAGACCCCCCACCTTTGGCAGCAGGACGTGCAAGGAAGGGAATGGCAAAACCTTCTGGACCCCCCTTGATATGAGATGCACCAATGACAGCAACCAGTGGCCACCACAGACCATTGGGCCAGGTAAGATGGTTGTGATTACACCACAGCAATGTGCTGACCTGCTCATGGGGGTTCAGACCCCCCAGCTGTCGTGGGGAGAGTGGAAGCTTCAAAAAACTTATTAAGGAAGCTCTGCCACTGAGGGGAAGAAAGAACTTCCTTGTGTGTTTAAACACCTTCACAGAAAGGGGTTGAAATGAAGGCAAATCCTTCCTTAGCCTCAGATTTTGTCAACAGTTTAAATTTAAGGAATCACTCTGTCCTGCAAGTTCTGTTGATGGTAAATCAGATGTATTTATATAAAAAGGAGTTGTTTATTAAGATAAATGAACAGGAGGTAACACAAAAGACTTTAATCAGAATTACTTCCTACCCAATATAAAATTAAAATAACTACTAGCAGATTATAGCATAATATAAAACTGTATCAAGATACCTATATTAAAACCAACAAAAGAAATATTATTGATTAGGAGTCAAATGTAACTTACCATTGAAATGATCATAATATACACAGACAGATTCCTTCACTCAATCCCTTGGGAAGAAACCATGAAATAGGTGTCCCTACTCACGGGAGAAACTCCACACATTTCCAGGAAAATGTACAGATTTCTGCTTTATGAAAGTTTGCTGTGGCTTTTATATCTGTAAAATGAATGGCTGTCAGTGAGAAATTCAGCCTATTTTGTCATTCCTGCCCTTGTGACCATACCAGACCACTGTACACATTATTTCAGCATCAGCCCAGCATCTTCTCCCCTATTTCATAGATCTATTCCCCTGTGGTGTCTGGTTCAGAGTGTTCCTGGTACAGAAGTCACAATATTGTGTCTGGTCTTTCCCATCATGACACCATTGAAAATTTCACTTGGTGATATCAAGATAAAATAATTTCTTGCTATGATAGATATAGCCCATCAACAAACCAGTCATAGAAAATAATACAGCCTATTGGAATTACATCTATTTAAAAATTACAAATATTTTAGAATTTTTAAATTGGGATTGTGAAAAATATGGGGCTGGATTACAAAAGACGCCCCTTTGGACTTAAATTTAATGAAACACTAATTTTAGTTTCCTGCAAAATGCTTCCAAACCTCAGGAAGGTCAGGTCCTTGCAAATAGAGCACCAAATGTTTATTCCCCTAAAGTGTTGCCTTTGTATTTATTATGATCTGATGTCTGTAATGAGGCTGGAACTTTCTCAGCTCTCCTTCAGCATTCAGCATAAAAAAATTATAAGGAAGCCACTATTACAGGACGTCTTGTTAAAAATCTTGCCCCATATAGGAGCAAGTTCAGAGCTTCCTTTTCAGGATAAGAGAGAAATTCAATTTATTTCTTGCACCAGGGAAAGGTTTAGCTTACATTTCTGGACAAAACCAGGTCCTGGTTGAAGCTATGTTTTCAAGCTTGAAAGTCATCCTTCCAGTCTTATATGAAGTAAAGATCTTAGATGGATCCCATTCTAGTTCACTTTATGCCCACCATTTACAGGTATGAGGTCAGCAGATATGTTGGTATCCAGGCTGGAAAGTTCTATTGATGGCCAAGAAACAAACATGGCAATTTTAAAGTGTTCTGTGCAGAGGGAGAACTGTCAGACTCCATCCTTGGAACTGCTTTGGTGCTGGAATGAGCTGATTCTTTGCCTGACTCTGTCCTCATCACAGCTCTGGTGCTCTTCATCAGAAGTGCAAATTGATACAAAAATCAATAATTTCTCTCTCTCCATAGGTTTGAGCCTTCTGTCCTCTTTCCCTTCCTCATCAGGGACACTGCCAGTGACAGGTATGCCATTTTATTAAACACTTCACCACCCAGAGCACTTAGCTGGTCTTTCAGTTTGTCATTCTATTCCAAAGAGATCCATTTCTGTTAGAAGAGCTACTAAATATGCTGCAAGACAAATCTATATCCATGTATTGTGTGAGCAGTTAGTAAAGACAGTATAAACAGATTGTCTAAGCACTTAAGCTTTTATAAAGAAGTTTTCAAATATTTGGAAGGAATGTAAAAGAAAACAGATCAACCAAAAGTCTGTTTTTTTAAATGGACCCATCTTCAGATTCTTCTCTGAGACTTTCTGTGAATCACTTCAACTGGAAAAAAAGCAGAAAAAAAAAGTAAATATTTAAATGCTGAGATTCTTTCACATTTTCAAAGGAATAAAAAAAGATGGGCAAATAGAACATTTCTTCACAGCTACACCGGTGCATTTAGATCAGTCTGAAGGGATTTTCTTCTTCCCCTTCCCCATCTTCTACTCAGCCATTAGCTGATGAAATAGAAATTATGTCCGACCGTGCACATGCTCAAGACTTTGCACAAGGGCTCTTGATTCCAGCTGGAGTCTGTTGAAAACCATAGTGCACATTATGGTGAGAAGGAATAATGGAGTGAGGTGAAGGAAGGGAAGGAGGAGTTTTGCAAACTCCTCCAGAGACCACAACATCAGCAGTCCCTGGTTATTTGACTGTGGTCAATCTCTAGTTGATTGGGTCCTGGGAGCAATGGGGAAACATGGAAGAATTCCTGCCTCTGGGCAGAGGGGCAAGATGAGACCCTATCCCTGATCTTGGCTGTTTCTCCCAGCTGGAGTAAATGTAATAATTAAGATAACTCCGGGTGCTAACCATACTGATTTTTAGGTTTTACAGCTATCTGGTTTGTTCTGCTTATCATTCCCATTGCCTTTGTGTGACTCACCAAGCAGCCAATAAGGTAAGTGGGACACAATGAGGAAAATGTGAAATCTGACCAAAAAATCCCTAGAGGTGGAAGAGTTATCAACTGGATCAGCCTCTCTGTATTGTACTGCTTAGGTTTCTGGACATCTTTGGTGTTAAATATGACCCTGGATTTTGGGATTGTCTGATTCAACTGTTAAATACTGGCACAAGAAAATGAGGAATCAGAGCTTTTGAAATAAAAAAATCTCAGAACAGAGATTTTGCCAGAGAGGTTGTGGACTCCTCATCCCTGGAAGTGTCCCAGGCCAGGCTGGATGGAGTTTGGAGCAACCTGGGATAGTGGAAGGTGTCCCTGCCCATGGCAGGGGGATGGAATGAGATGGGCTTTAAGATCCCTTCCAACCCAAATCATTCTGTGATTCTGTAATTCTAAAAAGCAGTCTTTGTCCCAACCATTGTGGAACTGAGAATGGCAGTTCATTTAATGGGTGAGATATTAACTTTGTGGGAAAATTAAGGTTACCCATGCAAATAGTTGTTTCAGATAGATTATGCAATCAGTTTTTTCTCTCTGGCCAAACTGTGGGAAGTGTGGGGGAGGATCTACTACCACAGCCACGTAATTTTGTTTCTTACATCCCCCTAATTTCACAGTTGTGTCATGACAACTTTGTACTTCAGATTTATTTCAGTCTGGCCTCCTCCCTGTTTCTGTTACTACACTGAGATACACCGAGGCTGTTCCTGTTCACAGGCTCCCCTTCCTAGTTAAGCCAAGATGCTCCTATTTAACATTTGGGAATTCTCCTCTTCTCCTCTCTCTTTGCTAATCCTCATCCTCATCCTGTTTCTCTTCATGTTCCTTACTAATCACTGCTGCTTCTTAGCTGAATGGGGATTTTTCTTGAAAAGTGGGAAGGGAGGACCTCATGAAACCACATTAGAAGTGGATTTTTGTCAATTCATGGCTGGATAAAGCCATCTAAAGCATAAACAATGCTTTGAAACATGCTTTAGTGAAGGTAGTCAACCACAGTGCAGATTGCCTGGGCCATTGTAGGATTTCTGAAAATGTGCTATGTGACAAAGTGTCAGGAATGATCTACATTTGTACTGGCTCTGAGGTGGAACAAAGGTGAAATAACCAATGCCAGATGAAATAGTAACTGACAAATGAAAGAGTAACTGAGACCCCAAATGGTGTCTTCTGCAAAAATACTCTGTTGTTTCTCATAGTAAATATAGAAGAAGCCATAGAAAACTTGCATTTTCCCATCTGTAGTAAAGTGTTTTTCATGTTGTAGGGAAGACTTCTCAGGGAATTGTGGCATTCAGATGCAAATTTGTGAAATTAATGACTTGCCACTGAAGAAACCAGATTGTACCAGCGACCCCAAGACCAGCAGTGGCAAATGAGGAGGAAGCCTGGACAAAAATCCAATGTGTGAAGGTGGCAGAAGATGTTACAGCTCAACTCTTATGGGGACAGCATGACTTTCCACCTACAGTGTGGGATTCACATTCTCTGAACCTGAGAGAAGCAGTGAGAGAAGCAGAGAAAAGAGTGATCAAAACAATTCTTATCACATTTGCTGCTCCTGTGTTGTGCCAAAGTAGAATGCAGTGTGGAGATTGCTTACCCAAAGTGATGGTGTTGTGTTTCCTTGGCCTGTCAGGGCCAGGTGTGTGTGCAGACTGTGGGTCAGCAGACAGTCACGAGATGCTGGGCAGTTGAGTTGAGTGCTTTGTGCAGATTCAGTTTAGATGTAGTGTAATATAATATAGAATAATATAGTATAATAAAGTAATTAATTAGCCTGTGATAAGATGGAGTTCTCCTCGTCATTCCTCCCAGACGTTGGGGCAAAAATACCACTGATACTACAGAGTGCTGGTAGGAGGACTGCACCCCATCACTGACTGCTGGGGAAAGAGCCCTGCCTGAAACTGCTTCCCAAACCCACTTCTCCTCCTCCTACCACACAGCAGATGTGTTTCTAATCTAACTGCAGCCCCTCCCAAGCCACCAGGAGTACATATGGACCATTCTCCCAAGCACACTGAATGGTGACACTGTCATTTCAGCCCACACACCATCCTCCCCACAAACAGAGCAGCTTTGCTGGACACCTGATGTCCCCCTGCCTCTTCCCCACCTCGATGGGTAAAGCACAGGCACACTTTTCTCCTCAAATTGTTCCCCTTGGAAATTAAACCCCTTCACCCCACTGCAGCTGAAAAATCTGACTGGATTCTTTTATGGTTTCCTATATAGATGCATTCCTCATCATCACTCCCCTCTTCCCAATTATTTTGGATTTGTGCCTTCCATGACAGTTCCTGTATCATTCCTCCAGCTCAGACAAGGATGATGCAGATCATGGCAGCCAATTAATTTGACAGCTCCTTTTGTAGCTGCAGAGAGTGAGAGAGCCCAGCACAAAGGCATCTTGAGGACAGGCTCAAGCACACATAATACTTGACATGTTCTTGTATTATTGGGAATTTGCAATATTCTGGATATTCTTCTGCCTCATTTTAGCCATGCTCAGCTGGGTAAGATGAGTTTCACCTAGATGAATGCACATATCTGTGCCTCAGGCAGGCAGTGGGGAGGAACAAGTCCCTTTGGAGAGCAGTTCTTCTCACCCTATTGCCTATATATATAATAATAATTACATATTATATATAATAATACATATATTATTATTCTGTAATATATGTATGTGAATATGTTTTTATTTATACACACACAGAGACATATAATTATTTATGTATATATACAGGTCAAATGACTCAGGATCTTGACCAGTTACTCTGCATTGACTTTAACAATGCCCAAATTGACCAGATTAACTACATATACTTATATGTCATATGACAAAAGCCAAATGGGATGGATCCCTTCCTTATAATTCAGAAGACATGAGGAGGTTTTGGTCTAGTTTTCTGTTTCAAGATAGAGTGTATGTGTCATTGCTTTACTGTTAGTATTCCTGTTGAGTTATTCACACTCTACAGACTTGATGTTTATATTTCCCATGGCGTTTTTTATTCCTGTTGGGATAGGATTTATTTGTACTATGTGTCTTATTGCATGAACCCTCAGTAAGCTCATAGATAATGTCAAGTATGCTGGGAATGTTGATCTGCTGGAAGGCAGGAAGGGTCTGCTGAAGGATCTGGATAGGCTGGATCAATGGTGGGAGGCCAGCGGAATGAGGTTCAACAAGACCAAGTGCTGTGTCCCACATTTCAGCCACAATAACCCCAGGCAGTGCTACAAGCTGGGGTAAAATGGCTGGAAAGTGTCCCAGTGGGAAAGGAACAGGGGTGGCTGGTGATAGCAGCTGTGCCCAGGTGATCAAGAAGACTGATGGCATCATGGCTTGTAAGAGCAATAGTGTGGCCAGTAGGACCAGGGCAATGATTGCACTGCTGTGCTTGGCACTGGGGAAGCCCCACCTTGAGTCCTGTGTCCAGTTCAGGGCCCCCCAGTTCAGTGAAGACATTGAGGTGTTGGTGAGTCCAGAGAAGGACAATGAAGCTAATGAAGGGCCTGGTGGGCAAGTCAATGAGGAGTGGCCAAGGGAGCTGAGATTGTTTATCCCAGAAAAAAACAGGCTCAGGAGAGACTTCCTTGCTCTCTGCAACTCTGGTGAGGGTCTGTCACTTCTCCCAGGGAACCAACGACAGGATGAGAGGACACAGCCTCAAGCTGCACCAGGGTAGGTACAAACTGGACCTCAGGAAGAACTTCTTCACTGAAAGAGTGGTTAAGCATTGCAATGGGCTGCCCATGGAGGGTGTGGAATCACCATCCCTGAAAGTGTTCAAGAAATTACTGAACATGGCACATGGTGCCACAAGGTGGTCAAAGATTGCAATCAGTCATTCTGGAGGTCTTTTCCAACCTAATTGATTCTGTGATTCTGTGACATGACCCTCCACTCTGAATGAGAAGGAGGGTTTGAAAAGTACAGGCAGCAAGAGTAAATAGGAAGCCATTTCCTCTTCCTCCTCCTTCCTCCTTTTCTTCTGAGAAGGTCCACAGGCTTGGATGGCAGTAAAGAAGACAAACCCTGAAGAGGTCCATGTTGGAAGTGAGGGGAGTAGCCATTCACACAGGCAGGGGGTATTAAGAGAGAAACTCTCCAGTTGACAGTGCTGTCTTCTAGATGACTTAGAAACATAAAAACACCAGCTGGTTTTAAAAGAGGGCTTTTAATTTATGTCAGATATGAAAGTACCTGCAAGTTTAATGTGTGCTCTGCAAACAGAGATGTGTTCTAAGACTAGTTCTCAGATTTCCATTTTATGAGTTTACCTGGCATATAATGCTTTCATACAGAAAATTCTGGCACCACCATTGTCACTGAGAAGTTTTTATCTACATTATATAGGAGTGCTCCTCTTGTGCCACATGAGCAGGAAAGTGTGTGTTACACACACTGGAGTTACATCACTGGAGTGATGTGTGTTACTGCACTTCATGGGGGAAAGATGGGCAGGTTTGGATTCTCTGCAGCCATATTACAGGGTGAGACAGCTGGGGGTGTTCAACCTGGAGAAGAAATGACTCCAGGGAGACCTTGGTGCCACATCCAGTGGTACTAAAGATCCTCCAGGAGAGCTGGAGAGGAAATTTGGACATAGGCATGAAGTGACAGGACAAGAGGGAGTGGCTTCCCACTGCCAGAGAGCAGGGTTAGATGGGATATTAGGGAATTATGGAAATTTATGGAAACTCTCCTACTGTGTAATTAGGTTGAATAGGTTTAATGGTTCTTGTGTACATGGAGTGTAACTTCACAGAATCCCATCCAGGTACACAACTGATAAGGAGTTCCTCAGAAATGAAAGGAGGTTTGATCTTATTACAACTTTCCTTATAGGAAAGTGTGGCCTTTGTATCCAGAGACTAAGATGGTTAAGCAAACATCTCATATTTACTTAGTGTCTCATGCTGACTTTGGATGTAAAAATAATGCATGAGAATAAACATTTGTGTTTTGATAAATTTAACTGTCCTCTCTTCTAAAAGCTCCCAGAAAGATAAAGCACTTAGATTACGGAAAGTACTCTTTTCTTTCCTTTTTCTAGATTAGCATTTAATTTAAGACAGGAAACTGCCAGCAGGACCTCCTGTGAGACTCAGAAATGACCTTCATGCCTTTGGTCATCAGTTCCCAGGACAAAGCCTCTCCCTGCAGGTGAGATGAAGAGCTGTGCATTTTCCCTGGAGGAGCAGCTGGAGATTGGCCTGGCAGTGCCACAAACAGAAACTGTTTCATGCAGAACCACACACAGTACATTTGCTGCCTACATGAGAGAGATCTGGGAGCTCCCATGTGTCTGACCCAGCAGATGGGGATGGCATCTCCTTTGCCCAGGGCATGGCAAAGCAGCAGGAAGCAGCTCCCAGGCTTCCTTCCCAATTAGCAGCCAAAGATAGTCCTGGGTGGACCAAAGGAGTTTTGCCCAGCAGAGGCCAAGTTATGCAAATGTCATCATTTTCTTGTTTCCTTCTCTTCCAGAACAGCACTTGACAAATGTTTCATTTAATGTAATCTGAACCCTTGGTAATAATGGTAAAGGGCTAAGCCAGCTGCATGATCCAACACTTTGCAGTGAAGTGCCTTGAGGTCACAGTGTCTCCTCACAGCTCCCAGCAAAAATCATTTTTCCATGCTGGCTAAAATCCCTGTGACACACTGGAGCCCAGAGCTCTCCCCAAAGATGGACAGACACAGAGCAAACTGCAAAATTACCCTGCCATGTCAGTGCAGCTGCATCTTCCAGGGAACACAGGGGATTCCCACCCCACCGTGGGCATGGAGCAGCTCTGGGCTCAGCAAAGGGCTCCATCCCTATTGCCCACTCACAGCAGGCTGAGCAGAAAACAGAGGCCATGTCAGATGAAAGGTTTCTGGCAGCATGGTTGTGGAGCTGGGGCAGCCCTCTGCTCAGCTCCAAGCTGGGTTCCTTGGAGAAGCACCTCTAATGCCTGTGGGAAGGCAGCAACCAGGCTGATCCTCTATTTTGTGCTTTCCAAGTATTTCACCTCCTGCTGAGGAAGGCAGGGAATTTCTGCCACAGTGGCAGAGTACTCTCTAATGCCTCTGCTGCAGTCTGACTATAGATATTTTTTAGGAACTCTTGGAAGGAAGATGTGTGGGATTTCCCAAACAGGGTTTGGATTGAGTTTGTCCAGGAGTTCTGCCAGTAATTGTGTTTGTCCAGAGGGATTTTGGACTGTCTGGGGAGGGGTTTTGGTATTCACAATGCTCCCATCCTGTTCAAAATAAAATATTTGATGTTAGTTCTCAAGGTTACTAGGATTGAGTATTTTCCCAAGAAATATATCAAGCAAATTCAGGGAAATGTAAACTCCTTTGTGATTGCTGCACTGGAGAAAGGGGATTTTGAAGTGACTCAGACGATTTCTTTCTCTGTTGGGCCTCCCAAGTGTTTCACAATCTTGCTGTGAATGGCTGGGCATTTCTGGGTAGTGCCATGAGGAAAGGTCCTGAAAAGAGCCTGGGAAGCTCATACAGGAGGGACTGATGGAGATGATCAAGCAGCCAGTGATTCCAGAGCCTGGAAAGCAGGGGCAGTGGGCAAGGCATGAGTAATGGTGAGGATGAGTGTGGTCTCAACCCCAGACAGTGTGCAGAGGTGGGTGAGCAAGACAGAGGGAGCCACAGCCTGAGGTACAGCAGAGGTGTCTGCAGAGGGGCCTCAGCATGAAATCACTCTGATGCTTTCATCCCATCAGGAGCTGTGTCAGCATTTGATCCCAGCAGAAAAAATCCATCCAGGCAGACCTAAAAGCAAAATCTTCTCCCAGGGGTCTGTGCAGCCCAGCTGGCACCAGGCAGGGCTCTTGCTGCTGTGCCCATGGCAGCTGGAGGCAACAGGAGCAGAACTCCATGGTGCTCCCATGCCATGCCCCGTGTCTGCCCTGGGATCTGGGGCCCTGGGCTCAGGTGTGCAGAGCCCCCAGAGCTGCCCCTGGGGAATGGGCCTGGCCTCTGGCTGCTGGCCCAGCTGGGGCTGCCTGTTGCCCAGGATCCTGCAGCACATCAGCCAGCCCCAGTGGGGCTCTCCAAAGCTCAGGGCAGCTGCAGGGGCCCAGGGTGCAGCTCTTTATGCAGCTGAGGCAGGCCTGCAGCTCTGCTGGCTGCGGTCACAGCTGCTGGGACACCAGCACACCTGGAGACACCTGCATGGGACTGCCTCACTCTGCACCTCCACCACAACCTCTGTCCTACTGCAGCTCCCGACCAGGTTCATCCTGACTGAGCAGTGAGATCCAGTAGGACAATGAACAACAGCTCCTGAGCTGAGATGTCCAGTTCCAAGCTGGCACCTCAGAAAGTGACACAGCTTGCATGAGCTGTTGGCACCCTGGCCCTCATTGTTCATGCCCATTGACAGGAGAATAACTGGTGTCTGATGCTGACACTTGTGAGGGTGTTATGGCATCCTCAGATTGCATTTGCACACCCAATGTCCTGCAAGGATGCCCTGGGCACTGTGACTTTACTGGTAGTTCTACAAATTTCAGTGAGAAGCAACTTGTGGTTTATAGAAGACATGACCCTGCAATCCAGCACTGCAGCAAATCACTTTTATTGTAAGCTCTTGCAAACTCCATGATGGGGCACACATTGATCTTTGACAACCATTGAATACAAAATTTCCCCACATCAGTTTCCCATCAATCTGCAGAAAAGCTTCAGCAGCAGAGCAGAGAATGAAGGTGTCCAAGGAGTGCATCCCAGGAATTCAGCACTGGCTGCTCAAAGCTCTCTATGGATCTGATGCCAAAGCCTGCCTGTCTGATCCAACAGCTGCTGCTCTCAAGGTGCAGTTCCAAAAGCAAGCAAACAAAAGCATGTGCCAGGATCACAGAATCACTGAATTGTTGTGTTTTGGAGGGACTTCTCAGGACCTTCTAGTCCAGACTCCAGGCTGCAGCAGGATCAGCTAGAGCAGGTTGTCCTTGTATTGTTGGGCTTTGGGTATCTACAGAGACGGAGATTTCCAGACAGGATCTCTGGGCAACCTGAGGCACCCTGATGCCACATCCTTGCTAAGGACATGAGGGACAAGTCAGCTGCACACTCTTGGGGACAGCTAAGGTGGAGAGCTCTCTCCTGAGATGGGCAGCAAAGCAAAGCAGCTGGAGGCTCTGCCCACATCTCTGTGCCTTTGAAGAGAGGAGGAGGTGCCCTGAGGGACAGAGCTGGAAACACAGCAGAGAAGGAAGGAAGCAGCACAGACTCTGCACAGGACATTTGTGCCCCTCTCCTCTGCTCTGCTCAGACCCCAGCTGCAGTGCTGCCTCCAGCTCTGGGGCCCACAGCACATGAAGGATACAAAGCTGTTGGAGTGGAGTCCAGTGGAGGCCATGAAGGTGCTCCGAGGGCTGGAGCGTGTCTGCTCTGGAGAGAGGGTGAGAGAGCTGGGGATGTTCAGCCTGGAGAAGACTGCTGAGAGTGCAGTAGCTCAAGGATCTCTAAGAGGGCTGGACAGAGTCTTTGGACCAGGGTATGGAGTAACAGGATAAGAGGGAATGGTTTCACACTGATGGAGGGCAGGGTTAGATGGGATATTCTAAAGACATAAATTACAGTGAGCAGGCTGTGGTATGAGTAAAATTTACCCAGAGCTGTTCTGACTGCTCCGTCCGTGGAAGGGTTCAAGGCCAGGCTTGGGAGGGCTTGGAACAAGCTGGTGGAGTGGAAGGTGTCCCTGCCCATGGCAGGCAGGTGAGAATGAGATGGTCTTTAAGGCTTTACGGTCCCATCAATAACAACCCATTCTGTGATTCTGTGACATGTGGGAAAAGCCACCAAGCCTTATTGCCGGGGACAGGCATTGTTGAACAGAGTAACTGTTCCACTGTAGAGCTCAGTCAACCTCTCCTCCAGCTCCCCGAGGCTGAGGTTCTCTACCTTGTTCTTGTCGTTCTCAGCAATAGCCCCCCAAGCCTTTGGGCTCTTCGTCACCCAGACAGCAGGCAGCTGACCAGATGTGGCTGGGTCTGTTCACCCTCCCTTGGGATACGTGGAGTTTCCCAGGCACAGCACCCGTGATCACGTAGGTGGTTTTACAGTCCTTGGTCATTTTGGGCATTGTTTTAGACTCATAGGTGTTCCACTGGCCCTTGTTGAGACTGCTGTCCAGGGGCACTATGTTGGTGAAGGTGAAGGTAGCTGTCTTGTTTTCTTTACTATCTTGATGGTCACAGGGACTCAAATGGCCATGGTTCAAACCCTTCAGTTGTGCGTAGTCGTCATAGACAGCCTGGCTCGCTTTGATTTGGTCTAAGGTGAACTTGTGTTGCTCTATGAGGACCGACTGTCTTTCCATCTCTTTAAGATTATTTTTACCTATGAGCTGGACAGGGAAAGAGAAAGAGGTGTTAGAATGGGGAATGGGAGCAATGGAGAAGATTTCCCGGGAGCAGAAGCCTCTGATGGTCAAGATCCCATTTTTGGTCATCTCAGTGCAGGAAAACGTATGAATCTGAGAGAAATCATATACATGCCCCTCCTGCATGCACGCAAGAGATTTCACAAGCAAGCAGCTCAGAATCTGACTGCTTTCAGTTTGACTTGTGACCTTTGTGTTCCAGCCTGCAGCCTGTGCTGGGAGCATGGATGCATGCATGAGAGAAGGAGCATTTCCCACTCCTAGGACTGATAGGCGACTTTGGTGAGACACCTTCCCTGCCAAATATGCTTCCCTTCCCTCCTGTCTCCACAGCCCAAATCTGTCCAGGGCTCTCCCGGGATCTCCTCATGCCAGGCTATGATTCGGAGATTGTATGTGTAAAATGAGTATTATGTGTTTTCCAGGACTGGTGTACCCCAGTCCTGGAACACCAGAGGTTGCCTCCTGTAACACCATACACATGGAGATTTGTCAGGAAATCACTCCTGGAGCTGAGGTTTCCCTGGGAGAGCTGCAGTTTCTTCAAGGATTTGCTCAGTAAGCAAAATGATCTCAGTGTAAATGGAATCTGTCACAGCAGTGTTGAGAATGTGTCTCAGAGCTAATGGGGGCCAGGGAGCATTTTCTGCAGCATCACTGAAAAGAAGTTACAAAAGCTTAGCCTCTGAGAGGGGCCTGTAACATCAAAAGAGTCCTGGGTAAACTGAATACTCCAAAAATGCCTCAGGAGAAAGTGTTTAAAATCAAAGATTTTTAGGTGTCCTGTGTCCAGGGTCTAGGAACATAAGGCCAGTGATGGGTTTGGAGCATGTTGGTCTAGTGGCTGGCCTATCTCATGCAAGGGGTTTGAGATGATATTTAAGATTCCTTCCAACATAAACCACTCTATGATTGTATGATCCTATAAAAATCCAGACAGTTTTATCCCTCCCTCATATGTAGGCTTCAGTGGTGCAAGGCCAGAATAGTGCCTCATGCTCATGAGAGTAACAAGTGCAAATGGTTATTTCTTTCACAACTTCAATACCTTGTTGTTCATCTTTAGGGAAGCATATTAGGCCTTCCCCTGGAACTGGAGAGAGGATCTTGCACATTTTCACCAAACACTCTCCTCCTACTCTGCTCATAGAAAGGGCTTGAATTTGCTGTTCTGCTGTGCTTTAATTGGCCAGGCCTGTCTTACTGAAGTTTCTCTGAAGGACATTGATGAGGGCTCCAGAGCTTTTGGAGTTCTGTCTAACTGCTGGATCCTTCTGGACCAAGCCTGAGCCAAAGGTGCTCAGGGGTCACTGTCCATGGATGGAGATCACAACCTTCTGAATGGACCAACACTGATGCTCCTCACTTTTTACTGCCTGAAATGTCACTCCAGAAATCCCTCCACTTAACCAGACTACCTCATCTCCAGTGCCTTTTCCTCAAAGCTTTGTTCCTGGGCTACTTCAACCCCTTCTGAGTTTCTCCTCACTTCTCTCACACCACTCACCAAAGCCTATTTGACTCTTCACTGGGAGCAGATTAGCTCTGCCAGGGATGCAGAACAGCTCAGGGCAAAGTGAGGATCAGATCCCAGCAGACTATTGGTCCCTCAAGTTTAGCCTCTCCTGGAGGCCTTTTCCCCATCACTTGGTCGCCAAGCACAGCAGGGCACAAGGAGGAGAAGCATTTGACTTTGTCATGTTGTGCAAAGAAATGTGATTTGCTGTTCCTATCAGGTGAAGGCAGAGAGCTGGGCACCTTTGGGATGTGATTCATCTCATGCTCCTGCTGATGTCTCAGATGCATGAGAGGAACCATGTGGTGCAGGGGTTTGAAGTAAAATGAGGAGAACTCTATCCAGTGTATCCACGTGCATTTGTGCACTGGGCTGGGACAAAATGGAAATGGTTATTTTAATATTGCTTTGAATGCAGACACATGATGTGCTGTGAGGAAGACACTCACCTGGGGCTCAACAAACCATGGGGCATCCGGTGTCTTGGCATTTCCAGGCTGGTATTTGTAAGCAGAGTACACTGGAATTCTCCTGTCTTTGTCGTACAGGGTGGCATAGTGATACGAGTGGCTGAAGTGCTGACAGATCCAGGCTGGGTTCTTTGGATTCAGGGCATCATTTGGAGGGGTCCCCTCATAGAAAAACTGTTTACAACTTCTGAAAGACTTCACCACCTCACTGTGTCCCAGCCAGAGGCAACTGGCCAACACCTGCAGCAGCAGCAGCCCCAGCATGGTGGCAGGATTTCAGTGAAGGGCTCTTGCTCCCCTGGAAGGCAAATGCAGAGGGACACTGAGCTTGGAGACAGCAGGTCATGGCCTGGAGCCTTTTTGTGCAGGGGGAAAGAGCTGGCAGAATAGGAGATTATGAGAGACCAGGAAAGGAGTAATTTCTGTCCTCCTGCATATGGAAAAACCACAAGGGCAATAAGGGTGAAAGCTAAAAGAGGGTTTAGGTGCCCAGAGAGACAGAAGTGGGAGAAGTCATCCTGTAGGAGGAAGGAGCCAAACCCACCAGGACTGCAATCAGCTTTCACAGCAAAGTGATCTTGCAAGTGAGGCACAGCCCTGAGACAAGGTCACCTTTTCCCAACTCCCTCCTGCTCCCAGCACCTTCCCACAGCAGACACCTGCAGCTGGGCACAGACTCTTCTTAGCCCCCTGCAATGCTCAGCTGGGCTTTAATCTCATGGGGCATTGGGCAGGCAAAGAACAGCAATGCTGCACTTCCTACAGCTCTCTGGCACCATCCAGGTTCACACAGACACTCAGCTCTTCCAGTCAGACCCAACACCGAACCCCAAATGATCCACCTGGGGTCCAGCCTCTCAGCTGACATTGGGCCATAGGTGTCCTGGTCTTGCCCTGGTTGCTTGGGGTTCCTGCTGATGCCCATCTTCAGCTTTGCTGATTGATTTCCCTGTACTGGCAAAGGCACCATTGCAGGAATTTCTTGGACAGCCACCTGACCTGTTTTGTCTTAGTGCTGCTGTAATTTTCAGCAGTCAGTAAGATCATTCCTTTTTGAGAAAACTGCTGAAAATCTCTCTGGGATGGTGGCAACCCCACAAGGGGCTTGGTCTCCTTTCAGAGGCAGCACAGGTTTGGGAGAGCAGGAATGCTTCCATTTGCATTGCCAGACACTCACTGGAGAGATTTAATATCATCAGCATTTGGAATAAGGCAGCTGGGACAGGCAGTTCAAAGGGTTCCTGGCAGACAAAGCTGCCACAGCCTCTAAAGCACAAAGCCCACCTTGGGCTGGCAAGGGGCTGAGCTCAGGACTGCAGAGGGCTTGACAAGTCACCCGGCACATTTGCCCTTATCTTGTTCTTCCCACTGCCCCTAATATCTCCCTTTCCACTGGATTCAGGATGTTGAGCTACACACAGTTCTGCTCTGACCCCAGATATCTGCTCCTTTTTCTCTTGTTCCTCCCTGGATCAGGAATGTGGTGACCAAGGAGCTCGAACCTGACAACTGCAACTACAAGTTGGGACTTTTTACAGTACTCTGCAGAGCATGCCCAAAGCTGCTGAAATCAAGCAGAGAAGAGTGTGAGAAGTCCTTCAGCATGACACACTCCATGAGATTAAAATACATCCAACTAAGGTAATATCTAAATTAGCAGATACATAGAAAACAGCCTACCTTGAGAAGGAGTGGCACAGGATTCTGCTTGCAGCCCCAAAGTGGCAGAGGAGTCTCAAATGCCTCTGCTGCAGTCTCAGACTCTCTGGGTTTATATACTCTCCAGGAACAGACAGTGTTAGATTTCCCAAGAAGGCTTTTGAGTAAATTTTCCCACGTGTTTAGACCACACCTGTTTAAGTCCAGAGTTTTTTTTCAAGGTCATTTGTGGAGTTTTAGTAGTCAATAATCTCCCCCTTTATAATTTTTCTTCAGTTTGATGTTAATTTTCAGATGATCTGGCTTGAGTTTCTTTCCCAAATCATTCCTGCTTTCATTGCCGTCCTGACTGATGGAAAATACTGAAGTCCTGTAAAATTCAGTGCCTGAATTAGCTCTGATTGCTCCTTGGAGCTCAGCAGCTCCAGCCTTGGCTTTGCCCATATATATTTACTTGACAAGTCAGGAAAGGCTTTGAATATTGGAGTCAATGGTAATGAAGGAGCAAGAGCTTCCCTTTCTGCAGAGTCTCAGAAAAGGCAGCTGAAGCATTCCTTCTGTCTTCTCCCTGGAGAAAGGAATGTTTGAATCCTCAGGAGTGCCACTGCAATAGATACCCATGAATAGTTTGTCCTTCATTTTAAACAAGGAATTCCACAGAAAATAGGAGTTTTCTATTTTTATTTGGCAAGTATGTGCATACCCAACCCTGAAATGGGTTGGCAGTTGTTTGTTATAGTTTCCCCAGAATTTCTCCCAAATTTGCTGATTTGCAGCATGACATGTTAGAAGCGGCTTAACAGGGTCTGGTGGCTTCCTTGATCATTTCATCAATCCCACCAGCTGCACCTGCTGCTGCTCCAGCACCTACACGTGCTTCTGCTCCCAACAGAACATCTCTGGTGACATTGCATGGACTGGCCTGACTCTGAGTACACTCAGATGTTCACAGTCTGCTCTTCTGCAGCCTCCCAGAACATCATTCCTATGGCCAGACTACAGATATTCTCTCGCCCAGTTGCCATGGCTGTGTGACAGCTCCATCCCAGCAGCCTGGGAAGGAGAAGGCTCTGGGGATACCTCAGAGCACCTGCCAGTACTTTAGGAGTCTACAGGAGAGCTGGAGACAGACATTGAATAAGGGCATGGAGCTGATAGGTGTGCTGGGTTCAGAGTTAATGTTTTTGACAGTGGCAGGAGTGGGGCTGTGTTTTGGAGTTCTGCTGAACACAGAGATGTTTCTGTTATTGTTGGGCAGAGCTTTCACAGACGCAAGGTCTTTTCTTCTTTTTGTACTGCCAGGCTGGCAAGGAGGCTGGGGGTACTTGGGGGGTTGGGAGGAGACACAGCCAGGACAGGTGAGCCCAAGAGACCAGAGAGATATTCCAGAGCATGTGACATCATGGTGAGGATATAATGTGAGGGGAAGGAGGAGGAAGGAGATGTCATTTGGAGTGGTGGGTTTTGTCTTCCCTGGTAGCTATTAGGTGGACCCAGACCTCCTGGAGGTGGCTGAACACTTTCTGTCCATGGGAAATGGTGAAGGAAATTCCTTGATGTGCTTTGCTTGTGTGCACAGCCTTTGTTTTCCCTGTTAAACTGTCTCTGTCTCCACCCAGAAGTTTTCCAGATTTTTCCCTTCCAGTTCTCTCCCTGATCCCGGTGGTCGGGGAGAGAGGGAGCAGCTGGGTGGGGCGTGGCTGCTGGCTGGGGTTAAACCACATCATTGGGACAAGGTGAAAGGGCTTGAAACAGAAGGAGTGTAGGTTTAGAGTGGATATTAGGAAGATATTTGTTACTGTGGGGTGGAGAAGCCCCAGCTATAGTAGCCCACATAAGCTGTGACTGCTCCGTCCCTGCAAGTGTCCATGGCCAGGCTGGCTGGGGCTTGGAGCAACCTGGAACAGTGGAAGGTGTCCCTGCCCATGGGAGGGCATGGAAGTAGCTGGTTGCTGAGGTCCTTTCTAAAGCAAAATATTCTGTCATTCAATGATCATTAATTTACTCAAAACTAAATTGGACTAATTTTCTTCTTTTTCCAAAGGTCCAGGAATAATAGCATGAAGAGTTGTTTGTTACAACCAGAAGTATCCAGAAGAAGTGTGTTAGATCCAAGCTGGTTTAAACTGGTTGAGTCCTGTGCTTCCTTTTGTCTCAGATAACCTGGGATTGATATCCTGAACAAAGTGGGATTCAGCCAGAATGTGGGAGAAGGCCAAGAAAAAGCAAATCTGGTGGAGGTGGAACAATTTCCTCCTTTCTAGTGAAGCCCAACGGACAGAACAAATCAGGGCCCAGCAGTGGTCAAATCATTAGAATGGGCCATAAACCGTCAAAGAACCCCACCGTGTCTCCCAAGTCAACAGTGCAGCAAGATCCACTGTAAAACCCATCCCTGAGGAAAGGTGGGGCAATCCCACATAATCCTGAAGTCATAGAACCCGTTGAACTGTTTGATGCAAAAGCCCCCTCCCCCAAAGGATTAGGAGTGACGACATCAAAGTTGGGAGTCTTATTCCTGCTTCTGTAGGGATATCTTGTATGAGCTTTTGGCACCCTGGCCCACTTTGTTCATGCCGTTCACAGGAGAATAACTGGCGTCTGATGCTGACACTTGTGTGGGTGTTATGGCATCCTCTGATTATATTTGCACACCCAATGTCATGCAACGATGCTCTGGGCACTGTGACTTTACTGGTGGTTCTAGAAACTTCTAGTGAGAAGCAACTTGTGGTTTATAGAAAACGTGACCCTGCAATCCAGCACTGCATGCAGCAAATCACTTTTATTGTAAGCTCTTGCAAACTCCATGATGGGGCACACATTGATCTTTGACAACCATTGAATACAAAATTTCCCCAAATCAGTTTCCCATCAATCTGCAGAAAAGCTTCAGCAGCAGAGCAGAAAATGAAGGTGTCCAAGGAGTGCATCCCAGGAATTCAGCTGTGGCTGCTCAAAGCTCTCTATGGATCTGATGCCAAAGCCTGCCTGTCTGATCCAACAGCTGCTGCTCTCAAGGTGCAGTTCCAAAAGCAAGCAAACAAAAGCATGTGCCAGGATCACAGAATCACTGAATTGTTGTGTGTTGGAGGGACTTCTCAGGATCTCCTAGTCCAGACTGCAGCCTCCAGCAGGAACAACTAGAGCTGGTTGTCCAGAATGTTCTCTGCAGCATCTTCACGTGTGTGGCACAGCACCTGGGCAGCAGCATTCCTGAACACCTCCTGACCTGACCCCAGGGCTTCTTGGCTGATATTCCTGTGCCAAAGTTCTGTTGCCCATCAGCAAAGGACATATTGCCCAGGTGCAGGAAGTGAGGACCTCACTGCAGGAAGTGTAACAGAAACCCACCCAGCTATACAACAGATAAGCAGTTCCTCAGAAATCAGAGCTGTAACTTTACAATGAACCCTTATAAAGATTGCCAAAAAGGAAAGTTTGTTTCCTGGATGGACCAAAGGATGTTTGCCCAGCTGCTCTCTCAAGCAGAGGCCAGAAGATGACACTCACTTGATTCTCCTGTTTCCTACTCTTTTGGGACATGGCAACATGTTTAGTCCACAGAAAGTGAACCCTTGATGTGACTGGAAAAGGGCTAAGCCAACTGCATGATCCAACACTTTGCAGTGAAGTGCCTTGAGGTCGCAGTGTCTCCTCACAGCTCCAAGCAAAAATCATTTTTCCATGCTGGCTAAAATCCCTGTGACACACTGGAGCCCAGAGCTCTCCCCAAAGATGGACAGACACAGAGGAAGATGAAAAATTACCCTGCCATGTCAGTGCAGCAACATCTTCCCAGGGAGCACATGGGATTCCCAGCCCACCGTGGGCATGGAGCAGCTCTGGGCTCAGCAAAGGGCTCCATCCCTATTGCCCACTCACAGCAGGCTGAGCAGAAACCAGAGTCCATCTCAGATGAAAGGTGTCTGGCAGCATGGTTGTGGAGCTGGGGCAGCCCTCTGCTCAGCTCCCAGCTGGGTTCCTGGGAGAAGCACAGAATTATTTCTGTTGGAAAAGGCCTATGGGATCATGGAGTCCAACCTGTGACCAATCACCACCTGGTCAAGTGGACCATGGCACTGAGTGCCACATCCAGTCTCCAGGAACTGGGATTCCTCCACATCCTCAGGCAGTCCATTCCAATGTTGAATCATCCTTTATGTGAAGAAATTCCTCCTGATGGGCCACCAGAATCTCCCTGGTGCAGATCGAGGCCTTGCCTTGTCATCCTCTCGCTGGTTGTCCAGCAGAAAATGCTGATCCCCACCTGGCTGCACCCCCTTTTCAGGGAGCTGGAGAGAGAAATCATCTGTCAGAGTCCCCATGTCTGGGCTAAAGAGCCCCAGCTGCCTCAGCTGCTCCTCGCAGGCCTTTCCCTGCAGGGCCTTCAGCAGCTCCATGGCCTTGCTCTGCACTGCCTGCACAGGTGGCCTCAGCCCGAGGATCCAGCCTGTCCAGATCCCTCTGCAGAGCCTTCCTGCCCTCCAGCAGGCTGAGCCTCCCACCAAACTTGGGATCATCCATGATCTTGCTGAGGGTTCCCTGGATCCCCTCATCCAGGAGATCAGCAAAGATCTTCAGTGGGACCTGGCCCCACACTGGTCCCTGGGGACAGCGCTTGTGGCCGGACGCCAGCTGCATGTGGCACTGCTCACCAAGGCTCTCTGGGCCTGGACATGCAGACAGCTCCTGAGCCAGCCAGGAGAGCACCTCTCCAAGGCCTGGGCTGACAGCTTTTCCAGGAGAATGCTGGGGGAGACTGTGCCAAAGGCTTTGTTGAAGTCCAGCTGGACACTTCCACAGCCTCCCCCCTCATCTGCTGGGCCTGTCATCTGGTCATCAAAGGAGATGATGTTTGCTATTGTGTTTTTATTTTCTTTGCTTTATTATCATGATTGGGATTGCCAACTCTCTTCTGTGGCATTCAACTATCAAGCTACAAAATGGTCCAGTATTTTTCTCAGCAAAGTCTTTTAATACCAAACTATCTAATGAAGAAATTACACTTCAATTATTTTTTACTTTTAATACAATAACTAATCACTCAAATTCCACAATGTGGTCTTTCCTAACAAATCACATAAAACAACACAAACCCCTATGAATATGAAGGTGAAGAACAACTAGCCAGCACCCTTAAATCTCTCTCTTGCTTTCTATATATTGCTATTTTCAAAAACCTTAAACCATAAGTGTTTCACACTTTGATATTACATACTTCTATTCAAACTACACCCCTGTAATTCCAGGGCTATCAGTGAATTTTGGACGCCTTCTGCAGGGCCTCAGGTCAAATGCAATGTGCCCTGGAGAGTCTCTGCCTTTCAATACAGAAAGTTAAAAATTCTCAGCATCCAGGGTTCCAAAAATTCACTAGGCAGGACCTGCCTTTCCTAAAGCCCTGCTGGCTGGGACTGATGCCTTGGTTCTCCTGGATGTGCCCGGTGATCACACTCAGGACAATCTGCTCCAAAACCCTTCTAGGAAGCGAAGTCAAGTGGACACACCTATAGTTCCCCAGATTCTCCATCCAGCTCTTCTTGTGGATGGCTGTCACAGTGACCAAACTGCAGGTATCTGAGACCTCCCCAGTGACCCAGCACTGATTAGAACTGATGGGGTTGGTGTGCTGGTTTTGCACAGAATGGTTTTTGGAAGTGGGGTGGCCCACAGAGGTGGCTTCTGTGAGAAGCTGCTAGAAGCTTCTACGATTGTGCAGCAGACCCAATTCTTGGTGGCTCTGACGATGGACATGCAGCTGGCCACAGCTGGGCCAGTTAGAGATGTTGGTAACACCTCTTCAATAACATCTTGAGAAGAAAATCAAAACAAAGTTGAGCCTGCCAAGTTTGAATTCCAGCCATAGATTAGGATGAGTTGAGAACATGTGAGGGAAACAACATGGAGACAGCAGGGTGAGTGGAGAAGGAGGGGAGGAGGTGCTCCAGGAGCTAGAGCCAAGATTTCTCTGTAGGCCATGGTGAAGCAGCTGTGCCCCTGCAGCCCTTGGGTATCCAGGGGAAATTCAGAGATCCACCCACAGCCCATGGGGAACCACAGGGGAATGCAGAGATCCACCAGCAGCCCGTGGCTGATGTGCTCTGTCTGGGGTAGGTGGATGCCTGAAGGAGGCTGTGATCCATTGGGAGACCTGGTGAAGACAGGGGACCCCTGCACCCCTGCTGGAGCAGTGTGTCCTTGGAGGACTGCACCCTGTGGAAGGATGACCCATGCCAGTGCAGTTTTTGGAGGATTGTGTGCTTGTGGGAGGGACTCATCTTGCAGCAGTTTTGGTTTGACTGCTGCTTGTGAGTGTGGAGCCACTCTGGAGAAGTTCATGAACTATTCTTGTGGGAGGGACCCCACGGTGAAGAAGGGGAAGGACACTTCTCCCTGAGAATCAGAAGAAAACCTTGGGTGATGAACAGACCAGCCCAGCCTCACTGTGTCCTGTGGTGCTGTTGCTGGGAAGGAGGGAAATGTTGGGGGAAGAAAGAGTGTTTTGAAGGACAATTTTACTTCTCATTACTCTCCTCTGATTCTGTTAATAATAAAGATGTTTCATACTTCTCACTTAAACATGTTTTGCCCCTGTGACTGTTTCCTCCCAGTCTTTATCTCAACTTATAATTCCTTTGTTAATTTTATTTCTTCACCTCTGTCCAGCTGTGGCAGGGGAGGCTGAGTGAGCAGCACTTGTGGGTGCCAGGTGTTAGACAAGTGTCAAACCATGAGAGTTGGTCAAGTAGCCAGTGGCTCCAGAGCCTGGAAATTGATGACAGTGGGCATGGCATGAGTAATGGTGAGGATGAGTTTGGTCTCAACCCCAGACAGTGTGCAGAGGTGGGTGAGCAAGTCAGAGGGAGCCACAGCCTGAGGTACAGCAGAGGTGTCTGCAGAGGGGCCTCAGCCTGAAATCACTCTGATGCTTTCATCCCATCAGGAGCTGTGTCAGCATTTGATCCCAGCAGAAAAATCCATCCAGGCAGAGGACCTGGCATGGCAGGAGCTGTGTCCAGCAAAGACAGTGAGAGTCATGTGCTCACTTTGTTCTGCTAAAAGCAAAATCTTCTCCCAGGGGTCTGTGCAGCCCAGCTGGCACAAGGCAGGGTTCTTGCTGCTGTGCCCATGGCAGCTGGAGGCAACAGGAGCAGAACTCCATGGTGCTCCCATGCCATGCCCTGTGTCTGCCCTGGGATCTGGGGCCCTGGGCTCAGGTGTGCAGAGCCCCCAGAGCTGCCCCTGGGGAATGGGCCTGGCCTCTGGCTGCTGGCCCAGCTGGGGCTGCCTGTTGCCCAGGATCCTGCAGCACATCAGCCAGCCCCAGTGGGGGTCTCCAAAGCTCAGGGCAGCTGCAGGGGCCCAGGGTGCAGCTCTTCATGCAGCTGAGACAGGCCTGCCGCTCTGCTGGCTGCGGTCACAGCTGCTGGGACACCAACACATCTGGAGACACCTGCATGGGGCTGCCTCACACTGCACCTCTACCACAACCTGTGTTTTTGTGCAGCTCCCAACCAGCTTGGTCCTGGCTGAGCAGTGAGATCCAGTAGGACAATGAACAACAGCTCCTGAGCTGAGATGTCCAGTCCCAAGCTGGCACTTCTGAAAGTGAAACAGCTTGTATGGCCCTCTTTGTTCATGCCCATTGACAGGAGAACAACTGGTGTCTGATGCTGACACTTGTGAGGGTGTTATGGCATCCTCTGATTGAATTTGCACACCCAATGTCATGCAACGATGCTCTGGGCACTGTGACTTTACTGGTGGTTCTACAAATCAGTGAGAAGCAACTTGTGGTTTATACAAATGTGACCCTGCAATCCAGCACTGCAGCAAATCACTTTTATTGTAAGCTCTTGCAAACTCCATGATGGGGCACACATTGATCTTTGACAACCATTGAATACAAAATTTCCCCAAATCAGTTTCCCATCAATCTGCAGAAAAGCTTCAGAAGCAGAGCAGAGAATGAAGGTGTCCAAGGAGTGCATCCCAGGAATTCAGCTGTGGCTGCTCAAAGCTCTCTATGGATCTGATGCCAAAGCCTGCCTGTCTGATCCAACAGCTGCTGCTCTCAAGGTGCAGTTCCAAAAGCAAGCAAACAAAAGCATGTGCCAGGATCACAGAATCCCTGAATTGTTGTGTTTTGGAGGGACTTCTCAGGATCTTCTAGTGTAGACTCCAGGCTGCAGCAGGATCAGGTAGAGCAGGCTGTCCAGACTGTTCTCTGCAGGATCTTCACGTGTGTGGCACAACACCTGGGCAGCAGCATTCCTGAACACCTCCTCACCTGACCCCAGGGGTTCTTGGCTGATATTTCTATGCCAAAGTTCTGTTGCCCATCAGCAAAGGACATATTGCCCAGGTGCAGGAAGTGAGGACCTCACTGCAGGAAGTGTAACAGAAACCCACCCAGCTATACAACAGATAAGCAGTTCCTCAGAAATCAGAGCTGTAACTTTACAATGTAACCTCATAAATGTTGCCACACAGGAAAGTTTGTTTCCTGGATGGACTAAAGGATGTTTGCCCAGCTGCTCTCTCAAGCAGAGGCCAGAAGATGACACTCACTTGATTCTCCTGTTTCCTACTCTTTTGGGACAGCACAACTTGTTCAGTCCACAGAACGTGAACCCTTGATGTGACTGGAAAAGGCTAAGCCAGCTGCATGATCCAACACTTTGCAGTGAAGTGCCTTGAGGTCGCAGTGTCTCCTCACAGCTCCAAGCAAAAATCATTTTTCCATGCTGGCTAAAATCCCTGTGACACACTGGAGCCCAGAGCTCTCCCCAAAGATGGACAGACACAGAGCAAACTGCAAAATTACCCTGCCATGTCAGTGCAGCTGCATCTTCCAGGGAACACAGGGGCTTCCCAGCCCACTGTGGGCATGGAGCAGCTCTGGGCTCAGCAAAGGGCTCCATCCCTATTGCCCACTCACAGCAGGCTGAGCAGAAAACAGAGGCCATGTCAGATGAAAGGTGTCTGGCAGCATGGTTGTGGAGCTGGGGCAGCCCTCTGCTCAGCTCCAAACTGAGTTCCTTGGAGAAGCACCTCTAATGCCTGTGGGAAGGCAGCAACCAGGCTGATCCTCTATTTTGTGCTTTCCAAGTATTTCACCTCCTGCTGAGGAAGGCAGGGAATTTCTGCCAAAGAGGCTGAGGACTCTCTAATGCCTCTGCTGCAGTCTGACTATAGCAATTTTTTAGGAACTCCAGGAAGGAAGATGTGTGGGATTTCCCAAACAGGGTTTGGAGTGAGTTTGTCCAGGAGTTCTGACAGTACTTGTGTTTGTCCAGAGGAATTTTGAACTTTCTGGGGAGGGGTTTTGGTAATCACAATGCTCCCACCCCCTTCTAAATAAATATTTCATGTTAGTTCTCAAGGTGACTAGGTTGGAGTTTTTTTCCCAAGAAATAAATCAAGCAAATGCAAGGAAATGTAAACTCCTTTGTGATTCCTGTACTGGAGAAACTGGATTTTGAACTGACTCAGATGATTTCTTTCCTTGTTGAGCTTCCCAAGTGTTTCACAATCTTGCTGTGCATGGCAGGGCATTTCTGGGTAGTGCCATGAGGAAAGGTCCTGAAAAGAGCCTGGGAAGTTCATACAGGAGGGACTGATGGAGATGATCAAGCAGCCAGTGGCTGCAGAGTCTGTAAAGCAGGGGCAGTGAGGCAAGGCATGAGTAATTGTGAGGATGAGTGTGGTCTCAAGCCCCAGGCAGTGTGCAGAGGTGGGTGAGCAAGACAGAGGGAGCCACAGCCTGAGGTACAACAGAGGTGTCTGCAGGGGTGCATCAGCCTGAAATCACTCTGATGCTTTCATCCCATCAGGAGCTGTGTCAGCATTTGATCCCAGCAGAAAAAATCCATCCAGGCAGAGGACCTGGCATGGCAGGAGCTGTGTCCAGCAAAGACAGTGAGAGTCATGTGCTCACTTTGTTCTGCTAAAAGCAAAATCTTCTCCCAGGGGTCTGTGCAGCCCAGCTGGCACAAGGCAGGGTTCTTGCTGCTGTGCCCATGGCAGCTGGAGGCAACAGGAGCAGAACTCCATGGTGCTCCCATGCCATGCCCCGTGTCTGCCCTGGGATCTGGTGCCCTGGGCTCAGGTGTGCAGAGCCCCCAGAGCTGCCCCTGGAGAATGGGCCTGGCCTCTGGCTGCTGGCCCAGCTGGGGCTGCCTGTTGCCCAGGATCCTGCAGCACATCAGCCAGCCCCAGTGGGGGTCTCCAAAGCTCAGGGCAGCTGCAGGGGCCCAGGGTGCAGCTCTTTATGCAGCTGAGGCAGGCCTGCAGCTCTGCTGGCTGCGGTCACAGCTGCTGGGACACCAGCACACCTGGAGACACCTGCATGGGACTGCCTCACTCCGCACCTCCACCACAACTTCTGTCCTACTGCAGACCCCAAACAGGTTGGTCCTGGCTGAGCAGTGAGATCCAGTAGGACAATGAACAACAGCTCCTGAGCTGAGATGTCCAGTCCCAAGCTGGCACCTCAGAAAGTGACACAGCTTGTATGAGCTATTAGCAACCCTTGCCCTCTTTGTTCATGCCCATTGACAGGAGAATAACTGGTGTCTGATGCTGACACTTGTGTGGGTGTTATGGCATCCTCTGATTGAATTTGCACACCCAATGTCATGCAACGATGCTCTGGGCACTGTGACTTTACTGGTGGTTCTACAAATCAGTGAGAAGCAACTTGTGGTTTATAGAAAACGTGACCCTGCAATCCAGCACTGCAGCAAATCACTTTTATTGTAAGCTCTTGCAAACTCCATGATGGGGCACACATTGATCTTTGACAAACATTGAATACAAAATTTCCCCAAATCAGTTTCCCATCAATCTGCAGAAAAGCTTCAGAAGCAGAGCAGAGAATGAAGGTGTCCAAGGAGTGCATCCCAGGAATTCAGCTGTGGCTGCTCAAAGCTCTCTATGGATCTGATGCCAAAGCCTGCCTGTCTGATCCAACAGCTGCTGCTCTCAAGGTGCAGTTCCAAAAGCAAGCAAACAAAAGCATGTGCCAGGATCACAGAATCCCTGAATTGTTGTATTTTGGAGGGACTTCTCAGGATCTTCTAGTGCAGACTCCAGGCTGCAGCAGGATCAGCTACATCTGGTTGTCTTTGTATTGTTGGGCTTTGGGTATATCCAGACATGGAGATCTCCAGACGGATCTCTGGGCAACCTGAGGCACCCTGATGCCACATCCTTGCTAAGGACATGAGGGACAAGTCAGCTGCATACTCTTGGGGACAGCTAAGGTGAAGAGGACTCGTTCCTGAGAGCTCTCTCCTGAGATGGGCAGCAAAGCAAAGCAGCTGGAGGCTCTGCCCACATCTTTGTGCCTTTGAAGAGAGGAGGAGGTGCCCTGAGGGACAGAGCTGGAAACACAGCAGAGAAGGAAGGAAGCAGCACAGACTCTGCACAGGACATTTGTGCCCCTCTCCTCTGCTCTGCTCAGACCCCAGCTGCAGTGCTGCCTCCAGCTCTGGGGCCCACAGCACAAGAAGGATACAAAGCTGTTGGAGTGGAGTCCAGTGGAGGCCATGAAAGTGCTCCGAGTGCTGGAGCGTGTCTGCTCTGGAGAGAGGGTGAGAGAGCTGGGGATGTTCAGCCTGGAGAAGACTGCTGAGAGTGCAGTAGCTCAAGGATCTCTAAGAGGGCTGGAGAGCGTCTTTGGACAAGGGTATGGAGTGATAGGAGAAGAGGAAATGGTTTCACACTGATGGAGGGCAGGGTTAGATGGGTTATTATAAAGAAGTAAATGACTGTGAGCAGGCTGTGGTACGAGTAAAAGTTACACAGAGCTGTTTTGACGGCTTTACTGTTCCATCAACACAAACCCATTCTGTGATTCTGTGATACTATGACATGTGGGAAAAGCCACTGAACCTTCTCTTTGAGGATGTGAGCCTCATTCCCGGGGACAGGCATTGTTGAACAGAGTAACCTTTCTCTTGTAGAGATTGGTCAACTTCTCCTCCAGCTTCCCCAGGCTGAGGTTCTCCACCTCATTCTTGTCATTTTCAGCAATTATCCCCCAAGTCTTCGAGGGTTTTTTGCCCTCCAGACAGCAGGCAGCTGACCAGATGTGGCTGGGTCTATTCACCCTCCCTTCTGCGACACTGTTTTTCCCAGGCACAGCACCTGTGATCACGTAGGTGGTCGTACAACCCTGGGTCTTCTGGGGCATTGTTATAGACTCGTAGATGTTCCACTGGCCCTGGTTGAGACTGCTGTCTTGGGGCACTATGTTCGTGAGGGTGAAGGTAGCTGTCTTGCTTTCCCTACTATTGTGATGGCCATTAGGGCTCAAATGGCCTCGATCCAAACCCTTCAGTTGTTTGTAGTCGTCAAGGACAGCCTGGCTCGCTGTGATTTGGTCTAAGGGAATCTTGGATTCCTGTTTGAGGAACAACTCTGTTTTCATCTCTTTAGGATTATTTTTACCTATGAGCTGGACAGGGAAAGAGAAGGAGGTGTTAGAATGGGGAATGGGAGTAATGGAGAAGATTTCCCGGGAGCAGAAGCCTCTGATGGTCAAGATCCCATTTTTGGTCATCTCAGTGCAGGAAAATATATGAATCTGAGAGAAATCATACACATGACCCTCCTGCATGCATGCAAGAGCAATTAAGAGCAAGCAGCTCAGAACCTGACTGCTCTCAGTTTGACTTGTGACCTTTGTGATCCAGCCTGCAGCCTGTGCCGGGACCATGGATGCATGCATGAGAGAAGGAGCATTTCCCACTCCTAGGATTGAAAAGTTACTTTTGTGATTCAGCTCCCCTGACATATCTGTGTCCCTTTCCTCCTGTCTCTACAGCCCAAATCTGTCCAGGGCTCTCCCTGGATCCCCCCACACCACGCAGTGATTCAGAGATTGTATGACTCTTTAATCCTTCTGTGTAGTTGCTACAGGTGTACCTCAGTCCTGGAACACCAGAGGTTGCCTCCTGTAACCCCATACAAAGGGAGATGTACCAGGAAATCAGTCCAAGAGCTGAGTTTCCCTGGGACAGCTACAGCTCATCTCTGAGTGGCTGGAGGGTGATGTGCTGTAAGTGAGACACTCACCTGTGGCTCAACAAACCACGAGTGAGGTCTCTTGGCATCTCCAGGCTGGTATTTATAGGCAGAGTACACTGGAATTCTCCTGTCTCTGTCGTACAGGGTGGCATAGTGATATGAGTTGCTGAAGCACTGACAGATCCAGGCTGGGTTATTTGGATTCAGGGCATCATTTGGAGGGGTCCCTGCATAGAAGAACTGAGGACAACTTGTAAAGGAGTTCACCACCTCACTGTGTCCCAGCCAGAGGCAGCTGGCCAACACCTGCAGCCACAGCAGCCCCAGCATGGTGGCAGGATTTCAGTGAAGGGCTCTTGCTCCCCTGGAAGGCAAATGCAGAGGGACACTGAGCTTGGAGAGAGCAGGTCATTTCTGTCCTCCTGCATATGGAAAAACCACAAGGGCAATAAGGGTGAAAGCTAAAAGAGGGTTTAGGTGCCCAGAGAGACAGAAGTGGGAGAAGTCATCCTGTAAAAGGAAGGAGCCAAACCCACCAGGACTGCAACCGGCTCTCACAGCAAAGTGATCTTGCAAGTGAGGCACAGCCCTGGGACAAGGCCACCATTTCCCAACTCCCTCCAGCTCCCAGCACCTTCCAACAGAAGACACCTGCAGCTGGGCACAGACTCTTCTTAGCCCCCTGCAATGCTCAGCTGGGCTTTAATCTCATGTGTGACTGGGCAGGCAAAGAACAGCAATGCTGCACTTCCTACAGGTCTCTGGCACCATCCAGGTTCACACAGACACTCAGCTCTTCCAGTCAGACCCAATACTGAACCCCAACTGATCCACCTGGGGTGCTGCCTCTCAGCTGACATTGGGCCATGGGTGTCCTGCTGCTCACCTTGCATTTCCACGTTATCCAACCTCAGACTCTAAACTTGCAGACACATGCAGAGAGCAAATGAAGGGGCCAAGCAGATGGGAGCAGTAGCAAGCATGAGGGATAAGACCTCTATCTTATCAGCACAGTGGCTGCTACAATGCAAGTCCTGAGGGGCAGCTCTTGCTCCTCAGGGGCAAGTTGCTAGGAATTCCTGCTGATGGCCATCTTCAACTTTGCTGATTGATTTCCCTGTACTGGCAAAGGCACCATTGCAGGAATTTCTTGGACAGCCACTTCTGCTGTTCTCTCTTTCTCAGTGCTGATGCGATTTTCAGCAGCCAGTAAGATTATTCCTTTATCAGAAAACTGCTGAAAAGCTCCCTGGGATGGTGGCAACCACACAAGGGGTTCTGTCTCCTTTCAGAGGCAGCACAGGTTTGGGAGAGCAGGAATGCTTCCATTTGCATTGCCAGACACTCAGTGGAGAGATTTAATATCATCAGCATTTGGAATAAGGCAGCTGGGACAGGCAGTTCAAAGGGTTCCTGGCAGACAAAGCTGCCACAGCCTCTAAAGCACAAAGGCCACCTTGGGCTGGCAAGGGGCTGAGCTCAGGACTGCTGAGGGCTTGACAAGTCACCCTGCACATTTGCCCTTGTCTTGTTCTTCTCACTGACCCTCATCTCTCCCTTTCCACTGGATTCAGGATGCTGTGCTGCACACAGCCCTGCTCTGACCCAAGATATCTGGTCCTTTTTCTCTTGTTCATCTCTGGATCAGAATGTGGTGACCAAGGAGCTCGAACCTGACAAGTGCAACTACAAGTTGGGACTTTTTACAGTACTCTGCAGAGCATGCCCAAAGCTGCCCCAAGTCAAGCAGAGAAGGGTCTGAAAAGTTCCTCTGCATGACCCACTCCATGAAATGAAAATATATCTAAGTAACGTAATATCTAACTGAACAGATACATAGAAAACAGCCTACCTTGAGAAGGAGTGGCACAGGATTCTGCTCACAGCCCTAAAGTGGCAGAGGAGTCTCAAATGCCTCTGCTGCAGTCTCAGACTCTCTGGATTTATATACTCTCCAGGGAGAGGCTGTTTTCAGATTTTCCAAGAGGCCTTTAGAGTAAATTTTCCCAGGACTTCCCATCTCACCTGTGTTTATCCAGACATTTTTTGCAAGGTCATGGTTGGAGTTTTAGTCATTAATAATGTCCCCCTTCCGTCTTATTCTACAGTTTGATGTTATTTTTCAGTGAGCTGGCTCGAGTTTCTTTCCCAAATCTTTCCTCCTGTCCTTGCCCTCCTGACTCACAGAAAATATCAAAGTGCTGCAAAGTTCAGTGCATGCATAAGCTCTGATTGCTCCTTGGAGCTCTGCAACTCCAGCCTAAGCTTTGTCCATATATATATATTTATTTCAAAAAGTCAGGAAAGACTCTGAATATTGGAGTCAATGGTGAGAAAGGAGCAAGAACTTACCTTGATGCAGAGTCTCAGAACAGACACGTGAACTGTTCCTTCTATCTTGTCCCTGGAGAAAGGAGTGTTTGAGTCCTCAGGAGTGACACTGCAATATATACCCAGGCATAAATTTCCCCTTGTTACAAACAAGGAATTACACAGAACAGAGAAGTTGTCTATTTTTATTCAGAGGGTATGTGCATACCCACCCTGAAGTGTGCTGACTGTTTTTGTCACAATTTCTCCAGAATTTCTCCCAAATTTGCTGACTTGACACATGGAATATCAGGATCAGTTAACTATACACCCAGTCACAAAGTTGCCCTTTTTTGTAAACAAGGAATTCCAAAGAAAAGAGAGGTTTTCTATTTTTATTTAGAGAGTTTGTTCACACCCACCTTGAAATTTCTTGACAGTTCTTTGTCAAAGTTTCTTCAGAATTTCTCCCATATTGGATGCCTTGCAGCATGGCATGTCAGGGTCAGTTACCAGGGTCTGGTGACTTCCTTGATCATTTATTTCATCAATCCCACCAGTTGCTGCTGCTCCAGCACCTACACGTGTTTCTGCTCTCAACAGAACATCTCTGGTGACATTGCATGGACTGGCCTGACTCTGAGTACACTCAGATGTTCACAGTCTGCTCTTCTGCAGCCTCCCAGAACATCATTCCTATGGCCAGACTACAGATATTCTCTCGCCCAGTTGCCATGGCTGTGTGACAGCTCCATCCCAGCAGCCTGGGAAGGAGAAGGCTCTGGGGATACCTCAGAGGACCTGCCAGTACTTTAGGAGTCTACAGGAGAGCTGGAGACAGACATTGAATAAGGGCATGGAGTTGATAGGTGTGCTGGGTTTAGAGTTAATTTTCTTGACAGTGCAAGGTGTGGAGCTGTGTTTTGGAGTTCTGTGGAATACAGAGTTGATAACACAGAGATGTTTCTGTTATTGCTGAGCAGGGTTTTCACAGGGTAAGGCCTTTTCTGCTTTTTGTACTGCCAGGCTGGCAAGGAGGCTGGGAGTATTTGGGAGGTTGGGAGGAGACACAGCCAGGACAGGTGAGCCCAAGAGACCAGAGGGATATTCCAGAGCATGTGACATCATGGTGAGGATATAATGTGAGGGGAAGGAGGAGGAAGGAGATGTCATTTGGAGTGGTGGGTTTTGTCTTCCCTGGTAGCTGTTAGGTGGGATGGGGCCCTGCTCCCCTGGAGATGGCTGAACACCTTTCTATCCATGGGAAATGGGGAAAGATATTCCTTCACATGCTTTGGTTGTGTTCACAGCTTTTGCTTTCCCTGTTAAACTGTCTCTATCTCCACCCAGGACTTTTTTCAGCTCTTCCCTTCCAGTTCTCTTCCTGATCCCAGTGGTCAGGGAGTGAGGGAGCGGCTGTGTGGGGCGTGGCTGCTGGCTGGGGTTTAACCACATCATTAGGACAGAATTCACAGAATTCACAGATTGACTTGGTTGGGAGAGACCTTCAAGATGATCGAGTCCAACCCATGCCCCAACATCTTAACTAAACCATGGCACTGAGTGCCACATCCAGTCTTTCTTTTAAACACCTCCAGGGATGGTGACTCTACCACCTCCTCAGGCAGACCATTCCAGAAATTCATCACTCTTTCAGTGAAAAACTTTTTCCTAGTATCCAACCTGTATTTCCCTTGGAGCAGCTGGAGACAATGTGAAATAGCTTGAAATGGCAGGAGTGTAGGTTAGAGAGGATATTAGGAAGATATTTGTTACTGTGGAGGTGGTGAAGCCCCTCCACAGCACAGGTTGCTCACAGAAGCTGAGACTGCCCCATCCCTGCAAGTGTCCATGGCCAGGCTGGCTGGGGCTTGGAGCAACCTGGGACAGTGGAAGGTGTCCCTGTCCATGGGAGGGCATGGAAGGAGCTGGTCATTAAGGTCCTTTCAAAACCAAAATATTCTGTCATTCAATGACCATCCATTCATTTGAAGCTAAACTGGATACATTTTCTTCTGCTTCAACAAGTCCAGGAATAACAGAATGATTAGTTTGTTGTTACAACCAGAAATATCCAGAAGTGTGTTAGACAAAAGTTGGTTTAAACGTGCTGGTTGAGTCCTGTGGTTTGTCTCTGTTAAGCTGGGACTGATGTCTTAAGTGAGGTTTAGCCACTTAAGACATGGTGGAAGTGGGGCAAACTCCTCCTTTCTGATGAGGCCCAACTGATAGAACAAAGCAGGGCCCAGCAGTGGTCATATCATTAGAAGGGGCCATAAACTACCAAAGACCCCCAAAGTGTCTCCAACTCCCCAGTGCTGCATGACCCAGTGTAAAACCCCTTCCCGGGGAAAAGTGGGGCAACCCCACTTAGTCCTGAATTCAGAGAACCCACTGAACTCTGATGCAAAGGCCCCCACCCCCAAAGGATCAAGAGTGAGGATGGCAAAGTTGCAGTCTCATTGCAGGAGCCATGGGGATATCTTGTACGACCTGTTGGCACCCTGACCCACTTCTTCATCCTCACTTGTTGGAGAAGTATGTGGACTGTTGTGCTGATGTTTGTGCAGGTTTTATGGCATCCTCTGGTTGTGTTTGGACACTGAACCTCCTGCAAGGATGGGCACTGTAACTGTACTACTGGTGAAAATTTCAGTGGCAAGCAACTTGTGCTTTATATATGAGATGAAGCTGCAATCCAGCACTGCAGCAAGTAAACTTTATTGTGAATGCCTGTGTTGGGACTGACCGAGGTGAAGGTCACAGCACTTACATTGCTGTGCTGGTAGCAGGACAGTGTTGATAAGACACCAGTGTTTTGGCTACTGCAAAGCAGCACTGTCCCTCTGACATTCCTCCCCCCATCACAGGGGATGGGAGTGGGCAAGATCCTGGCAGGGGACACAACTAGGCCAGCTGACCTAAATTAGCCAAAGGGATATTTCATACCCTATGACTTTAGCTCAGATATATAAGCTAAGGGAAAGAGGAGGAAGGAGGGGTGCACATGATTTTTCAATGCTGGCCTTCTAGAGGAATTGTGCCCTGCTTCCCAGCAAGTGTCTGAACATTGCTGTTGATGTGAAGTAGAGACTGGCTTTTGCTCTCTTTAGCTCTTGCACACCAGGCACACACGTTTCTGGAGTGTGTGTGTGTGGAGATTCCTCCCTGGAGTGAAGATGCCTCTCAAGGTCACTTCTCGAGGCTGAGCCAACGAGATTTGATCATGGCCACTGGTATGGGTGATCTCTATTTAATTGTTTTTGCTGGTTTTAATACAACTGCTTTAATTTTTTTTCTTCAATACTGCTTCATAGTGCACAATATTATACTAGTAGTTATAGCTTCCATACTGTGAACTAAATAATTCTGATTAACATATTTTTGCCTTATCATTATAACCTTAAACCATATACAATTATGTAAATATGTATGGTTTGCAATCCTCATACCTATACGACAAGTTGTATAAAGTTTCAATTACATCTATATAATCTTTTGGATGGAAACAATCGACAAAATCTGGGGATAAGACTGGATCCAGCTGAACCCACACAGCTCCCTCAGAAGGAGTTTACCAAGTCACAGGGTCCTTTCTGCATCTCATGACTAAACTCAAATAGAGAAGGTCTCTCTTTTAACCTTTACCTGTAATTCCCGAAACCACTTTCAATGAAAAGGGACCCCCCCCTACCCCACCCAAGACTCCGAAATGTTCATGGTCAAAAGGAGCAACAAAAAACAATGTCAACTTCCATAAGGTTTTATTAGTAAATTACACACTTGGCATGGAAATTGTTATGTTAGTCCCTAAACTACTCTATAAGCAAGTGGCAGTGGGTATCCTTTTATATGTAAGTTTCCCTGACCTGAAGACAGGTTTCTCACTTCCTAATGGAACATAGATATCATGTGAAGTCTGCTCTCTCAGACCTCCCTGGAAATTATTCCCAAGTCTTTGGGAGCCTTGAGTTGTCTTGCTCCCTTCTACACTCCATTTGTCCCCCTCTATTCTGTTCTGGTGAGACCTCACTGTAGGGCTGCCTCCAGCTCTAGGATCCACAACAGGTGATAAAGCTGTTGGAGTGGAGTCTAGAGGAGGCCACAAGGATGCTCCAAGAGCTGAAGTACTTCTAGAGAGAGGATGAAAGAGCTGAGGGTGAGGGAGCCTGGAGAAAAGACTCTTTCTTGGGAGAATTTGGACGCCTTCCAGTGTCTAAACGGTTTTAAGAGAGAGGGACTTTGGACAAGGGGATGGAGTGATGGGATGAGAGAGAATAACTTTAAACTGAAAGCAGATGGGGTTAGATTAGATGTTAAGAAGAAATTCTTTACTGTGAATGTGGTGAGGCCCTGGCATAAGTTGTCCAGAGAAGCTGTGTCTGCTCCTTCCCTGGAAGTGTTCAAAGCCAGGTTGGACAGTGACATGGGCTGACTGCTTGGAGATGACCATGGCTACCCCAAGCTCCTGGCCTGTGGCAAGAGTGGCTGCTCCCTGTCTGCCCCTTGGGTCACTCTGCGTGGCAGTAAAGCAGGGCTGCCTTGCTTTCTAGCAAAGCTGCTCTGTGTAGCTGCTGCTAGAATCCCAAGTCAAGGAGTCCAGCGTGAAGGAAAAGAGAGGGATCACTTGTGTAGGCTCTCAAGAGACTTTAATCTGACAGGATCCAGGAACAAGCGACAGAGCTCTACAGGGTAACAGCATCTTAATTATGGGGGAGGGAACATAGGGAGGATACAAACTTGGATCAATGGAGAGACACCTGGGAAGGGGCACAAGGCAAGGTATACATCATGACATCCAGTGGGAGATAACAGGGGAGGAGAGCAGGCCAAGCAGACCAATAGGTATTCCAGGGATCCAGGATGGACACAGAAGTTTCTGGAAACAAAGGTGGGGTTTCTGTGATGGACAAGGGAGGAGGGCAGGGTCTCCCTGAGTGGCAGGGAAGACTCTGGAATAAGGGGTAGGTCTTTAGGTAGATGTACAGGAGAATGGGTGGACATAGCTCAGGGACAAACCAATATGCATGGGGGACAACTATAACAAATAATTTTGAACTTATAACACCACAATTTCATAACAAAGAAGCTCACTACCATGGGACAGGGCTTGGAGCCACCAGGGATAGTGGAAGGTGTCCCTGCCCATGGCTCAGGAGCTGAGACTAGAGGGATGATCTTTGAAATTCCTTCAAACCAAAAACTTTCTGTGATTTTATGACATGTGGCAAAAGCTCCTGAGCCTGTTTTATCCAGGATGTGAGGCTTATTCTCGGGGACAGTCACTGTCAAACAGGGAAACCTGTCCCCTCCCATACAGCTCAGTTAACGTGTCCTCCAGCTCTCCCAGTGTGAGGAGCTGAACCTGGTTCTTGTCATTCTCAGCGATTACTGCCCAAGCCTTTATGTAGTTGTTGTCCACCACACAGCAGGCAGCTGACCAGAGGTGGCTGGGTTTATTAACCCTCCCCTTGGCAATGTAGTTGTTCCCAGGCACAGCACCCACGATGACATAGGTAGTTTGACAGCCCTGGGTCCTCCTGATCATCGTTTGCTGCTCGTAGTTGTTCCAGGCACCGCCGTTGAGTTTCTCATCCTGGGGCACTATGTTGGTGAGGGTAAAGGTGGCCATTCTGCTGCTGTAGTCATCGTGGTGGCCATTGGGGTTCAAATGGCCCCGGTTCAAACCCGTCAGGTTCTTGTAGTCATGAAGGATAGCCTGGCTCTGGCTGAGTTTCTCTAGGGTGACATTGTATCGATTTAAGAGTGTCCACTCTTTTTCCATAGTTTTGGGATAAGTTGCGCCAATCAGCTTGGCAGGAAATAAAGAGAAAAAGGTGTTAGTATTGGGGATGAGCATAATTGAACAGATTTCCTTAGAGCAGAAGTCTCTTCTGAGTGTCAAGATCCTGTTTTTTGTCTGGTCTGGATGTGGTACAATACCAGATTAGTTGCTTGAGTTTCTATAAGGAACTCAAAGTGCAGTCAAACTGCAAATTTATTTTTGTTTCAGAAATTCATTTAACATTTAGTGCATTATATTTAGCTTTCCTTTGTAATGCTGCATGTGGGTTTCTTCTGTGGTTCATTTACACCTAAATCAATCCTGCCACTCTGTCCTTAGCAATGACATGAATTTCCTCTTTTTATGCCCGTTATTTCCTTGGCCTGTTTTCCTAAAGTTCTGAAGTTTGACTGAAAGGCATCTGGCAGATCTCTGTTGGTTTTGGAGTTCTGTCAGTCTGCTGGATCCTTCTGGACCAAGCCTGAAGCCAAAGGTGCTCAGGGGTCACTGCCCAGGGATGGAGATCAAACCCTTCTGAATGGACCAACACTGATGCTCCTCACTTGCACTGCCTGAAATGTCACTCCAGAGATCCCTCCCCAGTTAACCTGACCCTGTCATCTACAGTGCCTTTTCCCTCGAGGCTTTCTCCCTGGGCCACCTCACCCCCTTCTGAGTTTCTCCTCACTTCTCTAACACCACTCACAAAGCTTGTTTGATCCTCACTGGGAGAAGTTCTGCCAGGGATGCAGAACAGCTCAGGGCAAAGTGGGGATCAGATGCCAGCAGGATTGTTGGTCCCTCGTGTTTAGCCTCTCCTGGAGGCCTTTTCCCCATCACTTGGTCACCCAGCACAGCAGGGCACAGGGAGGGGAAGCATTTGACTTTGTCATGTTGTGCAAAGAAATGTGATTTGCTGTTCCTGTCAGGTGAAGGCAAAGAGCTGGGCACCTTTGGGATGTGATTCATCTCATGCTCCTGCTGATGTCTCAGATGCATCAGAGGAATCATGTGGTGCAGGTGTTTGGAGTTCAATGACAGGAATCCTGTCCAGTGGGTACATTTGCATGTGTAGTGGGTTGGAGCAAAATAGAAATGGTTATTTTAATATTGCTTTTAATGACTGGAGAGTGATGTGCTGTAAGAGAGACACTCACCTGAGGCTCAACTAGCCAAGTTTTAGGTCTTTTGCCAGGTCCAGGCTGGTAGATGTAAGCAGAGTAGACAGGAATACGCATCTTCCTGTCGTACAGGGTGGCAAAGTAATACTGGTTCTTGTAGCACTGGCAGATCCAGGCTGGGTTCTGTGGCTCCAGGGCTTCATTCGGGGGGGTTTCTCGGAAGAAAAACTGAGGACATGAAGTTTCAAAGGACTTCACCACCTCACTGTGTCCCAGCCAGAGGCAGCTGGCCAACACCTGCAGCAACAGCCACAGCATTGTGGAAGGACTTCAGTGAAGGGCTCTTGCTCCCCTGGAAGGAAAATGTAGAGAAGGACACTATGAGAGACCAAGCAGGGGGTAACTTCTGTCCTCATGCATGTGGAAAAATCATCATTGCTATAGGGTTGTGCAGGGAGATGACTGGGGATAAAAGGATAGTGGTAGAGAAGGTACAGGAGAAAATACAGTTTCTCCTCCCAGGATGAAACCTGGCCTCCCACACAGGACTAAGAAGGACTAAATCTAAGGTGGGCCTAAACAGCAGGTGGAGTGGAGTGGAGATACCATGGCCAGGCTCTGTCAAAACCCTTGCGGAGGAGACACCTTGGTGGCTTTATCTAGCTGATAATCCGCGTGACAACTGAAAACCGTGGGAGACAAATGAAGATGTCCTGCTGCTGAATCAGCAACCATGCAAAATTCCTCTCCTTGGACTAACTCACCTCCCCATTCCAAGGTTACTGCAGGTACCTTACTGAGATATCCACCCCCAAGGCATGAAAACCCGTCACTGAGAAAGATGTATGACTACATGCAAACACCGCCTAAATGTAAAGAAATAGTATAAAAGTGAATTAAAAATGGAGAGAAGTGATGGAAGACTCCATTGTAATATCTGGGGTCAATTGATGGGCTGAACTGCCTTCTCTCCCTTAGAGATGCCTATTGGGTAAGAATCCTACTTTATGCATGATGAATGATTACCTCAAGCCAGCTTTTGTTGGGATTAAAATTTCTTAGTATATTGTTCTGAATTAATATCGCACTTTGAATATCTCTTTGCAGTCAGATTCTTTCACTGGCAAGCCTCAAATGTCAACCTGTCACAGTTTTATTAATAGTGTTATTCTGTAAACAGTTAAAGTGAGTCCTTCAGGGGCACTGGCAATTTCTGGCAATGGGTAAAAGTGTGGAGACCCAGGAGGGTTTCTCTGGTTGGTGTGTGACCCTGAACAAGTCAGTCAAACCCTCCAACCCAGAGAACTGCTCAGTGTAGGGCCCCTACCACAGGACACAAACTGACTGAGAAGAGTTTTGGCTTTCATGTGGCAGCAACAGACTGAACACACGCTGAAGGTTTGAGCAAATCTCCCTCTTTCACATGAGAGTATGAAATCTAAAATAGGTTTTAGGTGCCCAGAGGAGGCAGCGGTGGGGGCATAGTCTGTCTGAGGGGTGTTCCAAACTCACACAATGCCTAAACAGCTCTCAGGCCAAAGTTATCATGGAACTGAGATATGGCACTGAGACAAGGTCACCTTTTCCAACATATTTCAGTTGAGCTCAGAGCTCAGCTTTTGCACTGGCACTGGAGAAAAAAATCCTTCAATGAAACAGGGCCGGGAAGCCCCTACTTCCAAACATGATCCAGTAGAATCACAGAAGATGCTGAGTTGGAATGGACCCATCAGGACCATTGGGTCCAACTTCTGGCCCTGCCCAGGACAGCCCCAGAAATCCCACCATGTTCCTGACGGTATTGTACAAACACATTTTGTACTCAGGCAGGTGTGGTGATATGACCACTTCCCAGGGGAGCCTGTTTCAGGGCTCAACCACCCTCTTCCTGATAAAAACCTCTTCCTGATATCCAGCTTAAATCTTCCCTGACTCAGTTTCAGGCAATTCTCACTCCCTCCTGCTCTCAGCACCTTCCCACAGCAGACACCTGCTGGGCATGGACTCTGCTCAGCCCCCTGCCATGCTTAGCTGGGCTTTAATCTCATGGGGCACTGGGCAGGCAAAGAACAGCAATGCTGCACTTCCTACAGGTCTCTGGCACCATCCAGGTTCACACAGACACTCAGCTCTTCCAGTCAGACCCAATACTGAACCCCAACTGATCCACCTGGGGTCCAGCCTCTCAGCTGACATTGGGGTATTAAGCTATGTATACCCTTGGCTCTGATGCAAGACATCTGGTCCTTTTTCTCTTTAGCAACCCTGGATCAGTAAGCTGGAAACTAAGAACAGGAACAACAAATGGTGACTTTTTATAGTACTCTGCAGAACATGCCCAAAGCTGCCCCAAGTCAAGCAGAGAAGTTCCTGAAAAGTCCTTTTGTATGACCCCCTCCACAAGCTTAAATAAGTATTTAACCAACTTAATGTCTATCTTAATATCAGATATATGGAAACCAGCCTACCGTGGGAAAGAGTGGCACAGGATTCTGCTCGCAGCCCCAAAGTGGCAGAGGAGTCTCAAATGCCTCTGCTGCAGTCTCAAACTGGCTGTTTCTATATGATCTCCAGGTAGGCAAAGTTGTTAGATTTCCCACAGTGTTTAGAAGGAGTTCGTCCAGGAGTTCAGCCACCTGTGTTTGTCCAGAGGCCTCTTGGAAGGTCATGGGTGGAGTTTTAGTGCTCAATAAACTCACCCCTCCTTCTTATTGAACAGTTTGATTTTAATTTTCCAGTTGACTTGGCCTGAAATTCTTTCCCAAATCATTCCTTCTGTCCTTGACTTCCTTTACAGAAAGCATTAAAGAGTTGCAGAATTCAGTGCCTGCATAAGCTCTCCTTGCTCCTTGGAGAGCAGATGTTGGAACTCAGCAACTCCAACCTAGGCTTTGCCCATATATATTTATTCCAAAGCTCAGGAAAGTCCTGAAATATTGGAGTAAATGGTGAGAAAGGAGCAGGAGCTTACCTTGAAGCAGAGTCTCAGAACAGGCAGCTGAATAGTTCCTTTCTTCTTCTCCCTGAAGAAATACTTGGCTGGTCCCTCAGGAGTTCCAGTGCAATATATACCTGGCAATAAATCTGCCTGTTGTGATAAACAGGAAATTTCACTGAAAAGAAAAGTTTCTGTTATTATTCAGATTTCTCCCAGGTTCTTGCAGCATCACGTGTCAGGAGAAAATAACTGGGTCTGGTGACTTATCTGTTCATTTCCTCATCCCCCATGAATGAGGACCTACATGTGTTTCTGTTCCTGGCAGAACAACTCTTGTGGCATTAGACTGACTGGCCTGTCTCTGAGTATATCCAGATGTTCACAGTCTGCTCTTCTGCAGCCTCTCAGAACACAATTAGTAGGGTCAGGGTGCATATTTTCCCTTGCCTGATTGCAAAGGCTTTGTAAGAGCCCTTATTCATGCATAGCCTTCTGCTGAGAAGGCTCTGGGAGACCTTAGAGCTCCTTCAGTACCTGAGAGTGTTTCACATGGAGAGGAGCTTTTGAGAAGGGTTTGGAGTGACCAGACAACAGGGAGCAGCTTTAAACTGACAGAAGGCAGAACTAGATTAGATGTTAGGATTACATTTTAGTCTCGAAAAGAGCAGGCTCAGGGCACTCTACAATTGCCTGAAAGGAGGTTGTAATGAGGTTGAAATTGGTCTCTTCTACCATGACAGTAGTGAGAGGACTAGAGGAAAAGGCTTTAAGATGAGACAGGGGAAATTCATATTAGATGTTAGAAAAAATACTTTCAACTGTCATGTCAGACAATGGAAAAGGTTGCCCGGAGAGGTGCCAGAGTCACCATCCCTGGAGGTGTTTCAGAGGCATTTGGATTTGGCACTAGGTAATATGGATTGTGGTCTAAGGTTTACAGTGGTAGTGCTGAGAGAGGATGGTCTGACAGGATGACCTTGGGGGTCTATTCCAACCTTGAATTCTGTCATTCAGTAATTCTGTGAAACCGATTCCTTCTTCTTTTTGGCTTCCCAAGTATTTCACAAGCTTGCTGTGGAGCACAGGGCATTTCTAGGTACTGCCAGGGGTAAAGGTCCCCAGGACAGCACAAGGAGGTGATGGAGGTGGGATTCATGGGGTTGGTCAATCACCCATAGTTCCAAAGCCTGGAAAGCTGAAACAGCTTTCCAGGGATGAGCAGGGATGAGCAGGGATGAGCAGGGATGAGGATGAGTGTGGTCTCAAGCCCCAGCCAGTGTGCAGAGGTCGGTGAGCGAGTCAGAGGCAGCCCCTGAGGTACTGGGATGTCTTTCAGCCTGAAATAGTGCTGATGTCCTGGGAACTGTGACATTATTGGTAGCAGAAATTTCAGCAAGAAGGAACTTGTGGTTTATACATGAGATGACCCTGCAAACCAGCACTGCAGAAAATAATTTTTATTGTGAACTACTCAGGAACTAAATGATCTGTCCTGTGATGATTGTTTGATTATGACATGGAATACATTGAATACATTGAATATATTGAATACATTTCCCCAAATCAGTTCCCTGCAATTTTGCAGAAAAGCTTCAGAAGCAGGGCAGAGAATTAAGGTATCCAAACAGTGCATCACAGAAATTTATCTTTGGCTGCACAAAGCTTCCTTTATATTTAATGCCTCATCCTGCCTGTCTGATACCACAGGTGCTGCTCTCAAGGTACAGTTTCAAAAGCAAGCAAACAAAAGCATGTCTCAGGAGCACAGAATCAATGAATTGTTGAGTGTGGGAGGGACCACTCAAAATCTTCTAGCCCATAACCTTGGTCAAGGAGGATCTTCTAGAGAAGGTTGTCCAGAATCTTGTCCTTGCACCTGGAGTGCTGTGTCCAGGTCCGGGGCCCACAGCATAAGAAAGACAAAAAATACGCTGGAGTGGAGTCCAGTGGACGTCACAAAGATATTTCAAGGTCTGGAACATCTCAGTTCTGGAGACAGGCTGAGACAGCTGAGTGTGTTCAGCCTTGACAAGAAAAGGCTGTGGAGAGAACTTCGATCCCCTTCCACTACCTAGAAGTTCATCAAGAGATCTGGAGAGGAATTTTGAACAAGGGCATGGAGTGACAGGACGAGAGGGAATGATTTCACACTGACAAAGGGCAGGGTTACATGAAATGTTAGGGAGAAATTCTATTCTGAGGGGGTGGTGGTGCCCTGTCACAGGGTGAGTAGAGAAGCTGTGGCTGCCCCATCCCTGGAAGTGTTCAAGGCCAGGTTGGATGGGGCTTGGAGCAACCTGGTGTAGTGGAAGGTATCACTGCACAGGAAAAGCGATGGAACGAGATGATCTTTGAAGTCCCATAAATCACAAAGCAATCTGTGATTCTAATGACATGTGGGAAAAGCTCATGAGCCTTTTCCACCCAGGATATAAGGTTTGTTAGGGGGGACAGGCACTGTGGAACAGAGAAACCTGTCCCCTCCCATAGCGCTGGGTCAAGTTGGTCTCCAGTTGTGCCCGTGTGAGGTTCTGCACCTGGTTCTTGTTGTTTTCAGCAATAACTGCCCAAGTATTCCTGATAGTGTTGGTCTGGCAGCAGGCAGCTGACCAGATATGGCTGGGTATGTTAACCCTCTTGTTGGAGATGTAGGTGTTCCCAGGCACAGCACCCGTGATCACATAGGTCATTGTACAGCCCTGGGTATTCTGAGCCATCATTTGGTTCTCGTAGTCTTTCCACTGGCCCTTGTTGAGTGTGCTGTTCTGGGGCACTATGTTGGTGAGGGTGAATGTGGCCCACTTGCTGTTGTTGCCACTTTGGTGGCCACTGGGGCTCAAGTGACCACGGTCCAAACCCTGGAGCTTGTTGTAGTCTTGGTTGATAGCCTGACTCTGGCCGATTTGCTGTGGAGTGATCTGGTATCGATTACTGACGGATGTCTCTGTATCTATATCCCTGGAATAAGTTGGGTTGATCAGCTTGACAGCGTAAGAAGAGGAAAAGGTATCAGTACTGAGGATTCATGTAATAAAACAGATTTCCATGGAGCAGAAGCCTCTGATGGTCAAGATCCCATATTTTTGTCATCTCAGTGCAGGAAAATGTATGAATCTGAGAGAAATCATACACATGACCCTCCTGCATGAATGCAAGAGCTTTAAAGAGCAAGTAGCTCAGAATCTGACTGCTCTCAGTTTGACTTGTGACCTTTGTGATCCAGCCTGCAGCCTGTGCTGGGAGCATGGATGCATGCATGACACAAGGAGCATTTCCCACTCCTAGGATTGAAAGGTGACTTTGGTGAGATACCTTCCCTGCCAAATCTGCTTCCCTTTCCTCCTGTCTCCACAGCCCAAATCTGCCCAGGGCTCTCCCGGGATCCCCTCACACCACACTGTGATTCTGTGATTTTATTGTGGTTGCTACAGGTGTACCCCAGTCATAGAACACCAGATATTGCCTCCTGTAATCCCATACACAGGGAGATGTGTCAGGAAATCAGTCCTGGAGCTGAGGTTTCCCTGGGAGGGCTGCAGCTTGTTCAAGGATGAATGGTTTTGCTCAGTAAGCAAAAAGATTTCAATGTGAATGGAATCTGTTGCAGAAGTGCTGAGAATGTGTCTCAGAGCTGATCTGGACCAGGGAGTATTTTCTGCAGCATCATTGATATGAAATTTAAAAACATCAGCTTCTGAGAGGAGCCTGTAATCCCAAAAGACTCCTCTGAAAACTAAATACTCCAAAAATGCCTCTGGAGAATGTTACCAAAATCAAAGGTTTTTCAGGTATCCTGTGTCCAGGGTCTAGGAACATAAGGCCAGTGATGGGTTTGGAGCATGGTGGTCTGGTGGCAAGTGGCCTGTCCCATGCAGGAGGTTTGGATTGAGATGGTACTTAAGGTTCCTTTCAACACAAACCACTCTATGATTCTATGATTCTACAAAGAGACCGAAGTTTTTATCCCTCCCTAATGTGGAGACAGCAGTGGTGCAAGACGAAATTAGTTGCTTGTGTTATTGTGAGTAACAAGTGCAAATGGTAATTTTTTCATAACTTCAATACCTTGTTGTTTATCATTAGGGAAGCATATTTAGCCTTCCTCTGGAACTGGACATTAGGATCCTGCACATTTTCACCAAACACCCTCCTCCTACTCTGCTCATAGAAAGGTCCTGAACTTCTTGTTCTTCTTTTCCTTAATTGGCCAGGCCTTTCTTACTGAAGTTTGTCTGAAGGACATTGGTGAGGGCTCTAGAGCTTGTGCAGTTCTGTCTGTCTGCTGGATCCTTCTGGACCAAGCCTGAGCCAAAGGTGCTCAGGGGTCTCTGTCCATGGATGGAGATCACACCCTTCTGAATGGACCAACAATGTGGCTCCTCACTTTGCACTGCCTGAAATGTCACTCCAGAAATCCCACCCCAGTTAAACTGACCCTCTCATCTCCAGTACCTTTTGCCTCGAGGTTTTGTCCCTGGGCCACATTAGCCCCTTCTGGGTTTCTCCTCACTTC